>NW_005841889.1:3969910-4007007 GCF_000455745.1 Alligator sinensis
AGCAGCCGCAACAAGTGACATGGGGGGGGGGCGGGATGCAGGGAGCAGCAGGCAAGCATGCAGGAGAGAATGCAGGGAAATGGTGGTAGCCATCTAGGATCAGCAGGGACCCAGGGTGGGGCAGCAGGAGCACAGAGTCTGGGCATGGGCTCTGCCTGGCTGCATCGTGTGAGGCTTACATGCAGTTTTCTAGAGCCGCATGCGATAGGGCTGGCAGCCTGGCTCCATCTCTCTCGCTCTCTCTCCCACACCAACCACATACCCTACACCCCTCCACACCCACCCACCGTATGCATACCCCACCAGACACACACATACACATTCCCCAACCACACCCCATCACATACATCCCCTTACTGCCCACACACAATATACAGTACGATAGTATTTTGAGCTATTATGCAGTCACCTCTAGATACAGTCTGTAAACACATAAATTAGTAAAAAATATTGTTAAATAAAATTAAAATAAGTTATAGTAGATGTTTTATTTTTTTGTATATAATGTGTTTTTTTTCCAGTTTCAAGATTGCAACACCCTTCTTCCCAAAAGGAGTACTTCTGGGGCAAGGGGAGGGACTTCCAGTGGCAAAGGTCAGGGGTTGGAGGCAGGACTTATGGTCCCAATATGGCAACCAGGGTGGGGCAACTGCCAAGGGGCAGGGCTACCCATATAGCACTCAACAGCTCCCCAAAACTCGGTAAGCAGCCCTCTGCCCAAATAATTGCCCGCCCCTGATCTAGTACTTCACTGAAAGATATCGCCACACCCAAGTTAATGTTTCCACATCCAAGTTAACGTTTCTAGCTAGAGTTAAACATAGTGTGCAGGGCTGCGAAATAGGAGCTACATTACCAGGATCAGGTAACAGACAACAGAAGCTTGGTTAATGGAACATCAAGACCAATAAAAGGGAGAAAGGGTCATCATTACCTATGGAATGAAGAGTTTATTGGATAGATTATAATAAGGCATGAAGTCAGCTGAGTCCTTCATCACTGTCTGAATAGAAATTCTGTGGCCACTACTAGGCAGTTAGTTTTAAACTTTGTGTGGACCAGATTTCAAAGGAGTTGCAACTGCACCGCTGTTACCCCATGGATCTGCCTGTGGCTGGTGGGTAATATCCCTAAGGGAAAAAAGATTCAGAAGAGCTTCTTAAAGTAACCCTGTTAAAGGTACAAGTGCAAACTATTCCAATGTGAAGAAAAGACTGGAAGCGCAGTAAGAAACCAGTTGGCTAAACCACATGTTCCTCATTGACTGGAAACATAAGAAGGAATTATAGAAAAGAAAAACTAGAGAATATTACTAAGTCTAAATATATTGCACTTACCCAAATCCAAAATGACTGAATTTAAGATGATTTCCCCCTACCAATTAGATTCCATACATGGAAAATGCATGGAAAAAACCTTGTCTTGGATTCACGTAAATATGGTAATAGAAGAGCTCAAGCATATAGGTATAACATTAGAAGGGCCAAGGCACCAAATAATACAACTCGCAAAGAACATAAGCATTCTATAAAAACATTAGTAGAAAGAGTAAAACCAAGGAAAGAGTTGGTCCACCACTCAGTGGGAAGGAATAGTTAATAGATGATAATGAGACAACCAAAGCCCTTTTTGCTTCAGTCTGCACCAAATAAGTAAATGGTGATCAGGTGGCTACCAGAATTAATACTGGTGACCAGAAGCAAAGAACTAAAGAGGGAAAGAACTGACTAGAGCAGGAGTTGGCAACGTTTTTGGGCAGATTGCCAAAAACACCTGCAACCTCGACTTCTAAGCTGTTGGCATGCCAGGGTGGATGCTGGGGGACCTGCGAGGGCTCCAATCCTTGTTGTGGCTGAGCAGCTCCAGCCCCTTCCCTGCAATTTGCTTCAAGGCACGTATGCCCAACAAAATTCATTGGCATGCTACACTCGTGCCGGGGGTTGCCTACCCATGGATTAGAGACTATTTATGTAAGTTAGATGTTTTCCAGTAGCCTAATGAAATCTACTCAAAGAACTTAAGGAAGTGACTGAAATAATCTCAGAGCTGTTAGCCATTATCTCTGAGAACCTATGGAGGATGAATGAGGTTCCACAAGTCTGGAAAAGGGACAAACATAGTGCTTATTTTTTTTAAAGGGGAAAAAGGTAGTCTAATGATATTATACGCCAATCAGCCTAATTTCAGTTCGCTGAAAGATGCTGGAACAAATAATAAAATATTTATGATCACCTAGAAAATAACAGGATGGCAAATAAGAGCCAACATGGCTTTTTCAAGAAAAAAAAAATCTCAAACCAAAAAATGTCCTTCTATAACTGAATAATAGGCTTTGTGGATATAGGTGATGTGATATATATTGGCGTAATAAGGTTTCTGGCAGTATCTGGTGACATTCTTATAAGGAAACTAGGCAATGATGGGCTAGATGAAACTCCTGTAAATTGGGTGCATAACAGTTTTGAAAACCATATTCAGAGAAGTTATCAATAAATCACTGTCAAATCAGAAGGATATATCAAGGGGGAGTCCACAGAGGTCTGCCTTAAGCCCAGTACTAACTATATTCATGTTTTGACTTGGATGATGGCACAAACAGAAAACCAGTATTAAGTTAGTTATTTAAATTTATCAATGATACCATACTGCTAGAGGTTGGCTTTGGCATTTTGGAAGCATTCAAAATGACCCAGATCAAATTGTAGCAAAGGTCTGAAATGAATAGGATGCAATTCAATAAGTGCAAAAAACTGTGGTAGGTAGGAAAAATCCAATGCATAAATACAAAATGGGAAATGGCTGGCTGGACAGCACTTGTGCAGAAAAGGATCTGGGGGTTAAAATGCATCACAAACTGAACAGGATTCAACTATGACATACTATTGTGGTATGAGCAACCATCCAAACTGAATGTACAAACAGATCCAGGAACCCATGTTTCCACCCTACTCAACACTGGTAGAGTTGTGCTTCCAGGTGCAGGCGCTACTTGTAAAGAAATCCTGGTCTCATTGAAGTCAATATTTAAACTACTACAGATGAAGACAATATTTAAACTACTACTACAGCAAGGCCAGGATTTCACTCAAGGAATTTACTTATAAAATGATTTTTTTAAACTGGGGCTGACCAACTTCTAAGCAGCTTGGGCTTGCAACCCTGCCCCCATCCCCAGCCATACTGCACACAGGCCACCCCCATGGCTGCATGTTGTGCAGGCCAAGTGTCATGGCATGAAAGTCCCTTCCCCCCCGCACTGAATGGCCCCTGATGTGTCATGGGATCACCCCTATCTGCTGCCCTGTGCTGGCCCCCCATGTATCCCACGACCCTGATGTAAAGATGTGCATCACTGTGCAGGCCCTTTGTGTGCATGGATATGATGCAGTCTGGTCCTACCATGCAGAGAGTGACTCCTGCTGCATCGCACCAGTGCAGATGCTGTACAGAGTCCCTGGGTCCCCCAAAGCTTTCTGGTCACAGGCTCCCTTAGACCCATGGACCACACCTCCACCCTGCCTCCAGGGGTGGGGACTGACAGTGGAAGCTAGAAGAGGGTGGGGGAGCCCCAGCACTTTGGTAGCAGCAGCAAAAGAGTGAAGAGGGGAGTGGCATCCAGACCAGGAGTCCAGGGGCTACAGCTTAACACTTAAGCAACTGCATGCAGGCTGGCAGTTTAACAGCCCTGCTTTAAACAACCCATTTTTAAATGCAAAGGAAATATAGTAAGGTACAAAAATCTCTATGAGGTCCACCCCAGCTTCACTTCATGAGCAACACTGCAGTATTTCACCACTTCTAGACAATAGCTTACAATTTTAGAATTGAATCTTTTAATGGAATTTTTCAACTAAAGAAGATTGGCTTTTATAGAAATATTGCTCTTCTCCAAGATAAAGACTCTGAGTTATGACTTTGTAATTGCTTGATCAGCTACCTTATCCTCCTTTATAGGGCCAATGCTTTTCTTTTTCTATCTGATTATAGTTCACATGACCATCTTCAACTTGGAATAGCTTGAAATGCCACCACAGGTACTAACGTTTTTATTATTTATGCTGTAGAATTAGTTTTAAGCTAGCTGCATATTTAACAGTAACACACTTTTTCCAGAACTATCTTAAAGTATTGCAAAGAAGAAAGGTCCTTCTTGCTTCAAATGTTATTTTTAAAATATGTAATGTTAATTGGAATGACAAGTCATTTATGGTTTAGGATTTTAATAACAATGGCATTAAGTTTTTGTAAGCATCTCAGGAAAGGAGGGTTGGAAGAGTGTATCAATGGATGTCACAGTGCAGATTTATGCTCATTGGGAGCTCCTCCCTTCTGTGAATGGTAGCACAAGAGAAAGCGTAGAAGTGCTCATTTAAAAATGTATCAAGTGGGTGACAGTTGCATGGTTGATGAGATCATGAGCCAAAGAGAGGCTAGACTCAGGAATGAGAAATGATAGGTGGAGGGGAATAGCTGGGAAGAGTCTTTAAAGACAAAAGCAGGTGTCTGTTTAATGTGATAGAGAAGGGGAAGCAATCAGAAAAATGTAAAGGAACAGGAAACATCAGGATAGGAAAATAATTTTTCTGTACATGTGAGAGGGGAGGCAAAAGCCCCTCCGATATGTCCCCAGACCCCTCCTGACGCGTCCCAGTATGTACCGCAGGGAAGGAGACAAGTGGCAGCTGTGGGGAAATGCCGACGCAGACCTGGCAGTTCCACAGCTGCCTTAACCTGTGAATCGGTGAGCCCCAGGGGTGGGGCCTCAGAGAAGTGTGGGATGCTCAAAGAGCAGCTGGGGAAAGAATCAGCTGGCCAGGGAGAGAGTAGTGGCATGCTGGCCAGGAGACACAGGCAGCGGAGCCAGGTGGCGTCAGCCCCGAGTGCAGGGAAGGAAGCTCAAGCGTCAGCCAGGCAAGCCCGGCTGCAGGAACAAGGAGTCTGGGCTCTGGGACCTGAGGATCACTGGAGAGCCGCAGCAGGAAGAAGCAGTTCTCCATCGCAAGTCTGGGCAAAGTTGCAGCCACGTCGGAGAACTCGGGTACTGTGGTGGGGAGGAGCAACAAGCGATGGCTAAACCCCATGGGCAGCCCGCTGAAGAGGGAGGAGCAGGTGGCAGCTGCATTGGAGCCCTTCCCACTGGGAGTCAAGGTAACCTGGGGTCAGGAAGAGGCTAGGTCATTCCCACTACAGCTAAAGCAGAGTGAGGAGGGGGTGACCCTGGAGGCTGATGTACAAATGGAGGTAAATTTAACACCACAGATAGAATTGTAAGGTCAGTTGTTAGGTCTGACATCCGTACACATTTATACTGATCTGAAAGGCCAAGACACATGTACCAACACCGTGACCAACCCCAGAAGACAAGGATTCAATATCATTGGTTAGCATTAGGTGGGGTGTAGGCGAGGCAGAGCCCAAAATGGGAAGACTGATGGGAGGATTGAAGAATTGGGGAAGTGGCAAGTACCATCAGGTGGTGGGACCAAGAGCGATTAGCTTCTAGTCAGCTGGGCACTGGGAAAAACTTACAGAAGATGGAAAGATTTCCTCTCCCATCCCAGGGGACAGAGGAGTCCTGGGAGCCAGAATCCCAGGTGCCTGTTGGCAGATGCCGAACACCTTTTTCAGTTGAGAATTATCCTAAGTTACAGTTACCCTGGGCCGGGGCAGGTTTAGTTGCCCAAAAGTTGATCTGAAGACCAGTGGGACTGACCTAGCCTCTTCCTGACCCCGGGTTACTTTGACTCCCCAGCGTCAGGTCCACTTTCCTTGGTGTGCAGTTACTGTGGCATGGTCAGCTGTCTCTCCTTCTCTCTGCAGGTTTCCTGAGTGGTCCAGTCCCTTTGGGAGATGTCAGGAGTCCACAGCTTTATCTCAGGTGAGTAATACAGCCCTTCTGGGCTTGAAATATCTCCAAAAGCCCCCTCTCGGGGCTGCCACCACTTTCCCTCAGTGGGGTTCTGCTCTGTTCCAGGCTGCTGGCTGCCCACAGGGAAACCCACTCCCTGTCCCCCAGGCTTCCTATCTGGCAGGGTTTTTATTCCCTTTTCCATGGGCTGGCTAGCGAATTGGCACCGGCATATGGCCATAAAACAAGCCCATGCTGATGCAGGAGCTGGTCCCAGCTCCCCCTTCTGGGGTTCCATTTTTGTCATACATCCCCTCACTTAAGTTGCCTTGTGGCAGGGAAATCTTCCGATTTTCATCCTCAACAGCTCCAGAAATGGTCTTGACTGGATCTGTCACATTAATTTTGTTCCACCTTGATAAAAAGTCCGCAACCTTATTAGTAATCTCAGGCCTGTAACTAACAACAAATGTAAAAGGCTGTAGGGATAGAAACTATTGCATTATTTGAGCATTATCAGTTTTGGTTTTATTTAACCATTGCAATGGGGCATGATCCAACACCAATTTAAATTTGCTTTCCATTAAATAATATTGAAAATAATTTATTGCCTGTTTTATTGCTATACATTCCCTTCCTATGGTGGAATACCTTTGTCTCTGCAGTGCTTAACTCTTTACTGGCAAAAGCAATTGGTTGCTCCACACCCTCATGGTCCTGAAACAACAATGCTTCTATGGCTGTTTCTGAGGCATCCGTCTATAGAGTAAAAACTTTAGAAAAATCAGGTGCCATAACTAGCACGCCATTGCACAGAGCCTTTTTGATGGGAGTGTCCATTGTATTGAACTGTGGACCTTTCCTTTTATTGCATATGTCAATGCCGCTGCTTTTTCAGCAAAATGTGGGATGAATCTTTTGTTAGGTAATTTTCTATTGTGGCTACCTTGCTGGTGAAAGGTCATATGGCTCCCAATACTTAAATGACGCAGATGTTGGGACCAAGATTGTGAATATATAATAATATCATCAATATAAGCGGTGGCATACCTCGTGCGTGGGATGAGGATGTGGTCCATGAGGCGCTGAAACGTAGCAGCACTCCATGAAGGCCAAACGGCATTCTCATGAATTCAAATAGACCCCACGGTGTGCCAAAGGCCGCCTTCTGTTGATCTTTTGTGGCTATAGGTATCTGCCATATACCCCTTGGACAGATCGATGGTGGATATATAACCAGCTCGGCCTATCCTTTCTAGAAGCTCTTCTACATGGGGTATGGGAAATGCATAGAACTTGGCAAGTTCGTTCACCTTCCTGAAGCCTGTGCAAATTCTCAATGACCCGTCAGCCTTGGGTACTGCTACCATAGGACTTTGCCAAGGACTGCCGGAGGGTATGATGACCCCTTGGGACAACATTTTTCATATTTCCTGGCGCACACCAGCCTGCAAATGGTGCAGAATGGGTCTCCATCTTTCTTGTACAATTACTCCTGCTGGGGTGTTAATTTTGTGCTTTGCCCCCTGTGCCCTTCCAGGTCTTTCATCAAATATGTCACTAAATTCTTCTATTAGAACTTGCAACTGCCCCTGTCATTACGTACTAAGTTCAGGCCCCTGTTCTACATTCCTATGTTGTACTGCCCCTCTTGGCTGGTATTCCGCTTCCAGCCCCAGCTCCTCAGGCGGGTCCTCCTGGACTAAGCATCCAGCCCTCTCGTTCCCGCCAGGCCTTTAACAAGTTCAGATGATAAATCTGACACTCCCTCTGGTACCCTGGGCGATAGACTTCATAATCTATGGGGTCGACCTGTTTTATAATCTCAAACGGCCCTTGCCAGTGCATCAACAATTTATCCGCTATCGTAGGGAGCAACACAAGAACCTTATCCCCTGTGTGGAACTCCCTGGCTCGTGTCCACTTATCGTATTCCTATTTCTGCCTTTTTTGGGCCTCCACCAGGTATTCCTGGGCTAACTGCTTGGCTTTGTTGAGCCTGTCCAGCATCTCTTGCCTGTGTCGTTGTATTCTGACCTCCTGTTGGCCTGTGCTTTCCCATTCCTCCCTTACTTCTTGCAGCAAGCCCCTAGGTTTATGGCTGAATATTAACTCAAACAGGGAGAATTTTGGGGATGCCTGGGGTGTGTCCCACAATGCAAAAAGCAGGGTTATTAAAATTAGGTCCCACCTTCGTGGTTCTTCCTGTATACAATGTCGCAATAAGCGTTTAATGGTCCCATTTAAGCATTCCACCAGACCATTGGTCTGTGGGTGATAAATGGACGTATGTAACTGCCGGATCCCCAGCACTTGACACATGGCCTTGATAACCCCTGTCATGAAATTAATACCTTGGTCTTTAATTATTTCTCTAGTGACTCCCACTCTGGATAATCATTTTAGGAGTTCTTCAGCAATTCAAGGTGCAGCTGCTGATTGTAAAGGCACTGCCTCCGGATAGCGGGTTGCATAGTCTATTATAACCAGTATATGCTGGTATCCCGCACTGCTTTTTGTTAAAGGGCCCACAATATCTAGGGCTATTCTATCGAAAGGTGTATCAATAAGAGGCATCACTTGTCACGGTGCTCTTGGTGGCCGCCTTTCTCACACCCTTTGGCATTCTGCGCAAGCCTCACACTGCCAGGCAATGTCCTCCCTCATCCCTGGCCAAAAAACCATCGCTCAATTTTGGACAGAGTTTTATCTTTCCCAAAATGACCTCCCATGGGAGAGCAGTGTGCTAATTGCCATATTTGTCAATGGCATGGACGCAGTACCGTTAATTGTCAAGTCCAGCCTCCTCTGACTGGGCACCTCTTTACTCTATATAACAAACCATTATGTATTTCAAAATGTGGGTCACTTATGCTAAGGTCTGGTCGGGTCACTTTGTCTTTGACACAAGCCACCTCTTCTTCCTGAATCCTCTGAAACTCATCATCCTCTTCCTGTGCCATCCTGAACTCCATAGCTCTTATCCCTAAGGTCATCAGGTCCACTTCCCCTGAGGCAGACGCTTCTTTGGCTACTCAGCCCTCAACTTTAGGCCAACTTTTCCATCTTAATTCATCCTTAAAGACTTCTTCTAAAACTTCATGCAGGATGGCCAATCCCATCCTACAATCATCTGGCCATCCAATTTGGGTGCGAATCCCACTCTCATTTTACCTTTTTGGTTGGCTATCCTTAAGTCAACATAGCTTCTTTCATACTGGTCTGCTTCCCCATGAATACAGCATATCCTTACAGGTCTGCACCAGTCTACAATGTTTTTTTGGTACCAATCCAGACCTCACTAGTATTTGGGAGCAGCCTGTATCCAGGGTAGCTTGAATTGCTGTACCTGCTATCCATGGCGTCAACATAGGCCTGTCCCAGACTGCTATTTCTTTGCTATGTCTGAAGCTGCAATCCATTTCTTCAATGGCTTCATTCATCTCAGGTTGTTCCTTTGGTCCTGAACTATTCCCTGTTGGCCTTCACCTTTTCTGTTGGCTCAGCAGACATTCTTGGGAAACGTGACCGGATTTCCCACACTGGTAACATATTACTCCTCACTTCTGGAACCTTGACGGTGCCTGCTGAGGATCCTCATCCCTCTTAGTACTAGCTTCCATATTCTAATACCCTTTTTCTCGAAGGTGTTCTACTTCAGATGCCGCAAAAGCCTCTGCAACTATTAAAGCTTCTTCGGCTGTCCTAGGTAGATGCCGTCATACCCACAATTGGGTCTTACCTTCCAAATCTCTCACGATTTGCTCCAAAAGGATTTGGTCAGCTAAAGCAGCCCAGTCCACCTGCTCTGGTGGAACACATTTATTCATGAGGTCCTTTAAGAGTTGCATCAAATTTCTAGGTTTTTGATCTTCCTTTCCCTTCTGAGCTCAAAACATCCTACAATAATATTCAGATATGAGTTCTAAGTGATGCAAGATTGCTGCTTTTACTTTTTCATAATCATAGGCCTTCTCCGTGGGGAAAGCCCGATATGCTGCTTCAGACTTTCTTACCACCAGTGACCCCAGCTGACTCGCCCATTGCAGCCTGTCCAGACCCATTCGTATGGCCATCCACTGAAATGACTCAGTGTATGCTTCCGCATCATCTTCATGAATCATTCTATGCATCCAGAAAGAGGTCCAATTTTACCTCATCCGTTCTCGCTGTTCCAACGTTTGCTGTTGCTGGACTTCAAACACCTAGGTTCCTGTGTGCAACGTTTGACCTAACAATTCTATCTGTGGTGTTAAATTTACCTCCATTTGTACATCGGCCTCCAGGGTCACCCCCTCCTCACTCTGCTTTGGCTGTAGTGGGAATGACCTGGCCTCTTCCTGACCCTGGGTTACCTTGACTCCCAGTGTCAGTTTCACTTTCCTTGGTGTGCAGTTGCTGTGGTGTGGCCAGCTGTCTCTCCTTCTCTCCACAGGTTTCCTGTGTGGTCCAATCGCTTCGGGAGACATCAGGAGTCCGTGGCTTTATCTTAGGTAAGTAATACAGCCCTTCTGGGCTTGAAATATCTCAAAAAGCCCCCCCTCGGGACTGCCACCACTTTCCCTCAGTGGGGTTCTGCTTTGCTCCAGGCTGCTGGCTGCTCACAGGGGAACCCACTTCTGGTCCCCCAGGCTTCCCATCCAGCAGGGTTTTTATTTCCTTTTCCATGGGCCAGCTGGTGAATCGGCACCAGCACATGGCCATAAAATGTGCTCACAGTGGTGCAGGAGCCAGTCCCGGCTCTTCCCAGGTCAGCTGCTTTTTGTTTTTTGGTTTTTCTTCTATTGCGGCATTCTCTCTGGCCGCAACTCCACACCCACTGCTCCTTAGGCTTGGTGCAGCTTTGCGCTGGCTCTGCTTGTCTTCTCCCCCAGGTAAATTCCCTTTTGGGGTTCCATTTTTGTCACACAGTAATTGATAAACTTTTTGATAATAAAAGTTTAAGATGTGGGTGTGGATAAGAAAGACCACATTTTAAAGATGTTATTGCAGAAAGAATTTAAAATGTAGACATCATCTGGATGGAAGAACTAAGAAAAACTATAAGATGAAGAGGACAAATGTTATGTGCCTAATGAAGGTAGATGATGATGTTGTCAACATGGATCAGAAAAGGAGAAGGCGAAGAAGGCTTAGGTGCAATTAAGAGTCATTTAGCTGTGTTGAGATAGATTGAATGAACAACTGGACATTAATGAAGAGATGTCAGAAAGACAGACCAAGATTTTAGTTTAGACAGAAGGAGAGAAGATTTGTATGGAGAGTCATTAGGACAGAAAGGATAATTGATTTTATGTTGATGAGATTACCCAGAGATAAGAAACAGGGAGAAGATATTAAAGTCAAAGACAGAGCCCTGTAGAAACTCCATAAAAATTAATGAAGATGAGGAGAATCCTTCTGACATACTGAAAGAGAGATCAGAGAGGCAGAAGGAGAACTAGGAGATGACAGAGGGTTGCAAGCTAAAGGATGACAAAATGTAGTGGTGATCATGGTAGAGAGTATCAAAGGCAGGTCAAGGAGGATGAGGATGGAGTACACGTTCTGCACTTTGTCCAAGAAAAGACCAATAGAGAATTTGGAAAGAAGTTTCAAAAGAGTGTAAAGGGAAGAAATTGTATTGGAGAGGATCTAGGATGGAACGGAAGAATAAGAACTACAGACAGAGTGCATCTACATGTGCAATTAATGCACCTGAATTTTCTTCCTGGAAAATTCAGGTGTATTAAACTCTGCCCAGGCATGCATCTGAACATGCACCTATTGGGAGAAAATTTGCTCCCAATGGGAACAGTTCAGTTCAGGGCTGCTCCTGCCCTGCTTTGCCCTGCAGCATTCAGATGGAGCTCTAGGCTCTTCTAGGTGCCAGCTCCAAGCTGGCAGAGTGCAGGGAAGCTTGTCCCAATCTCTGTGGAGCAGAGCGAGTTCTCCCGGCTCCTCCCAGGTACATGGAGATTGGGACCAGTGCCAATCTCCATGTGGCTGGGAGGCAGCTGCCCTGCAGCAGGGACAGTTCTCCCCTGCCCTGCAGAGATTGCCGCATGGCTGAAAGCAAGGAGCTGCCTCCAGAGCCTGGACAGCTGTCCCCACCCCGGAGAGATCAGGATTGGGCCCAATCAACATGCAGCTGGGAGGGAGCTGCCCTGGAGCTCGGACATCTCTTCCAGCCCTACAGATTGCTACCAGTCAGGATCAACATGTGCACTTCAGTGCATAAGTTAATGAGACGTTTTTCCAGTACCTGTATGTATTGGTACTAGCAAACAGCACATTAGAGTAATTTAATACACAATAATTGATGTGTATGTGTAGATGGTGATGCTTTACTGTGCATTAGATTTTTCTACTGTGCAGTAAAGCATCTCATGTAGACACACCCATAGTGATTGTAAACTATATAATAAACAAGATCAGAAGGAAAATGGAGCAGTAATTGGAGAGGTAAATGGGGTTAAGATTTTATTTTATTTTTTTAAGATAGAAGAAAATAAAATAATGTAGTGTTGGGAAAGAGAGAAGCCAGAAGAGACCAGTTAAAAAGAAAAGTGAGGGAAGGCATGAGTGGAACCAAAAGGGTTGAATAGAAGACAGAATGAGATGGGGTTACTAGGAGGAATGGCAGGAAAGGAATTCTGCATCCATGATAGGAGGCGAAAGAGAAGAGAGTTGTAAGAAGGGAAGGCAAACTGAGTGGAGAGAAAAGTTCACATCATCTTACTTTTGTCAATTTTCTCTTGGAAGAAATTAGCAAGATTGTCTGTGTATCTGTGAGCGAGTGAGTGGGCATGGAACAAAAGTAAGTTGGAGAAATAAAGTTGTTTAGTTAGGAAGGAGGAGAGAACAGATTCAACCATAAGGGGCATGTCTACACGTGACACTTTAATGAGCATTAGCCTAAATTAATGTGCATTAAGGGTGTGTGTCTACAAGTGTGTACCCATAATGTGCGTTAAAAACTGTGAATTTAGGCTATTCACACCTTAATTTGATATCTGTATCAAATTTAGGTGCAAATAGTTGAAGTGCATTAATGCACATGTAGACGCATTGAAGTCGTTAATGCTGTGCATGTGGACTGACTTGGGACTAACTTCAGTCCCAAGTCAGTCCACACAGCGTTAAGGTGCTTTAATGCCTGAATGTGTAGACGCCTAACTAAACCTGCTTACATGCGCATTAAGATAATTCTCATTAAATTAATGTGTGCTTAAATGCATGCGTAGACATGCCCAAGGTAAACTGAAGGCCCTTATTCCATAACATCATATCACATTTTTTATTAAATTATGTATTAAAGGTTGTTTTTTAAGAGGTTACTTCCTTCTTAAATAAGACAAGTTTCATCATGCACATAATTAAATCATATTTATTTTAACATTAAAATTATTCTTATGTAACTATTATATGAACTTAGAACAAAAAAAGCTGTATGCGCTCTACTCTACACTATACAGCATAAACAGCACAGATGGAGGCAGACTGGTGCAATAGTTAGTGTTACTATTATTGTTCAAGCCTATATTTGTTTGGCTGAGGTTATCTTATTCCTCACTTACCTATTTTTAGAGCTGTTTAATTCCCTATTCCTTCCTTATTCCCACAAAGAAATGAAGAAAGTGGCAAAAATCCATACAGGTTTTTCTAATGAAGAATTGTCCTGTTATTATAGACTGAAGTGCAGATTACCTTCACATTTGGAGGCTTGATCTTGCTCCTGTTGAAGCCTACAGTATGACTCCAACTGACTTTAGTGGTAGAAGAATTAGGCTCTAGTGTTCCTTATATAAGTTTATAATTCCTTTAATGGAAATTGGAGTTGTGTATATTGAAAGGAGCTTTAACTATTTTGGAGGATGTTGTTCTTCTGTAGCTTTGTTTTGAGAGTTGCTCTTTCAAAAGTCTCATCAAGGGGGGAACAAATTTAAAAAATCAGGAATCTCAATAATAGACAGAACTCTGCATTCAAAAGCAGGACAGCTGCCAATTAAAGGAAATGTCAACAACTCAGTGGCAATAACTTCAAAGAGGGACTCTTTCTCACTCTCATATGCACTCTTCATGAGAAGTATCAAGAAGTGTAACATGCTAATAGCTAATAATGCTGAGACTAGGATTCACTAATTTATTAACTGAATAATTTAATATATATCAAAGGAAATATTTTTCTCATTTCATTCTTATTTTTTTAGATCTATCACAAGGCTGGGTAGCATCAAGTGGCTGCAAGAGCATAGATTACAAGTAATCTTTGAATTTGTCTTTCCTGAAATATAGTTTTGCTGTTTATCTAGGATGCTTTTTTCATTGTTTAATGGACCGAGTATATTTTACTCTCATTGTAATTAGAGTTTGTTAAAAAACTTGGTTCTATCAAAGCTGAAATATTTAGTGGAGATGTATCTGTTTTGGTAAAAGTGTTGTTGGGTGATTATGCAGGTTTTGAAGAGAGAGACATAGCTACTACTCCAGGTGACCCTAGGGCCCTCATCTAGGATTTGGTGTGCACCACAACTTAAGGCTACTGCCTATTCTGAGGTAGATGGATAGTCACCCCTGTGCTACCCTCCAAAAAAAAATTGAAAGGTCTGTTTAGTTGCACATTTTAATTGAAACGTATTTCAAAATCTTAAACTTCTTTGCAAACTGAAATTGTTTTCCAGTAATGTTCCTTGTTGTAACTGCTAATATTAGTGTACTCTGCCTCCTTTCCATTAAAGTGTATTCCAGTTACCCTTACTGTAATATTATTACCTCTTCAGAACACTCAGATGCTTGACTTTGCTAGAATCTGTTATTCATCTCTTTTGCTATTTCTTTTGTAACTCTTTTTATTCTGTATTGTCTTGGTGCATTTGTCTACTGTTTCCATTCCACAAATGAAGTGCAAGCAACCTCTGCAGCTGGTTGATCATCTCTTTTCTGATTCCTCATCTATATGTGCTCAAGCTTTCTGAAAGATGAACCTCTTAGGTCAGTACATTTTTTAAAAGTCTGTTCCTTCCTTTAAGATAAGTTATTGAGTTGCATGAGAACAGCATCAAGGCCACCACATTTATAGTATGAACTGTATGCACAACACAATAAGATGGTCTCCATCCTAGAGAATTTAAAGTCTAAATAGACAAGACCTGAGAAAGAGAAAGGCATCTTTAGCTTCATTTTACAGGTCTTGAGACGCGTAGATTGGCTTATTTGTCCAACTTGAACATGAAGTCTATGAAAATGCTGAAAAGTGAAACAAGATCTTATGATTCATAGTCTGGTGCTGTAAACTGGAGGCTAACCCTTCTCTCAGATAATTTTAAGACATGGGTTTCAGATGTGGTTTGGAGTGAGGAAACTGGAAATTAATCTCTCCTCGCTTCATGTGCATATGAACATCAACACTCAGAATTGTTTTATTAACTAAAGCAGCTAAATGGCTTGATGTAGGAAGCTGGGCTCCATGATAAAAAAAACCAAACCAACCTTTTTTGAGTGTTCTAGTGAAAACTGGATTTACTTTGTCTGAATTGGGACCCACCGAAAATAGCATTTTGTGTGTGGGCGAATGCTGAATGGGAGTTCATCTGATGCACAGCTTTGGAAGGTTTCCTGGTACTTAGGTGCAACGTAGCTGCATAATGAGATGCTCTCACAGTTACTATGTTTAACATGAGCATTTTGTGAGGTGAAATTTGTAGAGTTCAGTTGGGCTCAAGGAATGTTTTACTTCATCAATAGACAGCTGTTCAAACAAAGTTTCAAGTTGCATGTCTGTACCAATGTAGTTTAATATTGGTGACTCAGTTTAATATTAGTGACTCTAATGAGTAGAGACCATACCATTATCAAAGACTTGTCTAAGCAATGGTGAACACAATCAAATTAAACTAGGCATTTCCTGGGGAAGATCGAAGCTTTGATGGGTTCTACTAATTAACAAGACAAATGTTAAACAAAAGGGTATGCTCCTGTAATGATCTACTTGCTAATACTGCTTTCCTCAAGCAGCAATATTTTGGGTGATGCCCCTTTAGCAGGAAAAAGGACAAAATGTTGGAACCAAAGGGTGTATCTACACATGCAGGCATGTGCACTTGCAGCAACTCAAATAGCAGCAGCACAAATTTGTGTGAGAGATTTGTGCCTTAGCACATGTGCCTGAACATGCACCTTGGTGTGGGGCAAATTGTGCCACTTGGGGCAAACTGACTCTGCCAAGCTCCTCCCAGATCTTCAGCCAGGGGGAGCTAGAGGCTGGGGCCAGCACCTGTGCTGGCCCCAGTGGTATAAAAAGCTGTCCTGGTGAGCAGCTCAGGGCTACTTGACCTCAGGAGCTTCTGAGGCTCAGCCAGTTGGTATCTGGGGACACTAGCCCCTTGTGCCAGCTGGACTGCTGAATTAGCCCTAACCTAGAGTGGTCCCTGCCCCCTCTACCCACTGCAGCAGTCTGGCAGTGGGGGCTGCTGCGTGGCTGTGACCTGCTGCCACCTGCAAAAGCATGCAGCCCAATGGCTGTGCACCTGCCAGACATGGATGGGGACTGCACGGCCACCTGGGCTGTGGTATGGGCACTGCAGCAGAGCCTCCTGCACCTCTGGGCCAGCTGCCAGTGGGCCATGTCTGCACAGTTGGCCTTTGTGCAGCACTGCTGCCATGTCTTCTGGTGCCACCACCCTGCCATCTGGGCAACTATCCACCAGATGTGCTTCTTGCAGGGGCCTGCTTTGAACTGTCGAAGCATGTCCTCCTGACTTCCTGTCGAAGCCAGTCACCTTGTCTACCCTCCAGCTGAGTCCCTGGTGCTGGCCCAGGGCAGGCTCCTCTGCCTGGGTCTTGCCACTTGTCTCACCAGCAGAGATCCTGGTGTTTCCTGTTTTAAAATTGCAAATTCTCTGATAAGAAACCCAAATTCTCTGATAAGAAACCCAAATCAAAACATGTTTCTCTTCCATGTTTAAAATGAAACACTACTATATAGAGAGAAATCAGTTCTCTCTCTGGGCAGTGTTTTATTGATATATTTACAATCTTAAAACAATTTGGAAGCCTACCAGTGCCTCTATCATCATAATAAAAATTCTAAATATCTATACACTTTGGTGTTTGCTTTTGGTTCTTTAACATAGAAAAATCAGAGCTAACCCTGATCCCTTCACTCACCAGGATATGGAGCACTGAGCAGTACTGATATACCAATGCCCTGCTCCTGCCATTGCCCCTCACTTTCAACCCACAGCCCCCCAGTCCCCTCACTTCTGACCTGCAGCCCTTGCCTGCTCCCATTAGCTCCGTCCTGGCAGCAGTTCCATCCTGCCACCAGGACACGGGTCTAGCTGCAGCTGTCCCACCTGCTGCTTTGTAGCTGTGAGCAGTGCCAGCCCTTGCTATTCTGCTCCCTGTGCCTTAGCCCAGGACCCAGTGATCCCCATGCTGTTCCTGGGAAGACCTCAACTGGGGTTCAGGAACTGGGTTGGTCAAGGCCGTTCCCTTCCAAGCCAGCCTCCCCCTGCACAGGCTGCTCTAGGGGGTTGGAGGGTGGTGGGGCTCTAAGCCTGGCTCTGGTGGCTTTTCCTATCCAGAATGCTTTCCCACCCACCACCATCTCTCTCTTTCACACACATCCCCCAAGTGGTTCTTGGTACCAGGAGTCCCCCAGGCTGGGGAAGCATGTCCCAGTACTGGTGTGGGCACAGGGCAGGGCCACAATGTGGCAGTTGTGCCTGCAGCCACAGCTCCTGCCAGCCAGTCCCATCCCATCCCATCCCATCCCATCCCATCCCATGTAGCCAGGGTGTGAGATTTGCGGGGGGAAATGGTGTGTGTGTGGGGGGGAGGGGGTGTGGGTGGGTGTAGGGTAGGGCTGTGCAAAATGTTACCAAGTCTTTCATTTTGAAGCTGTTTTGATGCGTTTCGAGCTCAAAACAGAGAAATTGAAACAGAACAAAAAGCTTTAAAACAGCTTCAAAATGAAATGAGGGAACTCGAAACATTTCGAGTCTCGAAGCAGCCCAGTGGCAGGAGGCAGGGGAGAGCCAGGGCTGTGCTCTGAGTGGCTCTACCATCCCCATGGAGCTCAGCTTGGCAGCCAGCGGCAAAGCGCAGCCCTGGCTCTCCCCTGCCTCCTGCTGCCAAGCTGAGCTCCGTGGGACTGGTGGAGCTGGTCAGAGCACAGCCCTGGCTCTCCCCTGCCTCCTACCACTGGGCTCTGCCAGCCTCAAGAAGCTCAGCCTGATGATGGGAGGTGGAGCACAGCCCTAGCTCTCCTTGTGCCCTGCTGCTGGGCTGCACTCCTGACTGGCTCTGCCAGCCCCATGGAGCTCAGCCTGGTGGCAGAAGGCACAGCGCAGCCCTGGCACCCAGCACCATCCCAGGTGGCAGCGGCAGCCTCCTGTCATCCAGCAGGCAGATCTGGGAGCCTGCACCCCCGGGAGGAGTCTGGCACAGCCCCACAGCCCTCCAGGGGGTGTGGGCCCCCAGATCTGCCTGCCAAATGATAGGAGGCTGCTGCTGCCAGCAACTGTCACGTTTTGCTTTGGACAGTTTGAGGTGCAGTTTCCCAGAAACCTCTTCACCTATCTCCTTGAAACCTGCAGGCTTCATGCCCATCAGAAGGGGCTACCATCCCTGTGTTTTTCATCCAAATTGAGCAAGAAATTACAAAGTTTTAGGCATTTTCATGATTCCCCATTATAGCCTATGGGCGAAACGCATTGAAACAGTGAAATAGTTTGATGAAACTAAACAGAACATTGCAACAAAACTTGAAACGAAACACTGTCCCTTCGAAATGGCAAAATGGACATCGAAACAGAACGGTGCTGTTTTGCAGAGCCCTAGTGTAGGGTTTGTGGGGAGTATGGGGCTTGTGTGGGGTTTTGGGATTTGTGGCTGGTTATGTGGTGAGGGGTTTGTGGGAGTTGCTTGGGGATGTGGGGTTTGTGTGTGGATTATGGTGGGGACTGTGGGTGTTAGGGGATTGTGGGGGGACTGCTCAGGAGAGGTGGGTTGCCTGCCTGCCCCCCCCACAGGACGCACAGCTCCCCTATAGCAGCAGCTGTTGGGCACTCAGGGCCCGCTGCTGGCAGAGCATGACCCTGGCCGCCTCAGACTCAGTGCCATCTATGCCACATGTCACGGGCCTGGCCAGGCCAGGCCTGGCTCTGGGCCATGTGCCTTCTCCCAGACTCCCGGCACCACATGCGGGGGTTGCATGTTGGGCTGGGCTAGGTCCTGCCTCCAAGTGCCCCGTGCACGGTGAGGCTGGGCCGGTCCAATGCACAGCCTCTGCATGTGGTGCCGGAACTACAGGTGACAGCCAGAGTGGCCCGGTGCTGCCCAAAGACGCATCGCCCCAGGCTGGGCCCGAAACATGTGGCACAGGCAGTGCTGGGTCTCAGACAGCTGGGGATGCACTGTACCACAGTGGGGCTCTGCCAGCAGTGGGCCCTGAGCACCTGACAGCCGCTGCTGCTGCAGGAGGGGCTGTGTGCCCTGAGGAGGGTGAGTGGGGGACCCACCCCTCCTGAGCAGTCTCCCCACACCCCACAGTCCCGCCACACACAGCTCCCCCCCACCATAGTCCCCCCACACCCACCATCCCCCTCACCCTCACATGCCTACTTACCTAGGAAGGCACCTCAGTCTGGGTCATGCTGCAGCCTTGTCCCACTCCTAGCAGGGGAAGGGGGCAGCCATAGAGACGCTCAGCCTGGACTCAGCCTCCAGTTGTCTCAAGGCATGCTACAGGAGTGTGACTTGCCCTGATTTTTTTCCACGGATTTCCAGGTATCAAATTTAGAGTCTGCACTCCAAATATGCAATGTGTTGTTCCTGAGGAGTGTACATCTCTCACTGAGGAAGTCCCCACATTCTTGTTTTGTGAAAAAGGTGACAGGAACTTTCTGGTCTGCCTTCTCTATGCCATCCACTATTTTGCTCTTTGCCATGCCTCCTGTGTTAATAAGGTGCCAACCTGCCCTGCCTTATTTCTCCTGTTATTCATTTTTTTCTAAAGTAAGCAGTCCCATTCTTTTCAAGCGCTGCATATAAATTACAAATGAACTTTTATACTATTTATAGATTGTTATGTACTGATGGATCCAGGCATCCATTTCTCTGCTAATGCAGTTTTGCTAGCAGTAACAGACTCCTGAATTTGCTCCTGACTCCTGAATATATTACAGTTTTTACTGTTGCAACTTGTATCAGCCAAGGAACTATATCCATGATGAGGTATTCATGTTTTTCCTACTGTGGACAGGACCTTAAATATCAGATGATCCTTCTACTGGCCACCCAGTACTGTAAGGCAAACTGGTCAAAGAAAATGTTCAGGTTCAGAGAAAAACTACGCCTTTTTTCTCACAACAAATTGAGACTTACTGAGAGAGTGCTTTGTAGAGAGCAGAGGGATGGCCAGTATGAGCAGTTTTATCTTTCACTTCAATTCAAATTTTTCCAGGCAGTAGTGAAAGAGTCTGAATAATCCTATTTTAATTTAGGATAAGATTATAGTCAAGAGAAATAGTCTCATCTACTTTAGAGTAGATTAGAGATTCTTCCTCAAGAACACAGCCTGTTACAGAGTAGGATTATCAGTATAATTAGTGTTAGAGGACATGAAAACTCTCCCTCTCTGTGCAGTGACCCTGATAGTGACACTATCCACTGGATCTTTAGCAAATAAATAGTCAAGCAAGAAAACAAGAGAACTCTAATGCACAAGGGACACTTTGAACCACTAGATTACGAAGTTATCTTGATTTTCTTTAATGGAAATCATATTATATTTTTTTTAAATTATTTTTTTTACTTAATATTCTTAACTATTTTCTCAAGATAACCTTCTAAAGTTCACAGATACCTTGTTAATCAACTCACCTAACAAAAATCACGAAGTTTTGAGAAAGCTATATTATAGATGCACCATTAGAAAGAGAGCATCTACTCCATGTGGACTATATTGCTGGACTCATTTTCCCCAAATTTTAGCAGCCAACAAAACCACTTCTCCTGAATTAAACTATAGCAAGCTATGATAAACCAGACACCATATTGTGTACCTTCATTTGCAATACTTCAAACAAACTGGTTCATAAAATCCATCTGATTAAAAATATGCAGAGAACAGCTGTATAAAGAGAAAACCCACACAAGCTTCTTCCATAAAATCACTTTTATTATAACAAATGTATGTATATAATACTTTAATTAAATGTCTCTAAAAAGTCATATTACATAAGATTTGACAGTATAGAAAAAACACAGCCTTACAGTTCTGGGTAAAATGCAGGCTCTCTGAAGTCAACTGTAAAGTTGCACTCAGTGTTTCCACATTTGTGAGCAATAAGAAATTCTTCTACTACCAGAGTATTAAAGTCCTTAGTGTATATGCAGTATTCCTAAAGTGCAGTTTCCCATGAAACTTGGTATCAATCATGTTTCAAAGAAGTCTTAATAGTTTCATTTCTATTACTGCATAAGCAAAAATGATCATTCCTTCCCCATTATCCCCTGGTTTTGAATAATAAGGTAATGTTCGTAATAGTTTGAATATATTAGCGATGAAATGGAAAAGATAAATTACAGGCAGATAAGGTGTTTTTCAACTTGTAGTACAAGTTCTGGTAAGTGTTCTATTCAGTGACTGCATTTCATCCTACAACTGACTGAACAGGCAGACCAGATAACATAAGTATCCTTTATAAAGTACTTGGGGAACTTCTTGAACGATCTGTTAAATTTTAAATTATAAACAAACTGGACATTAAAGAAACATAAGAATTAAGAAAATTCAAAGTTCATTTTTATGATCATTATACAAAACACACAGACTCAGCAATTTCCATTTTCATTTAATTATTCTTCCCATTAGTGCCTTCTGTTAAATTAACTAATTCTAGCTGTCATCCTCCACACAGAAAATTTTTGCAACAGTTTTCATCTTTACCTAGGGCTAGATCCTACAGTTGAAGTACAGCTGTTGTGCCTTGCACTGCCAGCATAACTTGGTTGCAAGCCTGATTTAGTAGGTGTGGTGAGGATTACCTTTTGGTTAGTCAGAGAGAGCCAACATGGGGACACACACACTCCTTGCTGATTGGTGAAGAGTGGCACAGGAGCATAACTACAGAGAAGGACCTCTCAGCCATGGTTATAGTGTCATATAGTTGTTAGAAGTTAATATAACTTAGAGCAGCCTTACAGCTGGCCTAGCAAAACACTGAGGCAATGGTATGTGGAAAGAATCACCAGGTTCACAGCAGTCCAGATGAGATGTTTTAACACCACTTACTTTAAGCTCTGTTCAGTTTGTCATGGGGATCATGCCTATTATAAGCAGGAAGTATTGGCCAGGACTCAATGTCTGTTTGATTCTCATTATTTAATTACTTTCTTATCCCATGCATGTATAATGCCAAAGATGGGGACAGACAGTGAACCTAAGACATCTGAATCTAAATAAATGTCTTATCCTGTAAGACTGTAAGGCCCCTCTAAAGCCCAGTGTCGTTGACTCAACCCTCTCAGGACTAATCAGTAAATAGCCATAATCTTAGTGTGGATTGACTTGGTGGGGGACAAACTTTTTTGCAGGTGTGCCACTAATTAATCCTGTGCCCATCCCAAGTGCCATTTGAATCTCATTCTTCTGCTGTCTGCTCCTGCCCTGTCTGCTGCATGCCACAGGTTGGCCATCCCGATCCATGGCACAGTTTGACTAACCATGAGTATCTATCTATCTTTCCTAATTCATACATTTACTGACTAGCTAATCTTGTTGGATGCTTAAACACACAAAGCATCAGTTAGAAAACTGCACAGTTCTGTCACTGACTTGCTATGTGACCCTAGCCAAGTTACTTAACCTCATCCTACTCCAACTTCCCAATGTGTAAAATTGGTACTCTTAATCTCCTCTTAGAAATTATTTGAAGTCTTCAGATGAAAAGTGTAACATGCATTACATTAAGTATGATTAGATTAGTCTTGACTGTATTTGTCTGCTTTAAAATACAGGTTCCCTTTGGTGCAAACCTGTTTTGAAACTATTTTAAAATGGTTTGCTGCCCCATGCCTTTTTCCTGGCTAGTTGTCAAGTATTTTTTTCCCTTATTAAAATAAAAAATAATATATATGAGTAAGATTATATAATCCTCTAAACATCTCTGTTTTTTCCAGATACATTATCTACAGCTTTATTTTTTTTCATACATTGCTTCTTTTTTCCCTTTGTAATTTTGGACCTTTCATCCCCTCCTCACCCCCACCCCCCCGCACTTCCCGATTTCCACAAGTTCCATTCTACCGCACAGTGTTGCTTAGCAACATGTTCTTCTCTTCTGTACTTTACCAGAGAGGAACAGATCAAAGACACCCACAGTTCTGACTTATTTTATAAATTAATTTAAAGAGACACTTTCCAATGCTGTTTTACTTATGGGGATAGCATAAGTTAGTCTGTATCCTGGAAGTGTCAGAAAAAAAGGAAATGAGCCCTTCCAAAACACAAAAAAATTCCTTATTGAAACCTGTGTAATATTTACATTTTTATGACTCTATTTTCAGAAATGGTCCATGACTTTATGGCCATCTTTTAATATCAGTAATTTAAATGTAGGTCTAGATGGCCCACTTGTAATACTGTGAATAACACGAGTTTTATTTAACTGAAAGATTTTTAAATACCTTTCACTTGTTGCAACAAAAATATACTACCACCATTTGAACATATTATTTTCTAAACTACATGTGGCTTTCATGTTAAATAAAATATTACACGTGACCAAAAAAATTCCAAATAATAACACCATGTTTTTACAAAAATAAAATTAAGATGAAAAATTGGCCAATGTCAGTCTGAATCTGTTCTGGCAATTGTCAGGTGCAAAACAGAAAAATAAAAACCTCTCTTGTAAAAGTTTTTAAATATAACACAGTGTAATACAGTAATATTTTAATTAAGAAAGGATACTCTTACCACACTAGCTTCTGTCTAATAATTTGTTCAAGTTTACTTTTCGGTACAAGTTGTGAGTTTTTTTTAAGAGCATGCAGACATCAGAAGTTAGTATTTCCTGAAAGAGAAGGAGGTGGGATTTATTTTTTCTCCTGTTTAATCAGTTTATAACAGCAGCAAAGTAGAAAAAAACAAACTGTTTAATTGTAAAGAATAAGAATCTCAATTATTTTTCCTCTCAGAAAATATCATTTTTGCAACTTCTTAAAGAAAAAATAAGAGGACACTTAGGACATACTTAAAGGAGTATCCAAACAGCTGAAAAAGACAGCTTAAATACAAACCTCACAGGCTAAATGGCTGTAGAAATTGTATCTGGAAAGTTGTAGGCCAGGGGCTATCAAGTACCTGGAGGTACTTGGGAAGACCCCAGGGGGTATGTGGTGGCGGCACGGAGAAGTGGGCATACTTGGGAAGTGCTTCTGCACACCATCGCTGCGCGCCTGCGCGCTACCACGCTGCTGTTGCCACTGCTGCTGCACAGTGTCACCACTTCGCGTTTGGCCACTGGGGGGTCCCCACCCCATGCTCCACATCTAGAAGGGGGTACCCATCAGCAAAAGTATCCACCAGAAGGGGTACTCTCCTTAAAAAAAAAAGGTTGAAAACCCCTGTTGTAGGCACATCATTTTGCATGTGCAAATCTGTAATTGTGTGATCAGCTACCTAAGTTACATAGACAAATACCTGCCTTAGGCAGAGATTCCAATTTTAGGCCTGGAAACTAGGGGAGCAACGATTTAAAAAAAAAAAAAAAAAAAGGCCAATTATTAACCAGCCATATTGGCTAATATCCATCTGATAGCCGATATGTAGCCCCACAGCTTGGAGAGCAACATCAGGCTGGTAAGTCTGTGGGGGGAGGGAAGGGGCATGGAAGGGGCAGACTGAGGCCGTACAGTGAGTGAGGCTGGGGCAGAGGCAGAGGCAGGGGCAGGCGCTGCTCAGCCAGGGTAGGGCATGGGACAGAGCCATGGGCAGCTTGTTCGGGGGCCACAGGGTAGGGGGGTGGCTCCCACCACTACGTACAACTCTAGGAGAGGCATGGGGGCATGTGGCCCCCAGATTTGTGTGTGGGGTGAAGGTGAGCTGCCCACTGCAGGCTCGGGGCCAGGGGCTGTGCCGGCCTGTTCCCAGCAGGGGGGACTGGGCCGGGGCTGAGCTTGGGGCAGGCGGCTGAGCCCGCAGTGGGCAGCTTGCCTTCACCCTGCACACAAATCTGGGGGGCACAGCCCCTGGGGGTGTGTGTAGTGGTGGAAGCTGCCCCTTTCCCCATGCTCCCCAGGCAAGTGGCCCATGGCTCCATCTCATGCCCCCACCCTGCCCCTGCTCCTGCTCCAGCCCCACTCCCTTCCTTACCATGGGGGTCGGGATCTGACCCTCCCCCACGTCCCTTCCCCCTACACTTACCAGCCAGATGTTGCTCTCCAAGCTGCCAGGCTGTGCTCCTGGCCGCATGTATGCTGCAGCTGCGTGCATGCACGTGGCATTTATTGGCGATATTGTGGCTACACAGGCCAAAAAAAAAGCCAATTGCCAATAATGCCAATTTTCTTTTTATTGGTGCCGATCATATTGAACTATATTGGTGCACCTCTACTGGAAACAGATGCTTTAGCAATCCTACAGACAAAGTCAGAGGTCTCTTTAGGAAACTTGCCCTCAAATGTTAAGTTTACATCTTTGATCACTTCCCACATGATCCCTCCTTGTGCCCAGCAGCTGCTTTTAGCTTTGCTTTTATTTAAGTGATTCTGCATTTGAAACTAAGGACGCATTGGACATATCTACATGTGCAAATGCTGTTGGATGAGTTTACTCCAGAGTAAATTACTCTGGAGAAAACCCACCCTGGGTAGGCGTCTACACATGCACCCATTTGGGAGCAGTTTTGCTGCCCCTGGCAGCAGTCTAGTCCCACCCCCTCTGGTCCTGCACTGGCTTGGTGCAGCAGGCAGGGGGAGCTCTAGGCTCCCCCAGGTGCTAGCCGTAGGGCTGGCAGGGAGCATGGGGCCAGGAGACAGCTGTCCCTGGGAGCTGCGTACTGCTAGGGTGGGCTCTGGTGGCAGAGCCTGGGCGGGGCAATGTCCCGCTGCCCCAGCAGCAGGGAGCTCCGGGCCTTGGCTCCCCAGTTGGGGCACAGGTCTTGGAAAGAGCTGCCGGGGGCGGGGTCAGATCCCAGCCCCCTGCCCCGATCTGCTGGTGGAGCAGCTAGCAGTGAGCTCCTGGATGGGTGGGGATTCCCCTCTTCTCTAGCTCATCACTTTGAGATGGAGAGGGTCAACGATGAGCTAGAGAAGGGGCGCCAAAGGCAGGCAAGACAAAATGGTACTTGGCATGCCAGTGCAACCTCAAGTGAGTTTGTATGTGCAACTTGCCAGAGGGTCTGCCTGTCATGCATCGGACTCCTCAGCCGCTCAAGAAGCTATGGTGGTACATGGTAAACTATCAAGGGCACAATCCCCATGGTGTCCTGAGACCAGTGGCTGCCAATGAATGAATAAATGAAGTCTGCAAGTGTAGACTCTGACGCTTACTACACAGTAATTTGCTCTACTGTGCAGTAAAGCATCTTGTGTAGATGTGCCTATTGCAAACTACAATGATATTCTGAGGATTAACTATTAATATGCTTTAAGATTTGAGAGGATTTATTCTTGCATGCTTAAATCTGCACAAACAGTTAACACCAACAAAAGTAGGGAATTAACTTGCATTCTTTCAGTCTTTCAATGAGAAAG
This sequence comes from Alligator sinensis, assembly GCF_000455745.1. Lineage (NCBI taxonomy): Eukaryota > Metazoa > Chordata > Crocodylia > Alligatoridae > Alligator > Alligator sinensis. The sequence goes on from NW_005841889.1 coordinate 3,996,507, forward strand.
CAAACACCAAATCTTTAATTATTCCCTTGCGGTTATTAGAAAAAAATCCTCTTCAAAATTCTAATCATGTTCTGCGTTTAAGGAGTATTGTGCTACTGTTTAAGTATATTCTTGAACTGAAGTAAATTACTAAAAGCATATATTTAAACAAACAGGAGCTTAACCAACCATTCCATTCCAAGATATCAATTACAAGGCTGAGTAGTACATGCATAAGGTGTTTCATATATATATATATATATATATAAACTTGACTGCTGCTATGCTTTTAGTGGTTAACAGATCTGGTATCTTTCAGCTGAATTTCTACTGTGAAGAACAGTGACCTTCACTCCAAATATATATTTGGAGAATGGATTTGTCAATGGTGTATGGGCACCTTGTATAAAATATAAGTAAGCTCACAGAATCATAGGAAAGTAGGGCCAAAGCGACTTCACAAAGCTATCTAGTTTAGTCCCCTGCTCAAGGCAGGATCATCCCTGACGAAACCATGCCATCCAAGCTCCTGCCCAACCTTGCTCTCGAAAATTTCCAGGGATGGAGATTTTCCAATTTCTCTAACTAGCCTGTTCCAATGCTTGAATACCCTCATAGTCAGAAAGTTCCTTTTAATCTTCAGTCTAGATTTTTAGCCTAGGCCTTTAAAGAAGGCCTTCAATATGTTATCTCACCCTGTTCTCTAGATAAACTGAGCGACTGTGACATAAATGATTACACAGTGAAGTGGGTGGCAAATTGGCTTAGGGGACGCACCCAGAGAGTGGTGGTGGACGGGTTAGTATTGACCTGGAAAGATGTGGGCAGTGGAGTCCCACAAGGGTCGGTCCTTGGACCTATGCTGTTCAATGTCTTCATCAGTGACTTGGATAAGGGCATGGAAAGCACTCTGTCCAAATTTGCAGATATTATCACATTATGAGGTAAAGTTAACACACTAGAGCAGGGGTGGGCAAAATATGACCCAGGAGCTGGATCCAGCCCATGGGGCCCCTAAAAAATGTAAAAAAATGTATATTTATTTGCTCCTAGCTGCCTGTCAAAGATGACAGGAGCCAAGGGCAGTAGGAACCAGAGGAAGCTGGTGGCAGGACCCAGCAGCAAGGCTTGCCCTGCCCTACCCCCCAACCAGAAACCCCTGCCGAGCACAGGCTTCTGGCCTGGGATGATAGGGTTTTTCCTGCTTCCCTGTGCCGGAGAGGGAAATGCAGCCTTCAATAGCTTGCCAAAACTCGGTAAGCAGCCCTCCACCCGAAATTGTCTGCCCCTGCACTAGAGGGTAGGGAACAAATCCAGAAAGATTTGGACAGCTTGGAAAAGTGGGCGGAACAGAATAGGATGCAGTTCAAGAAGGACAAGTGAAAAGTGCTGCACCTAGGGAGAAGGAATCACCAGCACGCTTACAGGCTCTCTCAGCACCAAAGCAGTGGAAAGGTATCTCGGAGTCATTGCTAACACCAAGATGAACATGAATCATCAATGTGACGAAGCAATTAGTAAAGCTATCCTCACTTTATCATGCATTAGCAGGTGCATGACAAACAGGTCCAGGGAGGTGATACTTCCCCTATATGAGGCATTGGTCAAGTCGCAGTTGGAGTACAGTGTCTAGTTTTGGGCCCCACACTTCAACAGGGATGTGGACAACCTCAAGAGGGTTCAGACGAGGGCCACTCATATGATTAGGGGCCTGCAGGCAAAGCCCTATGAGGAGAGATTGAGGGCCCTAGATCTCTTCAGCTTCTGCAAGGGAAGGCTGAGAGGTGATCTTGTGCCTGTCTACAAATTCATCGGGGGGCTGGGGGTGGGGGGTGGAAGCGGGGCAGCAAGGAATAGGAGATGCTCTGTTTACCAGGGCACCCCTTGGAGTAACTAGGAACAGTGGCCACACACTGATGGAGAGCAGATTTAGGTTAGACATCAGGAAGAACTTCTTTATGGTAAGGGTTGCCAGAATCTGGAATGGTCTTCCAAGGGAGGTGGTGCTCTCCCCTACCTTGGGGGTCTTTAAGAGGAAGCTAGACAGGCACAAGCAGAGTATTCATAACTATACTTAGCACTTTTATAACACTTTGTGGCTAGGGACAGACATTACACGTAAACCAGCTTAAGTGGTCAGGAACAGAACAGATGTTCAGTGCACATAAACCAGTTTTAAAATAGCTGAAACAAGTTTGAGAGAAACCTGGTTGCATGTAGTATCAGACTTAACTGATTTGGGTCAAACTGGCTTATGCAATATCTGTTCCAGACCCCTTGCTGAGAGGTGTCTGTGTATGAGCTAGACCGCATGCTGGCTACAGTCCATGCTGTGGCAGACAGAAAAAAGGCAGAATCAACAGGTAGCTGGAAATTGTCACAACCCAAGGGTGTGATTTTGTGTGTGCGCGCTTCAGCACTGCTAAATTATTTCCCGCCACTCAGAGCTTTCTTTGCAGGGTGTATTTCTTAGTTGCAAAGAGAAATGCACGGTGTAAGGGAGTTGCTGCCACCCGCATGCAAATTTGTGTCCTACTATTGGCCAGTTCTAAATTATTCCCACGTGGCGGCTAGTGATTGGCTTGCTAGCCATATAAGAGGCTTGAGCGGTTTCCGCCCAAGTTGGAGAACTCCGAGGAGAACCCCGCAAGGGAGGACTCCACAACCATCTGGAGGAGGAGGGCTTCATGTCTTGTGAAGAACTCTAAGCGCTGTGGAGCCTATCGAACCCAGCGCGTACCTTAAGAAGGCTATAGGGGTCTGATCAACCTCTGGCCTCTCCCCGTCGCCGAACGATCCCTCGACGAACCCCTTCCCTGCGCGCAAGTTCCATAGAGCCTAGCAAACGTCGTGTGAGTGAATCCAGAGCTCTTTCTCCGAGTTGTTTTCTTCGGTTGACACGACGGGCTCGCGTGTTTAGAGCCTTCAACTGGATTGGGCTAGAGGTTCGCGTGGAAGGAACTCTTGTCCGCTTCTCTTCTTTTCTGTCTGTAACCGCAACTCAAGCAAGTTTTCCTGCCTGCACTGCGACCATCTTCGGTGTAAGTAAAATAATCTTTAATCAACCGCTACGCGTCCGTGCCTAATTCTAGTCTGCCGGCCTGCATTCCCCAACCCACGTGCCAGGGCTGCTGGCCACAGCCCGTGCCACGCGCCCCCGAGAACCTGGGACCGCTCCCGGCCCGCACAATAATGTCCCTTTGTTGTCTTCTTAATGGGGTGATAAACACTGAGCTATCAATTCCCTGACCATCCTGCCGGGGCCTAGGCATGCCCCCCTCATCTCAGCACTGTAGAAGGGAAGGGAGGGCTGCTCTAGCAATCCCCAGCTTCTAGCTTGAGCCACTGCAGGCATGTGCCTGCATGTCTGGGGTGTCTGCGAAGTTACAAACTGATTTAGCTTAGCCAGGTTAGACGAACCTGCAAAGATTTGAATTAATTCAGGCTCAGGCTTTTTGAATGTCTGTCCCTAGCCTGTAGGTTTAAAGCACCTTTCAGATGGTTAACATTAGTTGCTTGCTGAAATGATTGGCATATTATTTGGATTTCATTATACTCCAAAACCAGCAGCCCATTGAAAGAAATGGTATAATGCTTTCATTTCAGAGCTACTATTTCAGTCTGTTTACTAACTGAAGAAGACTTCTCTGCATCAGCTTATATGTTTGCAAATAAAAGAGATAGAAATATGTTTTTCAAATATAAATTATGGAGCACAGTTTTGAAATAAGATATGATCTTATGACAAGTTCCATGGCCATGAAATTATGGAGTATTTTGGCCTTGCCCTGTGCTGTTCGTATCTTTTGGCAATGGTAAGTGATATACTATCAGGTCACTTTGGTATGTGCTTAGAATATCTATGGCTGTAATAAGTAACTGAGTTACCATAGAAAATACAATTAAAGTCTAATCAAAATGGAGTGCCTAAACAACCCATCTATGGCTGAACAAATATGACACTGAGATTTGGCATTAAAATACCTATGTCAATAATATAAACACAAAAATATATTTTGACATGGTATATTAAGTGCAAGTTTCTGGATAACTTTCCTGGAAGGATCATTTTTAATTTTAGGCTCCCCAGGTTCCATTGCTGGTCCAATATATTTGCCAATTACTACATGATCACCTGTACATTTCAATTTGGTCAACATGTTTGTCAATAATGTTGGGAAGATTACAGCTTTGCTGGTGAGAAGCACTTTCAGAAAACATGCCATACTTTAAAACCAGGCTGTCCATCTGGCAGCATGCAGGCCACATGTGGCCCCCAACAGGATAAGTCAGGGGTGGGCAATTATTTTGGCCGTCAGGCCACTTCATGAGTTTTGGTGAGCTGTCGAGGGACACGCACACAAAATCTTTCAGAAGATATCATTTTGACAAAATATATATAAAAAACCAAATCATATACTAACATTTAAACATCTACTGTAACGTATTTTATTTTTAAAAATATTTTTGTCCTGATTCATGTGTTTCTGAATGTGTATATAGAGGTGATTGCATAATAGTTCAAAATAAAGTCTTACTTTTGTATAGTGTGTGGGCATTGGAGATGTGTGTGTGTGTGTGTGTGTGTGTGTGTGTGTGCGCGCGTGTGTGTGAGGGTCTGCCTGGGCACTAGGTCCTGGGAGCTGGCCAGGGGTGAAGGGAGGGAGGGAGAAGGTGTAGGGGGAGTGTGCAGCAAAGCTTGCCTGGGTGGTGCAGTGCAGATGCAGTCTGTGCACCGCCCCCCCATCCGGTCTGCGACTGCTTTTCTGGCAGGGCTGCTCCTGGTGTGGCTGCAGCCACTTGAGTACTACTTGGCTCCCTCTGCCTCCAGCAGTTCCTCCTCCTCTTCCTGCCTCTACTGCACCACTCAGAGCAGCAGGAAGAAGCGATGGCGGCTGTGGGGACATGTGCCAGGCACCACACGCCCAGCCAAGTGGGGGTTAAGCTGCCACCAGGTGGCTTCTGCCCCAGCATGTGGGGCTCCACCTTCAGCTCCCAGATACCTTCCACCCACTCAGCTGCTCATTATGCTGAGTGGGTGAATGACAGCTGGGAGCTGAAGCCCTGCTTGTTGGGGCAGGAGCCACTTGGCTGCAATTTCCCCCCCATCTGGTTGGGCATATGGTGCCCAGCACACGTCCCCACAGCTGCCATTTCTTCCCCACACTACATGCTGCCCGTTAAGCAGCGGCAGGGGGAAGAGGGGCCATTGGAGGCAGAGGAATCTGAGCAGTATCTGAGCAGCTTCAGCTGCACTGGGAGCAGCCTTGCTAGGAAGCTGTGCATACTGGCTGAGGCCAGGGTTGTGGGTGGGAGTGCAGTGCAGGTTGCCCCAGGCTGGATACAACCAATTGGCAAGTGCCCATTCACAGACCAGATCCAATTAGTTGGCAGGCCAGATCCAGCCCATGGGCCATATTTTGTCCACCCTGAGTTAACCTGTGGTTCCCTGGTCTCCTTGTCCAGATGCTGTTTCCCGCTTTGCTCTCTTGCTGCTGTTGTCCCTCCCTCCCTGCATGCTGAGGTGTGTTTGTATATTGGCATGCATTGGGGACCTGCACAGTGCTGTGGGGGCCTCGCATTCCACATCAGAGGCTGTTACATTGTGACAGTGTGGAGTGAAGGACTTGTGTGGTGCGTCAAGGGCCACACAGTGCAGTGGGGGCTTATGTGGAGTGTGTGGCCCCCAGGGTCTATGGCTGGTGGGGCCGGAGCCCGTGGTTGGGGGCCCGAACCCCCCAGCCACTTTGGACAGACCTGCTCTAAAACACAGCATGCATTGGCATGCATTACATAACTACTAATTAATAACAACTGCACAGCACACAGGTGTTCTGTATTTCATAAGTACTGTTATTGTTTCCATTAGTTATTGTTATTTATTTTATACTCTTTGTATTATTCATGCTTTGCTGTGGAGAAATTGAGCATAGAGGCAAATTTGGTGCCTTTAGAACTTTTTGTGAACCCCATCCTTTTCTGTTCTTTTTTTTTTTTTTTAAAGAGGGCAGACTGACCTGATTTAATCTGATTCTGTGCGCCGTGGTTGTTTCTACCTGTAGTGAAAACAGTCATTCCATCCTCCACAAAGGACCATGTGGGGTACAAGGCAAAGCTTTTCTTGCTTTGAGTCAGCTTACCGGGGCATTTACAATGTGTGTGTAGAGTATCTAGCACCTATCACTTAGCCACTAGGCTCAATACAAAAGTTAAATGCCTGTAGTAAGAGTATCTGATTACATAGATCCCCTCAGTTTTCCAGTTCTGTATTTGAGATCTGTATTTCGCAGTAGACTTTACCACCTCAAAACTTACAGTGCAACTGGATATACGCAGGTGCTTCTGTCCTTTTTTCCAGCATTCATGTGGCAGGTGGAATATTTGGGTGAGATCCCTTTTACAGATAAAGACTTGGAATGCTGGACTCCAGAGTCCATGGCACATTGGGATTTTGGGAGGCCTGAAGAAAATGTAGAGTAAGCAGGTCTCTGAAGGGGGGGAAGGAACACGTTGGGAGAACAACTGAGAGTGAACAGAGATGGGGGAACATCAAGAAACAGACTGAGAAATTCACCTGGAAACATAAGTGAGCTCCCTGTGGTTTCTTTCTCAACTCCCTCCTTTGCCCCCTCCCCTTTTTTTCCATTAACTTAATTGACAGTGTAAAAGAAATATGAATGGTTATCATCAGACCCATCCTATACCAATATACCTACTATTATAGGTCTCCCAATCAATCACCTTTTAAAAAGAAAAAGCCCAACAGCTTGAGCATCTTGTCTATGGAAGAGCAATGGATTGAATGGAATGAAAATACCACAGAACATGATGTGGGATTTGTCACAGATGTAGTTCACAATGCAGAAGTTCCAGATCATTTATTCTGAAATACATCTGACATAAGTAAAAGGATTTATACCACAGTCTTTGCCTTGGGGACAATAATCCACAGAGTGAAACAAATGGAATGGTTGTAATGGGGGCAAGTATCACAAGGGTCCCATGGGCAATATCATCAGTATGTCAAAATCTTCAGGTATTTGTCATCTTTATGAATAAAGAGAAGCTGGATCCCCCAGACAATATGTACATACCAAATAAGCAGTCTTCATTCTGTTACACTGTGAGCTGGACTCCCACTAACTGTTGCCCAGTTTGGTTAACTATATAACTCATACAAGGATAACTTTAAGAGCACATGGATAATGCTCTGAAGCTGCAAAATCAGAAGGGTTTAGCAGGCTTGTGAAAGATTGAAAATTTGTTGGATGAGTAATTTACTTCAGAATTAAGGGACAGAAATCAGTCTGAGGGTCTGTTAAAACTAGGTAGAGAGAGGTAGGTAGTCTGAAGTCAGGGAGAATGCTACCTTGCCCTATCTTCTGTGTTCACACTAGGTTAGAAGTAACCATCATTTACTCTTGAGAGTAAAGGAAGAAGCATAAACTAGAAAAGCTTACCAATAAAAACTGGTTGCTTACCAAGGCTAGAAAACATGGTTCAAAAGTATATACTTTGAACTGAGCTGCATTCTTTAAAGATTACAGAAAAGTGAATGTCAGCTGGGAAAAAAAAAACAACAACATGATCCTGTGAATTCATCACAGTTCCCACTTGTGTAGGGGATAACTTGAATATCCTTAGTATCAGGAGGTCTGATTTCCTTTCTATTTCCTATTGCGGGTAAGAATGAAGTAGAACTGATCACTATGGACTGCAACCTGTGAAATAAAAAAAAAAAAAGAAGAAGAAGAAACTGAGTTATCCAAGTGGAGCAATGCAAACTTAGCTAGCAACACTTTTTAGTGCAGAGGCACATGCCTGAGGCCAAGGAAGATGAAGAACTCGACAGGCACAAATCAGTACAGCTACCACAATAAGATTATAGCTGAGACTCAAAAGCAAGTTAATACATTGCAAAGTGATCAAGGTTATCTAAGTTCAAATTTATTACATTGTCCAGGTCCATGAGAAACCGCAAAAGAATATTCTACCTCTCTAGTAAGCATCTCCTGCAGGAATTTCAGGGTTTGAGTGAAGGAGATAGAGACCACAAGTTGCTGAGCAAGAGTTAATAAAGAAGCAATCCCAGAACACACAGCCAGATTCATCAGACAAGATTTCTCACTATTTTAAATTAAGATGAAGAAAGCTGGAATGTAGAAATGCTTGATAGGCAAGGGTAGATAAGTAGAAAATGGAAACTTCAGCAAGATACATTACAGGAGAGAGTAAGGATTTTATAAAAGAAACAATAAATAACTGTAAATGATTGTTGAACAATAATATTCCTCCATGTATACTGTAGAAACATTTAGCCTCCAGCCCTGATAAATCCATTTGGGTTAACCAATCATGTCTTGCAGTCTTACTTGTTGCAGCAATCTGGTAAAAGCAAGAAGCTCCAAAAATAGACTGTGAAACTTATCTAGGAGATAATGCTGATGGAGAGACTGAGAAGTACAACACAAATTAGTTGAATACCCCCTCACACATAAATGTTTTCCTTTCCAAGAGGAAAATATTTAATCATAATGTATAACAGATATTTGAAAGAAACTGTTGCATACTAAAACAAGATACTGTCTAGGAAGCTTTTTGAGGAAAAAAGTTCAAAGATCTTTCATTTTTTTCTAATTGAGATGTATTAATAAGAAGCCCTGTAATTGTGTAACTCTTTTTTTTCTGTGATACATGTGTATGATATAGCCACATACATTTATACTATTAAGATGCAAGGAAGGTTCATCAGGTAGGAACAGCCATCACAGAGTCAGAACAAAGGCTACAGGAACTGACAAATCTCACTGAATGGAAATCTAGAGATCAGGTAAGAAAAAAAGGAAAAACCTGAATTAACTACAGCAGAACAAATAATGGGCATTTATTTTAGCTACAAGCAACTTTTTATTTTCTTTAATAATGAGAATTGTGATAAGTCAATGGAAAAGATGCCTAAGTAATATCTGGTTGGTTTTGATTTTTTTTTAATTATACAATGGTTTTAAAAAGAAGCCACAGTAGTGATGAAATGTGTATCATTGGGAACTATATAGACATGCTACTACAAAAACAGAGGAAGCTGTATGATAAGAAATTAAAGACCGAATTTAATTGCTACCTACAGGCCTGGTATTAGCACTGAAAAGAACAATAGCAAGGACCCTACTAAATGGGGTGCAAGTGTTTGCACAGTGGTCAGGAGCCAAATTTTATATGCTCTAGTTGAGTGGTTCTCAACCTTTTTCCTACTGGGACCCATTTGCAAGGATCCAAGGCCTGTCCTAACCCACACCCTCCTGGCCCTCTGGGTGCCTGACCCCTAATCTCCTGCCCCCCCCGGCCATGCTGGTGTCCGTCTCTCCCAACCCACAGCCCCCTACCCCCCAGTCCTACTGGACGGGGCCCCTAGCTGCCCCCGTCCCACTCAGGCCAGAGCATGGTACTTATGGCAGCCCCCGCTCATGCGGGCATCAGTGGACTGAGTTCAGGGCATGGGCTGGAGGAAGGAGGAGAGGCTTGTGGCCCCCCGCCCCTCCCCCCCCGGGCTGCAGCTGCCACTTCATGCCAGGCAGCCTAGTCACAGCCCTACCTGCCCCCTCAAGCGGCATCTTTTGGCTGCCCCACCCCTGCCAGCAGGTCACAGCTCCCTGCCCTGCCCTCCCGCCACAGGTGTCTTCCCACCACCCCTCTGCCCTGCCGCAGCTCAAGACCCTTTGAAATATTCTTGCGGCCCACTTTTGGTTCGTGACCCATGAGCTGAGAAACACTGCTGTAGTTTGTGTTCAGAGGCAGAAAAAGGCACAGAATTCAACACAAGAACCTACTGAAAAACTTATTTACTTGACAGCATACTTAAATAATATGGCAAAAATCCTTATCCAAGTCAACTACAGGAGAAAGCAACAGTTAGCAGGAACATAATGGGTGCCCTGGCCTCAGTTTACAGAATCCCTTGCATGTTGTACTTCCATATCAATACTAGAGTCAAGTGCTCCAGACACTATAGAGGGAAAAAACTATGATTAAAATCAAAGCTTGGTAATTACATGGTATCTTTAATGATATTTACTGAAAGTCCCTGCATTAAAATAAACATGGAAAGAATTGGTTATATAGTAGAAAGAAGTAGAAGATAAATAATGAAATGATAGCCATCCACAGAATATACCAGGGGTGGGCAAAATACAGTCCACGGCAGGTCTTTGTCCGGCCCACTGCAGGTCCCTTGGTCCCGCCTGGCTCAGGCACAGTCCAGCCGTGGACCTGCAGACCCCTAGGCACACAGTGGCAGCCCCACGGCTGAGCTGCCTTGCTAGGCAGCCCAGGTGGCGGCTGCTCCTTCTACCGCTACCGGCTTCAGCCCCATGGTACCAGCAGAGACCCACCTGCACAGCCCCAACCCTGCACGTCCTGCACCTGCTCCAGACTCCCCCGCCCAGGCTCAGCATTGGTGCACGCAGGACAGAAGCTGTTACTCAGCGTGGAGGGAAAAGCGACTCCTCCCCCTGCCCACCACCAA
>NW_005841889.1:4007017-4010935 GCF_000455745.1 Alligator sinensis
ACCTATAGTCCGCACCATGCTGGGCTGCCCTGCGTCTGCTCGGCACTGCCACCACTGCCCCAGTGGGCAGCCCAACTCAGGGCAGCCTGGCATGGCGCGGTGCATGCTCTGGGTGGCTGCAGTAGGAATGGACCAGCGGTGGCGAGAGGGAGAGGCTGCTTTTCCCCTCACACTGAGTAATCAGCTTCTGTCCTGTGCTACCACTAATGAGCCTGGGCGGGTGAGTCCGGAGCAGGTGTGGTGCGCGCAGGGTCTGGGCTGTGCATGCAGGTCCCTGCTGGTACCATGAGGCTAGGGCCAGTGGTAGTGGCAGCCAGAAGTCACTGCCACCTGGGCTGTCTAGAAAGGCAGACCAGCCATGGAGCTACCCTAGCCCTGCTGCATGTTCGGGGTACAGAAGGATGTGCAACGGGCAGGCAATATGGGATGGGCCAGGTTGGGACTGTGCCCAGGTTTCTGCTGATCTGCTCTGGCAGGGGCGAGTCCAGAACAGGCATGGGGTGAGCTGGGGCTGCGTGCTGCTGGTGGTGGTGGGGAAGCGCCGCAGGGCACATGGGCTCTGAGCTGTTGCAGAGCGGGGAAAGATGCTGACTGGCTTGGGGGTTCCCTCATGCACACGCCACCACATGCCCCCCTGTCAATCCCCACAACCACACCCAACCCCACACACAATCACATACCCCATGAACACCGCACCTACCTACACCATCCCCTCACAAACCCCACATGCACCCCCCCCACACACATGCACCCACACACCCTCCCTCTCCACACACCCCACAAACCCCATACCCACACATCTCCACAAACACCCGACCCCCCATACACATCCACACACCCCCACACCCCACCTACACACACATCCACACACACCCCCACAGCTCCCCACAAACACCCCCGAGCCCCCATATCCACCCACTCACATCCACACCCCCCCACACCCCACCTACACACACATCCACACCCACCTACAGCTCCCCACAAACCCCATACCCACCTATCCATACCCTTCGCTCCCCCCTGCCAATATACAAGAGTAAGACCTCATCTTGAGCTGTTATACAATCACCTCTATATACACCACACAAATCAGGACAAACATTTTTTTTTACTATAAAAGTAACATATGTTACTGTTCATTTTTGATTTTTAGTATATAATTTCAGGTTCCAAGGTGGCAAATTCCCTTCCCCAAAGGATGACTTGTGGGGACAAGGGGAGGAGGGACTTCTGGTGGCAAAGGTTAGGGAGCAGGCCTTCCGGTCCCAAGATGGCAACTAGGGAGCGGGGCATCTGTCATGGGGTGGAGCTTACCAAAACTCACTAAGAGGCCCTCCAGTGGATAGAATTGCCCAGGCCTGGAATATACTTCTACTCTGTGATGTGGGCAAAGCAGCAGCAAGGAAAGGTTTAGAGATTTCTCTAAAGAAGGGACAGAAGAGAGGGTTCTGTGGCAGTCCAGTGACGTAGACTCTCTCACACCCACAGAAAGCAGAGACCAAGAGGAAATGCAGCAAAAGTGAATGCCTTTCTTATTTTACTGTACAAATGCAGATTTGAAACTCACCCTCCTCATTTCATGAATTAAAAAAAGTAAAAAACAATAAAGTTCATCTCACACCTTCAACCCTGGCTTGGTTACTTCAAGTTCCTCCCTATGCCTGCTCAGTTCTTTCCAAAAAAGCCACTCCCAAGTTTTCTGATATGCAGGTTGGATAATGAGTCATTGATCTTTAATAAGTCACTGATCTATACCTGTTAACTGGGTGAAAAGCTTTAGGTCCTTACTTCGTCCTCAGTGATGGAGAAAAAAATAAATCATTTAGCCTCTCCACAAATGCTTTCCTAACTTAGCAGATCATGCCAAATGATCCACCAATTCTTTCACAGGCTTTCTGCTTCTGATAAATATAAAAAATATCTTATGTCTTTGGTTATTTGATCCTAAATCTTTCTAGCCTGTCTAGTTTCCAATTTAATTTTGTCTACCATAATTTATGTTGCTTTTTTATTGCTTTCACTTCTGGTCAGATTTCTAATTATTGAAAAATACCTATTTGGGCCAAATAACCATTTGAAACATACTGTTTTGTAATTCCATCCTATTTCCCTTTTTGTTTAGGGATACATGTGCCATCTGTCACTTAGTTATGTTATGCTTAAATAGCTCTGTGCCAAGAGTAAAGATTTTAATATCCTCACGTTTTAGGTCCTTTTTGCCTAGTGTTTCCTCTTTTAAAAAATCTCCAGATTTTTTGGTGTCATGTTTTTATTTGTCTGATTTCTTCCCTCAGCATATTAAATGTAAATGCACTCTGGTAACTCTTGCTTAATGATAAACTATAGATTACTTTTTTGAGTCAGCTGTTTTGTGTGATGTTTCGGATTAATTTGAGAAAAGCCTGCACTATGTGCGAGAGATGTCAGACTGAGACGGAAAGGGGAAAGACATGTCTTCACAGACACTATTTTGAAGAAGGAAAGTTGATTGTAATCTTTTCATTCGCTGCCTGCGATTCTGAATGGTTTATCACAAAGTCACATTAATGATCTTAACACTGCATTCTTCCTTGGCTGGACTGTTGACTAACTGAACGCAGACTTTTTTTTGTCTCATGCACTGCATTTAGTGTTTCTCTGCTGAAGCTTTGGACACTTTTAAAAAGCCCCCTTAAATCTTTAATTGTGCTTCTAACCAATTAGTGTCTTATTTCACATCATGTTTTGTACAATTTTAAACTCTTCTAAGATGCTTTGTCGTATTATCCTTAATATTGTAACAAAATTAGATGATTACACTTTATAGGGAGAATCTACTAAGCTTTCTATTAAGCTAACTTGGATAAAAGCTCTTGCCAGGTACTCATGAAAATCTCTGCAGAAAGGTTAGTTGTAAAGGAGGTCTGTGCTATCAAAGTATTAAAAGAAAAACACCTGTTCCACATAACACTTTTTCATTAAGGACTTCTATACTTTTGGGTATTTCACCATCTGTACTGGCTACATCAGTCACTCTGGGCTACAAATGTCCTCCAGATTTGTGATAATACTGCTGAAGAGCAAACCAGCCCACTCCCTAGGAACCAGTCACTTCCAAGTGAGTCACAAGGGAATGTTTATTTTAGGTGCCAATCTAACCTAACTGAAATCTTGTTAAAATTAATATTATATTGGCAAAAATAACATTTAAGTCAGTATAAGGCATCTGCACTATTTGACAGTTGCTGAGGAATATTAAGGCACCATGTTGATATTAAAAGAAACTGCAGCTTGCTATGCCAGGAAACATCTGAAGCCAAAATGTGGGCCTCTAAACCACTTCAGTATCTGAAGCTGGAATAAGAAAATTATCCAACGTAACGTTGGCAGCACTTTTGAAAAAAAGGACAACAGGTCGTACTTTGGAGAGCCCATGCGCTCCGAACTGCAGGCTGCTGACAGAGGCATGGGCTGGACTAGCGGGGCTTGTCGGGCCTACATTTGCAGCCGGCCAAGTTTCCTCCAGCTGCTTTCCCCGGCAGCGCTCAGCCTGCAGCCGCAGGCGGGATGAGCCTAATCCCTTACTGCCGCCTTCACTTCTGAGTGACTGCGGCTGCTGCATTTCTAGCGACAGAGGCGGGAACACATGCTCGCTCCTCCCGGCGTGGCCGAACTGGGGGAAAAAAACCCCGAAAAACCAAACCCGCCACAAACGGATGCCGGACCAGTTTGGCTCCGATCCGAGCTGGGCCCCGCACTGCTCCAGGCCGAGTGCGAGCGGCGGGGAGCGGAGCCCTCGGCCCCAATGGACGAGTCGCACGTAGGCCTCTGCCATGACAGCGCGGGGGGGCGGCGGGGATTTATTCCTAGGGGGAAAAGCATCGTTTTCCCCTCAGCGCTGACGTAACAGCGAGTTGCGGCAGCGCCTCCTCGTGCCAC
>NW_005841889.1:4012348-4015365 GCF_000455745.1 Alligator sinensis
CCCTCCCCGGCCCGACCTGTCGGCGCGGATTAGGGCCGGGCACGGCGCTGGCAGCGCGGCCCGGGGAAAACTTCGCCCGGCCGAGAGAACTCGCCGCCTCATTTCCCTCTTCCTTCTCTTCGCTTCTCTCCATCGGCCTCTCCCCCATCACGTCTTCAGCAGCGACTTCCATCCACCTTCCTCCTTTCGCGCCGAGTTTCTGCCTCTTCCGTTTTCTTTCCTCCCCTCCCCGCACCGTGTCCCCTTGCCTGGAGCCCGGAGCATCCGCCCTGGGCCCTGGCTGCCTCCCGCACGTGGCGGCTCACTGCTGTGGAGGGCCTCCAGATGCTGAGGAGTTAGTTGCTCCTCTCCTCCGCTTCTGTAGTTTCTACCTCAAAAGTTGGACTCGCAGTGTTAGGATAGACCCTTTGCCTCCATGATCTCGGTGCTTTGTTCCATTCATTTCTGTGATCTGTACTTGTTTCTCAGAGGTCTCTTGACTGAGATACCAGGTTAAGTAGTAACTCTACAGGTAACAATATACTTCCACTTCTGTATCTGCCTATGCAAATGAAGACCTACATTGTTTGCCAGCATTTAAACTGGCGTTACAATCTAAGGATTAAAAAGAGTTCAGTTAAGTGAGTGTCTCCCTTAGAGGTCAGCAACAGGTTCCAGGTGGAGGCAGACTCCAGATTGAAGGGAGGTGCATGCCTTAATGGAGAAGGAAGTGCAGAGGTTCTGAATCTACAATAAAATGCTCAGAATAACCATGTCAGACATAAAGAATTAAAAAAGAAAACAAAGCACCTCCTTCCCCTGGAAAAAAAGTCAACTTTCATAAAGGATGAAAGGTAGCATGACACTTATTAATCTACATAACTATCACAGTCTTGTCCTAACTATCTCCCCCCCTCTCTTTTTTTATAAACCAAAGACTACTTAACAGATGTGTCTAAGCCATTTTACTTTAACGTGTTTTTATTTTAAGGAAAAGGCTCGACTTGCTGGTAGTTTTGACTGCACTTATGTCTGCTACAGTCTGTTTGCCCCAGTATTGAAAAGATGGCTCTGAGGGCCACAAAACATTTTACATTTAACAGACCACTTGGTAATCTCTTTCTGTATTACTGATTTGAAAAGGAAGTAAAACAAAAGTGATACTGTGCACATACTTTTCACTGTAAAAATAAGTCTTTAACAAAAAATGTGTAATTCCAGGAGCTGTTTCCTTAAACTCCTAAGGAAAACGGGCGCAGCAGTTGAGCACATACTCACTAGTTGCAAGGGTTGTTGCCTGTTACTTCTGCTGCGTAGTAAATATTACCTGACCTTCAGAGTCGTGCAGTGCTTGGTAACTGGAGCTTAACATTATCAGGCTTTTGTACTGTCCTTTTGGCAGATTATACCACAGTGCTGAAACTGGGCCAAAGGAGAACGTTGAGGTTGGGGTGCGTTTCTGTAAAGATTGCATTTTTTGAAAATAGTGTCTAAAAGATGAATTTGAGGTTAAGGGTTTTTTTCACTGTTCAGCAGAAGAGGGGAAACAACCATGTTAACTAATTTTTGGAGTTGTGTGTGGCTCAATGAGACCTTCGTTTTTTACAGGGGGAAATGGTCTATTTTGTTTGCCAGGCCCCACATTAGAAGTCATCCTGCATTCTGGAGGCAGCTGTAGTTCAGCCTACAGTGATAGTGGAAGTCCCACCCCTCACTCCTGTTGTAACTGATGAGAAATTTTATAAGTCCATGGGGTTGATGTAGCTAGAAAATGATTGGCTAACAGGAATGACAGACACCGTGTGCTACTACTATTGACAAGTTAGTGTGAATAATCATTCTGTTTCTGTTTGTATGTTTAAATGTTTTGTGCAAGAGCCTGAGGCTAGTAAGAAGTGAAACTGCACCCTTCTTGTGCAAGTTAATCAGATCTGATGTGCATCTAGAATAAACTAGAAATCTGTCAAGCCTAGAAGCCCTCTCTCTCTTTTTTTTTTTTTTTACAGCAGTTGGATGCTTAATCTGAAACACTTGGCCCTGATTTATTTAAAGTTAAAAGGTGGTATGGCTACTTCTATACTAAGGGTAGCTACTCCGTTTTTCTCTTATTCAGTATCTGGCCAGAATGACGGAGTTTGTTGTTGGTTTTGTTGGGGGGAACAGTGTTGGTTTTGAGTGGTAGGTGCCGGTGCTTACGTGATTATTCCAAGTCGGAGAGTGAGTGTGAGTGTATTCAGTGCAATAAAACTTGCTGCTTTTTGCAACTAGAAGAATATTTTTCTTCCTAAATAAAAAGTCATTGCAGATTGCCTAGTGGAAGAATTAAGTCTGAAATTCTGGCTATAGCATCATTTTAATGTTGTCTTCCCTTTTACTTTGAGATTTGCTAAACTTTTAATTTTGGAAAGCCTTTGTGTACTTCTTGGTAAAATTTTTAATATGTACTTTTCTTTAATGTTATATGAAATTGGATAATCAGTAGATTAAGGGTGTTGGATATTTTTGCATCGTAGTCACAGTTCTCAAGTTTTCTCACATACTTTTCTGAGACCCTCAACAAAAATGAAACCAAGTGTTGGTCATATTAATGAATATTTGGCTTTTTTACTGAGATTAAATAAAATTCAGAAAAAAATCTGTCTCCAGAAAATAAAGTGCCAAAGAACTTGAAGGTACTCAACAGTAATCTTTCATTTCTTTACTTTTTTCCCCCCTCTATCTCGATCAACATTCAGATTGCTGATTTAGATTTATATCGTATTGGCTCTTTGAAACCAGCAAGAATTTCTGCATAGCCCCAGTGGATAATCAGTTTTTACAGTAAACTCTGGTTAATATGCCACCTCAAGAAACATGTAAATAATGCTGGAATATACAGAAATGACCATTTATCAATAGTTGATATTAGAGCTACAGGTGGGGATTTGGAAACATGATGAATTAAGCCCTAGCAGTGAGTTATCCCATAGGCGAATTGAACAGATTTTACTCTACAGCAGCCTTGGATATGTGGGGGAGGGTGGGCCGGGATACCCTCT
>NW_005841889.1:4015396-4019182 GCF_000455745.1 Alligator sinensis
CTCTCTCTATATATATATATATATATATATATATACGTATTTTTAAGATCATTTACTTTTTAGTAATGTCTTCAAGTAATCCTGTATTTTCTACTCTCAGAGAAGTTACTTTTTTTGCCTTTTTGTTGTTTTGTTTATATAAGTAGATCAGCTCTTCATAGTTTCAATTTGGAGTTCTTGAGTTTATTTTTCTCCTTCAAACCTTACCCAAATCCACTTCATATTCTCCCTCCCACATACTTTCTAGCAATGTTCCCAGTGGGCAAGAGCAAATGGAACTTGCATGTCTAATTTTATTTGCATATGTATAAAGCAATAAAACCTTGTGGTGGAATGGATTTTTTTTTCTTCACTAAGAGAGCTATTTCTGAGAAGAGTGGTACCCAGTTCTTAGAATGAACTCATTTTTACAAATATTACTGGAAACATTTATGACTTCGGACTTCTGTAACCCTACAAATGATTCATTTGCTTTTAATCTATAGTGCTAACTGGGGGAGAAAAGTCACTGCTTTCCAACAAAAGCAGTTATAAAACATTTCTGTTTAGTGCAATTTATCTTGTAACCAACCGGTTTCTTTCAGGGAATATAAAATATTCTGCAGTTCCTGGGTTTTGTTTTGATCTGCTATTTATTGTCACTTTGACAAAAAAGTGCAATTCTGGAAGCAGAAACTTTTGTTAATGCCAAGTATGTTTGTTAAATATAAATGCTTGCACAGTGCTTGATCCTAGCATTATTAGTGCTTTAACAGATTCTCATATTCTTTTCTGTATGTCGCATAGTAAATCTGAATTATTTTCTTGCAATATTAGCATCATTAAAGTGTCTGCACAAGATGTGATTTAAGGCCAAAATGTTGGGGTTTTTTCACATTGAAAATTGCAGTTACAAACTTCTGGTGCTGCCTTTTTCAGATTATTTCTGTTAATCCAAGCATTTTACTTTGGAATAATAAGTATCTCTTAATTATGAATTCATAAGAGTTCCAAAAGCAATAATTCTAGCAGTTATACTTATTTCTATTGGTCTTCTGTCCTTTTGGATTTTAGAGAGGTTGCAGGTTAGGTGTACCCTGATGATTTTTAATAATCTGAGAACATTTATGTATATTTAAACACAGTGACTTTGTAGTACAAAAATATGATACATGTACATAGGATTGTGCTAATACTACATTTTGATTCTGCAGAATTTTCAAGAGAGAACTGCCACTGACCTTCCTAAAATAAACCATATCCCAACATTTAAAGCACCTTTTTACTACTTTCATGCTGCATACATCTGTGATAACTTGATACCTGCCCCAAAGTTTTCAATCTATCACACACACAGACAGAATTATAGTGAATATCACACCAAGTGGTGTTAAACTATTTGGTTATGTGTACAATTACTTTGGAATCATTCCAGAGGTAATGCTTTATTTGGAGAAGGAAGTGACTGTATTTCAAAACTTACCATGTGCCTTAAATGCAGATTGTCAATGTTAATCCTGATCACAGGGTACAGTTAAAAGACATTTGATGTTTAATTAATACAGTAAGCATAATTTCCCTCATACTAGATAAAAAAATTAAGACATTTTTACTTGTTCTAGTAAGGTTTAAATTGACTATGTAAATAGGTTGCTGAGTAAAGCACTGACTGTAGAACAACTCAAGCCTTGATTTTTTTTTTTTGATTTTTTTTTTTTTTTTTTTTATGAGTGTTCTTAATGTTGGAGTGATTTAGGCATGATGGTTCAGGAATTATGCAAGAGGCAAGGTTTGTTGTGGGTGATATCTTTTATTGGACCAACTAATGTGGTAGTGATAGTCTAGAAAAGATTCTGAATGTTGGTGACCTGATGAAGAATGAATGCATAGCATTTGGAAGCTTCAGAATCTATCCCAACTATGCAGTTTGTCCAGTAAAAGATACCATTCACAACAAGCCTTTCTTCCATTTTTGAAGTGTTTATGGAATGCTGTTCTGTTTATAGGTCCCACTAAAAATCAACCAAAGATCAATATAATGTCTGTAAGACATGCTGAGAAAAAGGAATAACTTTCAGAGAAAAGGGGCCATTTTAACAACTCCTTAAATTTACTATCAGAATAAAGCAACTTTCTTAGTAAGTAGTGGAGTAAATATTAGCTTAAACAGTCCTGAGTTGATTACACAGTTGTATAATACACACTTAAACTCTACAGAGCTTTGGCCCTAGTGGAAATACTATTTTATGGCCATGTCTAAGTTTCTAGTTATATTAAAAGATTGTGGTAAAAGGAACTTTTTTTGTCCTGTGCTTATCCTTTTTTTGGTATGGTGTCCTGCTACCTTTGGTCTTTAAAATCAGGAACTTGTTGAGGGTTGGCTGTTCCAGTCTTCGGGGGTTTCCAAATAATTGACTAAAGATTTGTGGGGTAGGTAACAGGTGTTGGTAAAGAAGTGCATTTTCAGAAATATACTACTGATTTTTTTTTTTCCTGAAAATTGCACTGTGATTTTTAGCTTGTGTAATTTTTGGAGTTGTTGATAAATTTAGGTTTTCAGAAGGATGTATTGCAGGATGGCTGGATACTTTATTAGATTTTTTTTTTTTTTTTTTTTTTTTTACAGAAGTCCCTCCTTTTCTGGTCTGATAATTCACTGATTGGCAGGGTCAGGCACTGGTCTCTTTTTAAATCAGTTGAGACCTCTAACTATACCTTCCTTAGGAACCTATTTCTTCTAGCCATTTCAGTGGCTAGAAAAGTGTATACTTTAGACTCTTCAGTGGATTTACTGACACTGGTGAAGTAGTTCCATATGAGAAATTTTCTTAAACCTAGTTCGATATTACTGAACTACCATAAAGTAATATCACTTCAGTCTGTATACCTTAGTCTTTTCACATCATGCTACTTATTTTCTTGTATGAGATATAGTGTTAGAATGTGTTACTAAGGTCCTTGTTGATTTGAAATATACTGCAAATGTTGAGGTTCTTCAAGTATAATTATAGATGTTAATCTATGATAGTAAATACAGAAAAAGTTTGTTGCAATTTAACACTCCCTCTAATTACTTTTTCTCTTATATAGGTTGCACAGAGCATTGAAGATCACCATCAAGAAGTAATTGCCTTCTGCAGAGAAAAAGGTTTCCATGGTTTGGTTGCATATGACTCCGATTATGCATTGTGCAACATCCCTTACTATTTCAGTGCCCATGCCCTAAAACTGAGCCGTAATGGGAAAAGTCTCACAACAAGCCAATATCTGATGCATGAAGTTGCCAAGCAACTGGACCTGAATCCAAATCGCTTTCCTATTTTTGCTGCTCTCTTAGGTAAGTGAAGTAATTCAAGAAGTCTTGCATTACATGACTAGCAAGACTTACAACTTAAATTGCTTTAACAATAAATTATTGTTTTTAACCGTATAATTTTAGCCAAGTGGAAGGACTCGGGCAAAACTTCTCCATTGCACCACCCATTTTCCTACCCTTTGTGTCTGAGCTGTTTTAAGTCTTTTGTTCTATGCTGTAGTGGTGTTAGGATTCTCTGGACACTACACATTTATGAGGGCAGCCAACTTTTCAGTCTGCAGAGATGTCTTGTGAACATCTGTGAAGGTCATTTCAAAGAAGCATTTGAAATAACTTCAGAGTTTGTGAAGAGAAACAGTTTTTGGGCAGTGTTAATTGGTAATGGTAAACATTTAAGCTCTACTTTGACCTTATTAATCTTACATTTTCACTTAGGCATATGTACTTGTGTACTCTTTCTGTTGTGTGTTATGCTAACCCCCCACCCCCCC
>NW_005841889.1:4019251-4022090 GCF_000455745.1 Alligator sinensis
CCCCCCCCCAAAAAAAAAAAACAACCCCCCCCTACAATTGTGTAGTGTATTTTTAACTTGATCACTTCTCCTCCCCCTCTTTGGTATAGTAGCATAAAAGTGTTGTAGAGCTGTAAATTGCTAGAACTACAGTTGCCTGAGCTCATGTCTCCATCAGTGAGGTGAAGCTCAACAGCCATTTTATTACAGAACAATGTAAGACCAGAACT
This sequence comes from Alligator sinensis, assembly GCF_000455745.1. Classification (NCBI taxonomy): domain Eukaryota; kingdom Metazoa; phylum Chordata; order Crocodylia; family Alligatoridae; genus Alligator; species Alligator sinensis. The sequence goes on from NW_005841889.1 coordinate 4,019,461, forward strand.
GAAGAAAAATATATTTGAGTGAAACTGCTGGGAAAGTATAGGTGGATAGTGTTTGGCTACAAGACTGCTGTTTGACTTTTGCCTGATGAAATAATGCCTCTTAATTAATTGCTAGTCCCATTTCCTATGGTACTGAGGTTTTCTATGAGAGTTTTCAAATAATAAGACTTACGTAGATTAGTATACTTTCTTTAAAAAGAAAATAAAAGAAAAACTGTAAAAAACCAAAACAAAACAAAAAACCCCTGACTACGCATGTTTTTGATCATGATATGTTGGATAGAATGCCAGACTAGGTTAGGAGACCTGTTTTATTCCCATGTCTCCCATTGACTTGCTACCTGACTTTGGGCAAATTATGCTCCATAAAATGGGAATCATTTTAAAGTGTTTTGAAACCTGCAGATAAAAGGTTCCATACATTGCTCCTTCTGTATGCCAGTGTTTATGTCAATTTACTGACTTTAACAAAATCCAAGTATGTATTTTCCCTAGCAAGAAAAGAGAGAACCATGTATAGGGTAATTAAAAAAGAAACTGCAATGCGTCTCTACATTAAGGAGACAATATTTCTGATCCTGCCAGTCCACATTTTCTTTCCATGTTGAAATAGTTACCGACTTGGGTAATGGTGTCAGTGAAAAATGACTATTTACGTTTTGGAATTGAAACACAGATTTTGAGTTAACTGTGTGGCTTTGAGATTAAGGGACTTGTAGTATTGGTGGGTCTTGCAATGCATTTTTATTAAAGTTGTGGAAAGCATAATTATTACAATTTGTGGTAATTCTCCTAACCAGTAGTGTACAAAATGATGAATTATACACAAATAGCATTTTCTTTATCCACCATAGAATTATAGCTATCTGTGTTGTTCAGTATTCATCAGTTCGATCTTGACAAATGAGACTCGTGCAATATTTTTACAAAGCACTGATAAACAGGTAGTCATGCTTGGAGTTTTATGTTGGTGGTGATTGATAACCTACCTCAGTTGGCCCCTGCCAGGCAAATATACCTTAATTTGTATTTAACAGATAAAGGCAAGTCTTTTTTTATGTTTAAAGGTGCTGATATTGTGCTTTGAATTGCCTGAAAGCTGATTATATTCCACTGAAAATTTTTTGCAAACCTATAGACAGTTTTTTCCTCAAAGGATCAGAAGTTGGTTGTTTTTGCATCTTCTCAAGTTGGTTCAAACCTTGTGTATATATCAAAGCAGCAGCATAGCTGGTTTTTATGATTTTTGTAGAGTGACAGATGGAACTGTAGGGAAGGTTCTTTAGGAACTCTGGATATTTATGGAAAATAGACTTAAAAGGTATATTTATTCAGGCTTATCAATGCTGTGCTGTATGTTTAATGTTGTTATAATGCATGTTGCTGAATTTAGGCGCTATGGTAGTATGAACTTTATAAGACTGTATTTGGGATTAAAGTATTGCCAAGGTCTTCAAGACTAACTATTAGCTCAAAATTCTCAGAAAAGAGAGAGTAATATTTCAGTAATTCTAATCAAATTTTAAAATGTACAAGTCCAGTGTTTCTGTAACCTGGAATATGTGTTAAAGCAGTTCAGCTCATAGAATCTAAGTTAAGACATCTTGGCTTGTTTGGCTCCACAAGCCTCAAATTATCTTCCTTTAGGTCCCTATAGTATTCTGTGAACCTTATTGATGAGTGAAGATAACCATCATGAGAGAGGATTATGAAGAGCTTGTCTACATGGAGAAATTGGCTGGCATAGTCAGAGGGAAATATTTACTTTGTTATAGCTATGTAATTCATCCTTGTGGACACTTTTCTGAAATGAGTGACATTATTCTAGAACAAGTGTAAATAGGTTGCTATCTTAATAATTTTTATGGTATTTCCAGGGGGGAGTCATTCTTATTCCAAAATGGAGTGCCTATATGGGGAGTGATACTTGCATAACAGTAATTGAATAATCAATCTGCTTTGGCTATATGGAACAATCTTCTTGGATGGATTCGTTTCTATTTCTCTTTTGGATTTTAGTTCCAGAGGTTAACTTCAGCCCAAAAGGTTAACCTTTCATGAAATTTTTCTAGACCTGATGATTCATTTTCTGGGTGTTATTCTTTACATTTGAGGGAAAGAAAGCTGTGCTATTTAGTGCAAGTGAAACAAAGACTGATTTTTTTTTTTTTTTTTTTTTTTTGAAGTTTAGTATTAATGTGTTTTGGACTAAGGAACTGAAACTTGGCAGTGAAATAGTCTTAGCATTTGAGTATTTCAATGAATATATATTTTTAGTTATTTTGCAAGTTTGAGGATTTAAAAATCACATCCTGAAGATGGTGGGTGTAGGTTATAAGTCTTTCCCTCTCTCTCCCACAGTGCTCTGTAACTAGAGAAGAAAGTCTTTGTACTGTGCAGGTATAACTTAATAGTGTAGTATAGAAGGAGTGCCCTACCCAGTGAGCAGTTAAGATGGTGCCAAAACACCCTATTCCAGTGTTTCCCAAACTTTTGATATGTGATATGAACTTTTTTTCTGAATTAAAATTAGTGGCATATTTTGCTCTTATACCTGAAAAAGGTTGTATACTATACATATATAAATTATAATTTCCACTGTTCCCCCACTCCCCACACCCCCCACCCCC
>NW_005841889.1:4022121-4055967 GCF_000455745.1 Alligator sinensis
CCCAAAAAAAATTCTATTCTTCTGCCAGAGGAAGTCATACTAGTGCTGAGATCTACTGTTAAAAATGACAGCAGAAAAAAAGCTGTGCCCTGCTATTCCCACTGTCTGCCCCCTCCTGACTCCTGGGCTGTACCTGAGGGGGCAAGGGCAGCCCTGGCTGCTGAGGCTGCTCCTGCAGGGTCTCTCACTCCTGCCAGAGCCAGGCTGCAAAGTGCAGCTTTGTGTCTTTCCATTCACAGCAAAGTGTGCTACTGCAGTGGTGGTAGCGGTCTTTAGAGGAGCAGCTGAGGCAGGTGCAGGGTGCCAGACAGGGGAGGAGAGCATTTACCTCCTCACATAGGGGGATGTTAGCTACTCGCATGCCGCAGTATCCGCTTTGGGAATCACTGCCCTATTCTCACTAGAGTGGGTACTTAATGTTTCCCAGCCAAATTCCTCTTTTCTTTGGTTGAACTCTTCATTAAGTATTGACTTGAACACATTTGTGTGAATCTTGGCTAATGGAAAGCTAAGCATGTTTTGATGTAGGGGGTTCAGTAATCTTTTTATGGGGATGTTGCTTCAATTTGCATATCATTTTTCTTTAAAAAAACTAATGATATGGGGGCAATACAAAAAGGACTTTTGCAATGAAAAGGAGTTGGAAAAGTTTAGTGCTAAGGTTGCTTGTTCAATGTTAATCTCTTCCCTGTCATGATTATACTATATAAGAGGTACTTGTTTTGTTTGAGATGTAGTGTGCACTTATTTGTGCTCTTTTGCAGAGTTTTTGAAGGACATACACTTCATACATACACACACACACACACACACACACACACACACACACACACACACACACACACACACACACACACACACTTCTTAATATTTAGAATACCTAACAGTACACAGAAGAGGCTGCTGCACTTGTGTGTCTTTAGTTTCTGAAGAATTTTATCAAATAATCAGTCTCAGGGTGGGTTTGAATTAAATCAAATAGATTTAAATCGCTGATCAGGAAAACAGTGATTAAATCAAGGCTTCTACAAAAAGTGCATTTTTGTTGTTTGATATAATGTTCATTAAAATATTCCCAAGCAGGGTCTCTTTTATGGCCTTGCAAGCCTGCTACCATCAATGGAGAGGTTATACACAGACACTTATCACTCAACACTTCTGGAATAGTCTATTCAAAATGTTTCTCTTTTGTTTCTACTGCCCCTCCCTCCTTGCATTTATCTCCAGACTCCTCCTCCTTGCCCAGATCTACTTCACCCCCAACAATCCTCTGTTCATTTAACATTTTGAAACTTTGCACTTTTTAGAGAGAGGTAAGGGCTTGACTCTGTGTACACAAACTTGCAGAGGGACAATAGGGCTGATGGGTAGGTAATCAGGTCTGTTTTCTCTCATCTCCATATACTACTGTTAACAAAGATGTTATCTCTGGAGAGACAAATCTACAGTTTGAGAACTGAAACTAGGCGTCACAGAGATACTTAATGGGATCTTCTAGAGTAGACTGAGCACTAAGTCCCATTGGGTAGAGTGGTTTTCTTTAATATTTAGTAATCTATAGAGGAGCCTCTGCGAACCCCATAAGATTGGGCCCCTAATATATTCCCTGGCCTGTTGTGACCTATTTATAAAACTTTTCTAAAAATGGTACATGAATATATTGTCTCAAATAATATATAATTGGAAGTTATAATCCCTATTCCATGATGATATCTTTGAGCTCTAACCCAACTTAAATTAAAACTATATATAGGTTTATTTTTTTTAAAAGCATCTTAACAAAAAAAATAAAAAATAAAAATAAAAAATCTGGTTTGATTGATTGATTTAAAATCATTCATTTTATCCACTCTGGTCAGACTGTTACAAATATAGACAGAGGCTTAACTGGGGAGATGCATTAAGATTACACAAGAGTTGATTTTGTGACCTAGAGACTGAAAGCCTAAATATTTTACAACCAAATCTTAGCTTTTATAGAAGTTGATGGAACTTGTTCAGGAAAGTTTCTGACTTCCTTGGGTTTGGTGAATTTTTCAGCCTTAGTAGAGGACAATGGAGTGTTATCTTACATGACCTCCAGTGATACAGCAGTTGGTAGTGCTGTTCTACAGTTGGTATGTGAAAAGCATTTGAATGCCTGCATGAAATATATTTATAATCTTATTCCAGTTAATTGCTGCATGTTCTCAGGAAAAATATAATAATTTATTCTCCTTGGCAGTTGCAGAAGGAGCTAAAGGACTGAATGGGCATGGAGATAAAGTTCCATTTTTTAAAATTTCCTTTCATGTAAGGATTGTGGAATATTGGTTGGTTGTTTTATACTAACCATTGCCCTAAAAGCATCTGCTGCTCAACTGGCAAGGGGTGACATAGTAAGGTGCAGATTTTTTCTTCTTATTTTTGCATGGTGAACAGCATTAAAAGTCAGCTAAACTATACTACATTTCTAATGTATCTTGTAAATAATTTCTGTGACAACCACAGCAATAGTATGTGGTGTATGTGAAAATATTGTTCAGGAAGAAGATGGGTTTGTGGAAAGTTTGAAAAATCCTGCTTTTTAAATAGGCACTGAAAACTTAGACTGTTTTCACTTTTCAGAAACACCCCCCCCTCCTCCCATATTAAATTTTCTGTGGAAAAGGGTAAAGATTTTATCTAGCTGTTTTGAAAATCTAGTTTCGGATATGCTGTGTTCTCTTGCTGTTTTTATTAGTGATTTTTTTTTTTTTTGCTTTCTTCCCCTCTCTGAAGATCTCCTCCTGTTTTTTCAGTCCCTTCTCAGATTGTAATGTTACCGTGCTTTGGAAAAAAATCTTAAATGACTTTCCACTTTGCTAAAATCATTTAAGGGTAATGATCAAGTAGTTAAACTGCTAGTGCTGTTCATTCCCCAGTTAACAAGCTGACTCTAAGTTGTATTCAGTATAAGTAATTAGTAGAACCATGCAACTTGATAACCTGTTTTAAAAGTGTTCATATTAAACTGAAAAAAATGTGTAAGGATGAGTGGAACATGGCATTTCTAGGGAAAAATGTAGAGAAACAGTAGCTTTAGCTTGGAACTCAACTTTCTATTGAAGTAGGATTTTATGCTAACCCTTTTTAACCCAACGTTGCCATATTAAGCCAGTTTGTCTTTATACCGCTCATGCATAATGTTCTTTTTAGGGTAAATCTTTTTTAATCATTTTAAGGCTTAGTGTAATAGGCCAGTTGGGAAACCACATACACGATTTAAAAATGAGTGTTCCTTATTTATTTCAAAAGGTTTTTTTCCTTATTTTTTGCAACCTTGTCTCAAAAACCTAACTGCTTCAGATATCTTTTGTTCCATTGGCTTCCATCATTTAGCCCAGTGGGGTCCAACCATTTTGGTGGGCATGCCACAAATTAGCCCTGTACAATCTTCAAATGCTATTTTGGTCCCTTTACCTTGTCCAATCTTCTGATGCTCCTTTCTGGTCCCTACCTGCTACATGCCATACACAGGCTGTCCATGCCACGTGTTGGTCACCCTTGATGTAATCCAACCTACTGCTCAGTCAGGATCATCCCTGTCTAAATAATCCCAAACAGGTATTTATTTAAACCTCTTCCTGCCCCCCATAGGAAAAAAAAAATCAGAATATAATTATTTGGAAGAAAAACTTAGCTATTCAATATATATATACTTTGGAAAGTTAAGAACTAAAGTTGGGCTTTAAAAGTGTGGAAGTACGTTAAACTTATGCTGTTAATAGAATTTACAGTCTTTTGAACACTTACTCTTTTATAAGTGCAATAATGTTTTTTGCTGAAGTCATTGATAAGAATTTACAAACTTAATTCCACCACTTCCTTGGGTAAACACCTTAATTAGGATTTGACTGTAAATTTGTGTTGCTGCATATAGAATCAGTGTGCAAAAAAGTGACTTTTTTTTTAAGGTGTACTTTTAAAAAAAGTTCTGAATATTATATTCTAGGTAATCACATTCTACCTGATGAAGATTTGGCTTCCTTTCATTGGAGTTTACTTGGTCCAGAACATCCACTAGCCTCACTTAAGGTACCAACTTAATCTAATTATTAGCAATTAAACTAATAATCCATTGTAGCATAAACCATAGTTGTACTTAACAGCACTAGATTAACGCTTAAGGTGCTTTGTCACTTATGACACTGAACATTGGGTGTCTTTCAGCTACATGAGAACTGCACAAATAGTTACTAAGGCACACCTTAGTTTATGATGTAACTTTTCATGGTGTTATTTTTTCCTAGGAGAAGGAATTGGTTGTTGTTAATACATGAAAACTTGTTCATAGTAAAAGAGTAAGAGAAAACAGCAAGGAAAAGTCAGCCTGTATCCAGACTGGTGCAACTACATGCAGTCCCTATGCAATTAATCATTTGTGACTTGAAATGATGGTGTCAGTAAACCAGAGAATGGAATACATAGGAGAGCAGTATAATTTATACGGATATGGCCTTCAATGGATGTGCAAAGCGTGTAGCTTCCATAGTAAAGGAGTTTATTTTATATCATGAAGTTGCCTCTGTATTGCTGTACATTCTTCTTCTGTCTCTTCTGTAAAGTACACTTACCTTGTGTATTTGAACGTTACATGGATATGAAGTATTGTTCTTTATTGGTCCCATGCGTTTTTTACTTTGTCACTTACATGGCTGCTAAAATTAGTTTCTTATCTGTAATAATGTATATTTATAATTCTGAATTTTTTAAAACCTGAAGATAGAGTGGGGTGCTAAAAGATGTGAGACTGCTCCTTAAAGCCCCTTAACAATACCATGCCCATGTGAGGAGACTAAAGTGTAACCTAATGGCTGGAGAGGATTTTATCTCCTAAATTCTCTCTGCCTTTATTTCCTCCATTAATAAAATAGGCACAATTAATTCCTCTGTTTCTCACACAGTTTCAGTTAGGACACATCTTCAGCTGATGTAACTTTGTTTTCTGGTGATGTCTGTGGGATGATGGTCCTTTATGACACCGGAGAATCTACACCTAGTTTTGAAAAAAGCTTTCCGTGCCTAAACGGTACTGAGGAGGTGTAGATTATTATTTCGTTCGTGTTTGTACCAAGCACCATAGAAGGGCAGGAGAGAGTTGTGTAGATAATCGCTGGCCAAATTGAAAAATCACAATCCTTTACCAAGATAATCAAAATACTTTTTTTTTTTTTTTTTTCTAGTGAAAAAATCTGGAAAAAATCTGAAAAATCTGGAAATTTTTCATGCATTTGTTGCATCCTTTTTAAAGGCACATATGGTTTCTCTCCATTGTTTCCCCATTAACTGGCTTGGCCTGTGAGTAGTATTTCAGGTGGTAGTGACAAACTAAACTCTTATTCTACTGGTTCCCCTTTTTATATTGAAAGTTAAAAGTGGTCAATAAGCCAAAAGCCACCCAGGAGTAACTGAACTACTACAAGGATAGGATGATGACGGTGTCTTTAAAATTACCACTTTCCACTTCCCTTAAACTTGACATATCAAGCTATTCAGCTTGCTGACATGCATGTTAAGTTGTGCTGCTGCTTAAACTGTAGGTGAGCAGCAAAGCCAAACCTATTCTTTGGGTTGTCAGTGTAGGAGAGGTAGTTATAGTACTTGTAAAGGAAGTGGTCCCCTTCTCTCCTGCTCCAGTTACGTCTGAATTGAAGACCAGTTTAATTTACAGTTAGTTTAAAAGTTGAATTTGGAGGTAGGTTTAAGCACATGAGAAATTCTGAGGAGGAGGAAGAAGAACCATCCACTGGTTCTTAGAATAGTGGGTGAACTACTAGTCGCATCCACAGCACCCTTTTTGGTATTTTGGACTGAGACATTGGGAAGGTTCTCTGATCCATGAAAGAGAAACTCAAAAATAAAGTGCACTAAATAAAACAGGGCTGTAGGTTGTAGCCGTGGTGGTCTAAGGACATAGGCAGGCAAGGTTCTTTGGGTGAACCTGATGTCTTTTATTAGACCAACTTAAATAGTTGAAAAAATTTTTTTTGGAAAATTACTTTTAGCAAGTTTTCGGGTTTAAAAACCCTTCGGCAGGCTTAGGAAGTCTTTGCAGTTGGTGTGTGCTCTTCCTGGATGGAATGACTAGTAAAGAAGCCAGAGGCTGGGCTCATATGCGTATGACAGGCAGTCAGTGAAGTTGTAAACTGAGGAGTCAGTGGGTGAGAGGCAGGCTGGGGGGGAGGGACGGGGATGAATGTAGCAGTTGAATAGTGGAGAGGTACCTGGGGAGTCAGATGTCAGGCAGGTTGTGTGTCATAAATCCAATGTCCATATTTAGTCTCTAATTTGTTTGTATCCAGGAGGTTGATGAAGTGAAGTTCATAGGCTCATCTCTGAGAAGTTTTTTAAGTTTCCTTTGAAGATTAGAACTGAGAGATTGGAGAGAGAGAGTGGTTTTCTTCAAGTTTCTCCTGAATTTTGTAAGTTTCTCCTGGATACAAAAAATCATGGACTAATCCTCAAAGGGTTTTATGAGCCACCTGGAAAAAGAATTCCTCAAGGACTGCACCATCAAACCCTTGCTATACTTGAGATATATCAGTGACATCGTCATCATTTGGACTGAAAACCTGCAATCACTAATTGAGTTCCATCAGAAATTCAACAATCATCATCCCTCCATCCGACTATCTCTTGAATACTCCAGTACCAACATCTCCTGTTTAGACATGATGATCAGTATCCAGAAGGGTAAAATACAGACCATGTTATACAAGAAACCCACGGACCAACATACATATCTGCACAGAACCAGCAATCGCCCTAAGCATACCAAGAAAGCTGTGATATACAGCCAAGCCCTAGAATACCACCAGATTTACACTGAGGAGAACACCTGGGATTACCACCTCACCAGTCTTAAAAGGGCTCTCACCCAACAAAGACACTCCTCCAGAGAGATAAATTGCACATTTGAAAGAGCCACCTGGATACCACATGAAGAATTGCTGCAGTACAGAAGAAAATCCCCCACGGATCTCACACCACTGGTTATGACATATCACCCCTTGAACCCATATGGAAAGTCCTCAAACAGTTGCAACCCATACTAGAAAGAGACCCTACTCTTAAAGAGATCTTCCCAGAACCACCCATCTTAGCCTTCAAAGAAGCACCAAACCTCGCTAACCTCCTCACCAGAAACAAACTTCCTCAGGCCCAGAACACACCAAAGGGATCCAGACTGTGCCAGGACAAGAAATGCAAAACCCGCCAACACATCTCCACCACCCCCACAATTACTACACCCCACAACAGAGCCATCAGCATCCTTGCATCTTATAGCTGCACCTCCAGAAATATAATACATCTCATCCAATGCACCAAATGCCATGATGGAAAATCGTAGGAGACCCCAAACAACAACTGCGCACCAGAATGGATGCACGTCGGAAATCTGTCAAAGACGAGAACACCCAATTCCCTGTGGGGGCACATTTCTCACAAGAAAACCATTCTCTCTCCAATCTGTCTGTTCTAATCCTCAAAGGAAACTTACAAAACACTTCTCAGAGACGAACCTATGAACTTCACTTCATCAGCCTCCTGGATACAAAAAGTCATGGGCTAAATATAGACATTGGATTTATGACACGTTATAACCTGCCTGACATCTGACTCCCCAGGTACCTCTCGACTATTGAACTGCTACATTCATCCCCCTTTTCTCCCTTCCTCCCCACCCCTCTCACCCACTGACTCCTCAGTTTACATCTTCACTGACTGCCTACCTTGTATGCATACCAGCCCAGCCTCTGGCTTCTTTACTATTCATTCCATCCAGGAAGAGCACACACCAACTGCAGAGACTTGCCTGACGAAGGGTTTTTAAACCTGAAAGCTTGCTAAAAAATTTTTTCCAACTATTTTTATGTTGGACTAATAAAAGAGATCAGATTCACCCAAACAATCTTGTCTGCCTAAATAAAAACAAGTACAATTTTTGCTTTCTTGTGCTGCATTGTACACAAGTGGCAGAGAAATCTCTAAAGGAGTAAGAATGTATTTGTCTGTACTTGTGCACCCATGCACACACATGCATTAGATTATTAAGTTAATGTATATTTAACTTTAAATTAGTAAATATATTTATTTGATAAATTTGTGTGTTTAATTTAATGCACCCTAAACGTTTTCATTTTGAGATCCCAGATCCCCACCATTAGGAGCTTTGTTTGCATGTGTAATATAACCCAAAGATCAAAATATTCCTTGGACATCATGGCAACAGCCATATCTAATAAGGAACTTGTAACATTTGTAGGAAATTACTTGGCATTATGAAAATAAAATATTTTAAAATTCATTTTGCCTTGTTAGCCTTTACATTGAGGGGTTTTTTTTCTTTTTTGCTTTTCAGCTTAAACAATTGTTTCTAGACTAAAATGAATGTTTTTTCTTGACTTGCACTTTTCTGTGTGTCAGATATTGCCTCTCTGAGGTGTTTTTATTTGCTTTTTGGCATAATTTCATAAATTATGTCATTGTAAATCTGGCTATAGTGACTTTTTGGTTCACTCTAGATGTGGAGAAAACAAAACCATGCCATGTAAATCTTTGAGGTGCTGTAAGACTGTTAGATAGTTTTGTCTTTTTAAAGGTGTTGGTAACTTTCAGCTCTGATTTGATTGGAGTTGGAGCACCTCAGAATTCTGGGAACTTGGACCTCACAGTTTAGCTGGAAAAGGAGGACCTGGTAACTTAGCATGCAGGTATTGTCTTTCTGTGGTATTCTCTCTCTTCTTGTTTGTGTACATAAGCGGAGTAGTGATTTACATGAAAGGAAAGAGTTTGCTTTCAATCAGCTGTGGATTGTGGAAGAAAAAAGTGCTTATCCCATCAAATAAATGCTACTTTTATTGTTCTTGTGTGCTGGAGTATTAGTGGGGGGAAGAGGAGGAAAATGAAAGCAACTCTCCTAAAGAGGCATAGAAAGTTAAGAAGCTGTGACTGTAACAGACAGTCCCCAAACCAAATCTGATGCACAGAGCTGCTTCATTGAGTCTGTCTGGCTACCAGTGGGCCAGGGAATTTGGGGATATGGCTAACAGGGACTGTGCCTGCCACAGAATCTGTGGCTTCATGGTACATGGTTGTGGTGGCGGGTGGGCACAGGCTGTGTTAGTGCAGCCCTGCCTACCTTGCAGTTGCTTGGCCTGTGCCTGCTTGACTGGTGTTAAAATAAAGTTTTATTCTAACACTATTGAGAGAGAGAACCTTGAACACTTGTCAGGACACTGGATCTAGAAAGTAACTTGGGTTTAAGATCAGGTTATTTTCTAGTTCCAGTGTCCTGGCAAGTGTTTGAGGTCCTTTCTCTCAATAATGTTAAAATAAAACTCAAGTTTAACATCTTTCTTATGCAGCAACAAAAACAAAACCTTACCATTGCTTTTGTGGATTTGTATAGGTTATAGATGCTAGGTAGAAATTTAAATTTGTTCTAGGATGGTAGTTTCCATGTTACAGTTTTTCAGGTGTGATGTTCCTACCCTTCCCAGTAGTAGAGGAAGTAGTGTCATCCAGTTACAGCAAATATTATAGTGCCCTTTTTTGGGTAAAATGTATCTTGATGACTCTTAGGCTGTCAAACACTGATAAGGCTTTTTTAAAAAAAAATGTTTTACAGCTGCAGGACTTGTCATGGGGAATTCTTACTTTTTGTCAAATAGCTCTACAAAATGGCTCTATTTTATCATTTCAAAATGCATCAGTGGGGCATTTTCCTTTTGTCTGCCAATCAGCTTTCATAAAATGTGCATACATATCTTATTTTCAACTAGAAAGGAAACCCTGCAATTTCAGGATAATGCCAAACACTAACCCAGTAGATATAAGGTCAGATTCCTTCCAATTATTTTGCTTTTGGGAAACCTTTTCCATATTTTCACTTCCCTGAAAGGCCTTTGCAGAAAAGAAGAAATTACTGATTTTTAATCAATGGCTGTCTTCTAAGGAGTAAAATATGAGTCTGTTTTAAAATTATTTGAGTATCTTTACCTTTTTTTTTTTTTTTTTTTTTTTTTTTTTTTTTTTTAGTGTTAAGCCTCTTTAAGTTGTTTTCATTTATTGCCATTTATTAAAGATTTTGATGTTTCCATGTTTAAAATGTACTACTTATAGCTCAAGTATTATAGTTTATAATCCAAAGAGTTGTTGGGGAGGGAATAGCTTAATTAGATGATGGTGGAAAAACTACTAAATAGGCATAACATTTTATCTAGTAATCCAGAGCAGGTGTGGGTATGTGAGACTGAGTGGGTAGGCTGAATGTGAATTTAGGGTGCTGTATTACTTGTTAGTTAAAGGGTCACATGGAATACAATGTAGTTATTAAAGACAGGGCATGTCTTCACATGCAATTAATGCGGAGAAATAGCTCAGTGCGCTCCAGAGTTTAGAGTTTTTCGCTCCTGGGTGTGCTGTTTGCACATGTGCCAAGACCGCAGCATTCTGAGTTGGTTCGACTGGTGGGAGACTGTAGGGGTCAGCCTGCTAGCCCAGGGATGCTCGATGCAGCTCACTGTGCTGTGGAGGGGCTGGCTAGGGCATGAGGATGCTTTATTGCAGGGCTAGCCGGCAGGTAGCCCCCCTCACTGCAGCACCGTCATGCCTCAGTCAGCCACATTAGCGTCTACATGTGTGGTGCTGCAGACTTAATAGGTTTATTCGTGCCTCATAGCGTCGCATGTGTAAATGTGAGATGTTTACTGTGGTGCTGTGTAGGCTGCTCTGCAGTAAATGTCTCCTGTAGACATACCCAGAAACTATTACAAGAAGCTTGATTTACTCTTAAGTCTGTGAAATGTAGGTTTGATTATCTCTGGTATATCTGTATAGTACAGTGTAGTGCTATGCTAAGATGCATCCTGGCAGATTTGTCCCCACTGCCTGTTAAACAAGAAGTACTATAGCTGAGCCCATTTGCCCATGTAGCTTCCTGATGCTTCAAAACAAAACAAAACAAAACAAAAAAAACCCTACACTCACTGACTGCTGCACCGGCCGTCGGGGCTTCTGGGGGCTTGTGGCAGAGCCGTCTCATGCAGGGCAGGGCAGTGGGGATCGATCCCCACCTGGCAGGAGCTGGTGAGTGCGGTGCTTTTATTTATTTATTTATTTATTTATTTAAGTGTGGGGACACTGGGGCCGGGCGGGGCAGCCATTGACGGGGCTGGGAATGCAGGTGGGGAATAGGGCCTGTTTGATTTGGAGATTCGGCCAGTTAGGCAGCAGCCGAATCTCCAAATTGGATTCGGCCGAATCAATTCGGGACAGTGATTCAAATCACTGTCCCCCAAATCAGCCGAATCTGAAGCGAATACTAGCCACTTCACACAGGCCTACTGTACTGCACCATGACTACGCTGCTTCTAGTTTGGGACCAAGTGCTCACAAGGCTATTGTGGTGTGGCACAGCCTGGCTTTGCCTTGAGCAGTACAGAATGGCCAGTTAGCATGCATTGCATTTTTACAAAGAGTTAGAAATTAAGGAAGGAAACATAAAAATCAAAATTTAACTACACCATTTTCTGACATACACAGCTCCTATGTTCTGTAAGCCAAGACAATGCTAGCTGCTTAGTCAAATATTCCATAACAGCAGGGCAGAGGAGAACATAATTTATCAAAGGTACATTGCACATTTAAAGTCAAGAGTTTTGACATACTTTGATATTTGCACAACAATAAATACCAGCAGGGTGAATACACCTAAGCACTGGTTATCCTGTTTTGAACTGTCATTTAGAGTTTCCTTTCTTAAAGTAGATGTAAAAGCACAGTGGAGTATTACTTCAAGGAAAAGACAATCACTAAAGAATATAATAATCTAAGAATTTTACATGAAATGTGAAGAATAGTTGAAGGGCTGGCCAGTCACTAGGTTTTTCTGAAATCTTGGATCATTTATCTGCATTCACTGTCAAGACTAGAAACTTTCTGCATACAAAACGCCACTGAACAGTCAGTGTGCAGAGATCTTGGATAGTAACCTAAGGGAGTTCTCTCTTGCCTGGAGGAGCCTAGAAAGAGACTATTTCTTTAAAAAGGAAAAAAAATACATAAAAGTAAGGAAAAACTGGAATTTACAAAAGTTTGAATGACTTGCAGAGTTGTTAATTCTGTGGTTATAATTGTAAATCCAAATAAGTTACAAAGGTATGCATGTGAGCTTGTAAGGCTAGATCCATATTTTGAAAGATGCACAAGTGTACCTTCCAGAAAGCTTTGTATCTTTGAGCTCTCACAGATTCATTCTTTAGGTACAGAACTTCTCAAGGAGGCATAACTTCTTTATTCTCTCAGTTCTTTTCATTTCCTCAGAATCCGACATGCTCCCTGAAAAAAGCAAAATTTATCAGAGAACATTATTTTGGACTTAAAGGCAACTGAAAGATCTACTTTTTACTGATCAGCAACCCTTTTTCCTAAATATTGTTGAAACAGATCCTCTGTCCTGGGAAATCAACCAGTATGAAATCTATTTTTTAAAGAAGTAGGTTTGAGGAGAAGATTAAGGCCTTAATTTAGCAATGTGAATTAGTAACTGCCTAATTTTGATTAACTTCAGAGACTACAAAGGGCTAGAATATGGCCATAATCTAACACCACAGCATGTTAACATGGTTGTAATTTGTGTTGATTTTGTATGCAGTGGGTGCATCTACACAAGACACTTAATGCACAGTAGCTTAATAACAGTGCTCAGTAGCACGTCACAGCACAAACTGCGCTAATATGCTACTGTGCAGTATTATTGGGCTACTGTGCAGTAGTGTCACTAAAAAGGTGTTCATTGGCGCTACTGCACAGTAACTAGTTACTGTGTGTTTATTTAGGACTTGATTATACAAATACTAAAATAAATGTGCAGTAATTACTGCACATTTATACCAAGATCCAGCAGGGTCACATGACCAGTTAACCCAGGTAACTGCTCTGTTAGGCTTTATTATAGTGCCTTGCCACCAGATTTAAAGCTTGTTTACACTAAGTAAACTACCACCCCTGAGCAACTGCAGACACATTACATCAGTACCAATGTAACTTACACTGGTGCAAGTTTTACTGCTCTGTGGGCATGTATACATGTGATGCTTCCAAAAGGAAGTACTAAGGCATGGCATAGTAACAACATCGCTGTAAGGCAATGTGTAGACATGCCCATTATGTCATAACTTCACACTGGATTGTGGTGTAAAGCTGTACATTGCATGTCTGCGCTCACTGTAAAGGTGGTTTATACCAATCTAGCAGTGTTTGTTTGTCTACAGTGTTTGTTGTCTACATTTTAATCTAGTCAGAAATCATTTTGCTCAAGACTGCATTTTCTTCTCTTAGGAAAAGCTATGTTCTGGTGATAAATATACATTATCCTTAGGCAACATAGGTTTAAGACAGCTATACAAAAGTAATCAAAACTTGTGATCGGTCAGATTAATTTTATCTATTTATGCTTAGTATTTTGTGTTTGAGAGAAATTGGTATAAAGAAAAGGCTAGGCAGGCAGTAATTATGGATATGGTTTAAAGTTGGGTAATGCACAGTAGATGCCAACTGTTATGTCTTACACTGGGGGCATCGAACATTTTTGGTCCATAGGCGAGCTGTGGACTGTAAGGCTTCCTGCAGCGCATTAACCACCCTAGGTGCTGGTGGTGCTGACAGTTGGTTTGGCATGGGGATTAATGCCACTGCTGCTCACCCGACTGCTGGAGGTAGGTCCTCCAACCCACCCCTGGGTCTGGGTTACAGTCTGAGTTTGACCACCTGCCCTCTCCAGCCATAATTATACATTGCCCTAAATTTCTGTGATTCAGTATATACTCTTTAGGTAAAATGTACTATTTCCTCTCTCTTTTCCCATGAAATTTGGGACAGATGAGCTGAATTCAAGCTATTAGAATAAAATAAACAAGATGTCCAATTTAAGAGGATTAGCTCAGTTGGTTCCGTAAAAGGTAAGTATTGTGGTTGGTTCACAAGTCTTGTTTGGGTTGTGATTTTTGGAATCACAAGAGAGAGGAATCCTGTTGGAAAGCTGTAGGTGATTCATGTAGCTTTTTGAATTATGTCTCTGCTGGGGTTCAGACTTTTAGAGGTTTTTATTTTGACTGTCGGGGACTATCTTCTGTCTTGGTTGTGCCACCAAATTATATTTTTAAGTGTCTAGTTCTTAGGTATTTGAACTGCTTTCCCTTCCTTATCCAGTAGATGGTATCAATGTGCTACAAATGCTGTTTAATACGTTTTTTCCTTGTCATGGTTCACTCGTATTCCAAAATGTCTCAATGTTAGACTTTCCTGTATAGTATGAGGTCTGAACTATTTTTCTTTTACCCTTGAGCAGATCTGTTATACAGCCTTTTAGCGTGTTTATGCTTATGCTACAATGAAGCATTTGAAGTTAATAGTACTCAAGTACTGTTTCTTAAGGGTAATTTCTAGCCTGTTCTTTGAGTATATACAAAGACTGGTATGCATTACATTTGCTGTAAAGTCTTCTAAGAACAGCTCAGGTTGGTTCAAAAGTCCTTTCACAGGTTACGTTTTTTAAAATTTAAGTATGGTTTTTAATTCTAAGCATGGAACTTTGTGCTGAATTTGGATTTAAATGAAATATTAACCCAATATGTTTACGTAGTGTCAGGTTCCTAGGCATACATATTTATGAATGAGAAAGCTAGTCAAATACCTCTTTTCCTCTTCTCCCCATCCCCACTCATCTTTTTTTTTCCTCTTTTCTTTTTTCTTTTTAAAAAAACCCTCGTCTTTACCATTGTTTAGGATCAAATGTATTATGTTAGGCTGCATGAATTGTATCAGGATGCATGCTGTATTAAATTACAGGATCCTTTATAGGTTTGTAAAAATCTGGCTGCTTTTTAAAAGGATTAATATTTGACTATAAGATATTTGTTTCCTTGAAGGTAAATGCTTAGTGGCAAACAGATGTTGTCAAAATACACAGGGTTGATAAATTAGAGCCTGATCCTGTAAAAAAACAAAACAAAAACAAGCAAACAAACCCCCCCCCCAAAAAAACCCACTTACCCCTGTGTTTAAAGTCCAGTACATGAGTAAAGACTGAGAAACTTCAAATGATGTTTCTATTTCAGTGTTGCCTTAAAGAAAGATCTTGGGGGGGAGGGGGGAATATTTCTTTCTTTTTTCCTTAGGTTGTTCAGTCCGTCCTTATGTTTTAAATTCCTGTTCCCATTGTTATTTTTCTTCTCCCCATGGAGTTTCACTTTTAGTTTCTCTTACTCTCTTAAACTGAGGGCCAAACAGGACAAAAAAATCACATAGGGTTTAACAAACTGACACCTGTTTGTTCCAAATTAATGTAACTACATGGTATAAAGCCCTTTACTTGTGTGTTTCTTTAATACAGCAAGCAGTGAAATAATTAGTTGGTTGACATTTAAAATATCCATTATGAACTGAAGCCTTTATTTAATTGAGCTATATGGGACAACCAGCACCTACTTAGAAATGAGGTTTCAGTCTCTCTGTAGACCTGAAATTAAGCAGGGTACCAGTTACTATTTGGAATATTTTCTTTACAAAAAAAGGGCATTCAATCTTAACTAAAAACAACAGCAAAATTCTGCAGGAGAGAGAGGAAAATACAAAAATCCAAAGACTGGATCTACCCCCACAGTGTGGAATTTCCATTTTATTTTTTTTAACTATGTAACTGAAATATCCTGGGTGTTAATGTGTGTTTATTTTCATAGGTACGTGCTCACCAGTTAGTTTTACCACCGTGTGATGTAGTGATCAAAGCTGTAGCTGACTACGTCCGCAATATTCAGGATACCACTGATTTGGATGCCATAGCTAAAGATGTTTTTCAACATTCACAGGTATAGTAAATACTAATAACCTGTTGTTTATAAAGATTTGTTTTTAAGTCTTATGTTTTATACCTCCTGGTAATTGCCAGTAAAAATTGATCTTTTTATTCAGTGGTATATCAGTTCAGTTCCTGTGAACACGAGTTCCTACAACAAATAGGAAACATAGGAGCATAGACCTGGAATGGATGTCCTGGGTCCTCGAGTCTAATCCCCTGCAGATACTTATCCAAAAGAACATCTGCACTGGCCTGTCTTGCACACTACAGCCACAAAACACCCCACAATTAATTTAGGCACTGGCTACACAATAAGCTGATTATGCACAGTGTGCTTCTTCAAGCGGTATTTTTCAGAAACCGCAGGCCAGGTAGCTGCATCTTTGCTGTGCCATTAGTGAACTATTAGCAAGGGGGACAGATTTGTGTTGTTACTTGACAGTTCTAATTTGCCCACTTGAAAACCTGCGTTTACATTAAGGTTTAGGAAGCACCCTGCTTAGAGCAGCATAACATTCTTGAAGGAACATGGTTAGCTTACTAGGTAGCTACCAAAATCATCCCTGTGGGCTGCATCTGAAGTGTTATGCTCCTTGTAGCCAGATCCAGACCTGGTTACAGTGCAGGTGTTTCCCAATACTATTAGTAGGGGTGCACTGATAAAGAGGTTTTTTGGGCTGATACCAGTGGCCGATTATTAATCAGCCATATCAGCCAATACCGATCTAATTGCTAATATGCAGCCCAGCAGCTTGGTGAGTAGCATCCGGCTGCTAAGCCTGTTAAGAGGAAGGGATGTGGGAGGTTGGGAGGGGTGTAGGGGGCGGGGCAGATCAAGGCCCCTTTGGTGAAAGAGGGAGTGGGTCTGGGGCAGTGGCAGGCACTGAACAGCCAGGGTGGGCAGGGTGTAGGACAGCCATGGGCTGCTCTTCAGAGGCAGAAGTGGCTCCCACCACTGTATGCACCCCGGAGGAGGTATGGGGGACATGTACCCCTGGATCCATCCATGGGGGGAGGGCGGGCTGCCCACTGCGGGCTTGGGGCCAGGGGCTGCGCCAGTCTCTTCCCAGGAGGGGGGCTGTGCTGGGGGTGGGCGGGTGACAGCAGGTCTATGGGGGGGGCTACAGCCACCCCAAAATTTGCTGTAGCCCCCCCTCCCAGTGCCACTGCCACCCACCCTGCCACCACCCACTTTGAGTGCAGCCCTGGCCCAAGCCCTCTACTGGGAAGAGGCTGGCTGTGCCCCCAAGCCTGCAGTGGGTAGCTCACCCTAGCCCCATGCACAGATCCAGGAGGCACATGCCTCCCCCGGAGGTGTGCACAGTGGCAGAAGGAGCCCGTCCCTCTGGAGGAGCTGCCCACAGCTCTGTCCTGTGCCCCACCCCAGCTGGGCAGCGCCTGCCCCAGCCCCAGCCTCACTCCCTCCCTCACCATGGTGGCCTCAATCTGCCCTCCCATGCTCCTTCGCCCCTCAGACTTACCAATAAGACGCTGCTCTCCAAGCTGCTGGGCAGCATTTCTGGCCACATGCATGTTGTGGCTGTATGCATGCACACAGCATTTATCAGTGACATGATTGGCCACATCAGCCACAGAAAGCCTATTGCTGATAACATCAATTTTCCTTTTATCAGTGCCGATATCATGTGGACTGATACATCAGCGTTTCCCAACCTTTTTCGCCCCATAGCACACTTACCTAATAAGAAAGCGGGGGGTGGGAAGGTGGTGTGTGGTCAGCCAGACGGCATTTTGGGACGGAGCCACGCTCCCTGTCCATCTGCGTCTGCAGTAGCCGCAGGCTGGGGGGGTCGTGGCTCCAGCCCAAAATGCCATGGCACACCTGGATGTGCCTGACAGCGCACCAGTGTGCCATGGCACACCAGTTGGGAAACCCTGTGTATATTAGTGCACCTCTTAACTATTAGGAGTTACTATCACACTCCAGTCCAACTCTTCCCTCTTACCCTGGCCAAAAAAACTTCTGTAATGGTACAATACTATACAAAGTAATTATTTAATAGATCTATAATATTAAAAGTCTGTGCCATGGTGTGCAGGTCATATTCATATACCTGCTAGTAAAGGGGTTTACTTTTTGCTTTTTATTTCAGTCTAGAACAGATGACAAAGTTACTCGGTTTAAGAGAGCAGTTGCATATTACTCAGCAACTAGTAAACCTATGCCATTTCATCCACCACACTACCTAGGTAAGTAAAAGTGTTTAAAAAAAAAAAAAAAAAAAAAAAAAAAAAGACTAAAGTAATCCTAAATCAAAGATAGCAAAGTGGGGAGACTTTTTTTGTAGTCATTATCTGATTTAGTGAGATTTTTATCTTCCATATCCCGGCCTTATTTTTGGTTTTGTTTTGCTTCATTTCATTTCATTTCATTTCATTTCAGTTAAAGTGGGGTGAGTGGAGAGATGGTGTTCATTCTCCAGATTCTTTCCATTATATTAGCATTAATTGGGTTTAGCTAAAGCAGTGTTTGTTTAATTCCTGCATGGGGAATTATGGAAACAGTACCAAGTGAAATTTGGTCATCTTCAGTAGAAAGGCAATTCTACTGTTCATTTTTAATAAAGTAAATTCTCTGTTTCTCATCACTTTTTTTTTTTCTGGACTCTACCAAAATCTTTTCTTTTCTATATATTTTTCTATTGTCATAGAATACTTGAGAAATTTAAAAGCATAGAAATTATATAAGTATTACAAATTGTTCTTTTAACTTCAGCCATCAACAACCACAGGTGTTTAACTGTTTCCATAAAAAGCTATTTTTAGCTGCAGTATGTAATGTTACCGTACTGTTAAAGTGACTTGGGCAATATATTCTTTTCATCTGATAGTACACGTGTGCTACCTGTGAAGAGCTATGTTTAAAAAAAAAAAAAAATTAAAGGTTGCAAAGCCCAGTGTTCACAAGTTAAGAAATGCCAGAATTGTTTATGATTGTCTGTGCAAGCCAGCTAGGTCTGGGTAAAGTCTATGGTCAGTTTCTAGTTCTGACACACTTGATTATGTTCCTGGGGTCAGATCTCGTTTGACACCACTTCTCCAGACAAATGACAGTGCTGTGTAGCTAGCAGATCTGCCGCAAGTGTCTGTGACCTTCCACAGTCTACTACTTCCATGTAGGCTGGGAGCACTTAGGGGTTTTATTTATTTAACCACTTCTGGGTCAACGTGGCAGGAAAGCAAAGGTTCATGCTTAGCAAAGGAATATCCTTTTAACCTTAGCTTCTAAGGTTTTTGGAGTAACAGGTTTTTGAAAATGACTCCTGAGAGAGATCCTCCCCTAGCTCACTCCGTTTTGAGAGTCCCTGAGACAATGTCAGGTTGAGTAGAGTCTTTTCTGCCCCCTCTCCTACAAGTTTCTCTTACATACTATCCTCTGCATGGGGGGGGAACTCACTCTTAAATGAGAGCTTTTAGCAGTGCTGTATGATAAAATTCAAAATTGTATGTCATTATGGGATATATAATAATGAAATATATCCTAGTTACTTGCAGGGGGCTAAAGTAAAGTTGCACAATCAACCTTAATCTAGGTTGGTCAGTCACTCCCTTGAGATGAGATATATATGAGAGAAACTGCAGAGATTGTATTTAAAAAAAAAAACAAAAATTAAAAATAATTCCAACCTGTGGGATTATGTTGACTTTCTCATAGGTCATCAATGCTGTTGGAGCGTCTAGATTCACAGCACAGACATTGATTGAGCAAACAGAAACTTGCATTTTCATTTTATTAGGGTTGCAGGTTTTTATTTCCATGGGTCAGTCAGTGTACTGGATGATGTCTTCTGCATTTTAGTACTGTGCTTTGTAGGAGTTTCCTGACACCAGAAGAATACTAACCCTTGGGAATTTCTGTTTGTAAAACCTGTTTGATCCTGAGCCCACAAGCTAGTGGCCTACCCACTCCCGACTTCACTCTTACCTCTTATTCTGTTAGTCTTCCACAATTTTCTTTATGCTTCATGGGAGCATGTTTGCATTCAGTCTGCCATGTCCAGGACTTCTGTGAAGAAGCTCCCTGCCTATTGGTCCCTACTCTCACATTAATTGTTTCATAAATGTAATGTGTAGTGGGGCCCAGAGACAGAAAAAGCAGGCAGTAGCTGGAAAAAAGAAAAATAGCAACAAACTACAGGAGAGGGAAGTATTTGTATAGTAGAAGACAGAAATAGTACAGTTGGAATGTGGAAGACATGATAGAAATACACACCAGTAGAAAAAGAACAAATAAATAATAAGGGCAAAACAAAACAAGAAACAACAGCAAAACCAGGGCAAAAACCAGGGTGATTTATATATACAATTCCTTTTTAACTGTAGATTACTTAAAACCCAAACTGGACACTGCCACTGATCACAAACTCTGCCACTGGACACAGGATACTGGCCAAGATGGACCTATGGTTTGACGCAATGGCAATTCTTATGTTTTTATGACAGTTGTATGCGGATAGCATGTTGAAGATTAGTATGTAAAATAAAAAGAATAAGACATAATAGATATCTTCACATCATTTCATGTATTTTCTATGTAATGATTTCCCCATTTTTCTCTCTTCTTCCTTACTAATAAAACAGCCAGACCAAATCAGTTTGGAATGCCTGGTATAGTGCCACCGTATGTTCCTTCTCAGATGCTTAACATTCCACAGACCTCACTACAAGCAAAACCTGTGGCAAGTATATTTTTTTTTTTTTTTTTTTGCTTTTCATGTATAAGTTACTAGATGCACAAAAAATCTTAGGTAAGGATGTAAATCTTAACTTATTTTTCACAACCAATGTTGAGTGACAGAACTTGTCTTGTTACTGTAAAGACTCTAAACTCCAAGGAAAGCATTTCTTACGAATAGTTTAGAAACCAACAACTTAATTCTGTACATTAAAAAAATAGGTAAATAGCACACTTCATACAGTAACAGTATCCTTTTTGTTACTTTTGGTTAAGAAAACATCACTTTATTTTAGGCCCAGCAGATGTCCAGTCAGGGTGGTGCCCAAGGTCAGGGTCCATACCCATATAGTCTCTCTGAGCCAACCATCACCTTGGAAACAGGTGGAAAAAATCTTTCTGAGCAGAACAACTACAGTAACATTCCTCATGAAGGAAAACATACTCCATTGTATGAACGATCCTCTCCAATAAATCCAGCTCAGAGTGGGAGCCCCAATCATGTGGATTCAACCTACTTTCCTGCCTCTTCTACATCATCTTCCTCCGACAATGATGAAGGCAATGGAGGTGCAGTGAAGTAAGTAATGTTTGAGTTATCCTACACAGTTGTTTGTTCTGTTAATTTATAAGGATGGTTTTTGTCAGTTTTCTCCAAATACAGAAAAAAGGTTAGGTCACTAACAGTAAATAGGACTTCAGATTTTTTGAGGGGGTTGCTGTAATTATCAACATATCTATGTGCACTGCAGCTGTCTTGCTAAAGAAACATTTTTTTCACACTCCCTTTCCGTTTACTTTAAGAAGAAAAGGTCCCAGACTCAATTAATATTTTATAAGAATCCCCTGTTTTGAACTATATGTTAAAAAAAATGCCTCTGCACAAAATGCCTTAGTTCTAATAGCTGCAAGTGTGAGATCCCACTTGTATTTTTTTTTTTTTTTTTGCACTTCTGTAATTTTTGGAAAACAAATTTTGCAATGAATTCTGCTGTTTATGAGATGATTAACAAACCTGGTAAATGAGGGCTCATATCCACAGAACCAGGTTCATCCCAGAATAGCACTGAATGCTTCTTTGTTTTGCCTTTACTAGTGTGCCCTGGCTTGGGAGTGCAGGGGTAGTTCAAACGTAAGCTCCATTATGTCTGTTTTGGCAGGATGGTCATGTAACCTTTGATATGCTTACTTCATTCTGATCTCCTAAGTAGCCCTGGTGCTTTACTGCCCGTTCCTGTCACCTTGCTTAGTCTACTAATAAATGAATTAAAAAGAAGTGCCAGGTCCCTGTCACTTTGTATACAATCATAAATGTATATCTGTGACCACCCCCAGCTTATGGATAATAATCTAATTTTGTTTTATCTTAAGTGGATCACGTTATTTTTGTTTTGTTTAATAACCTATTTTCACAATGAAAGTTTCCAAGTTTATAAAAGTATGAGGGAAAAGCAACCTACTTTTGAAATTTTTATCTTTGACAATAATCTCTTTCAGAATAACAAACTCTGATTTAAAAAAATAGGAGTCCAGACAAATGTAATTTAATACTTGAATAACTTAGAAGTCTGAACTCTTTACTGGGGAAATTTCTTAGTAGATTGACAGGCATTGAAAATCATTGAAGTTTTTTCTATGTTAACATTATTTGATCATTTTAAAAGGATCCCAGAAAATATTTTAAATTATAATCCAAATATTGATATAATTTAAGTGAACAAACTGAGCAATATTAGAATGCCTTCTAGGCTCTTCTGCATACTGGCATTTCTAATTTATGGTGGCTCTTGAAATTCGGGTGCTCATTTGCTAATAAAACAAAATACATGACACTTGTTAATAATGCTAGTGAATTGTATCTTGTACTTTACACTAACTTCTATCCTTTTCTTTGTGTATTCATTCAGTCATGTCAGTGGGAACAAAATAGGCTGGGAGAAAACAGGAACCCAGTCAGAAAATCAAACACGTGGAGATCTAGGAGACCAAACAAAGGTAATTCTTTTGTATTTTGAACCTGCACATATTTTTGTTTTATTTCATGGCTTTCTATTAGCTCATGAGTTAAATTTGAGAATTACTTTAAAAAAGAGACTTTACCTTAAACTTTCAAAAGTACTTGTGTTGTGGGGGGTTTTTAAGAGTAAATGTCATAGATGCTAAGGTCAGAAGGGACCTCACCAATCATCTATTTCCTACCTCAGCAGGACATCAAGTCCAACCCCCTGCCTGGGCAGGAAAGAGTGCTGGGGTCAGATGACCCCAGCCAGATACCTATCCAACCTTAAAATGTACAATAAGATGCCAAAATATATTGTAATGAAAAATATTCAATATAACAATGTACTAGAAGCAAGCCTAAAGATATATTACACCCCTAGCTTGCCATGCCCTTCTTTGGATATTGTTGCAGTTTATATAGTAATGTCTTGTTTTGGATTTTAATAAAAAACAATGAGTGGCCTAAACTTAGTATTTATAGCCTGCTTTTTAAGCCCGTGACCTTCTTAAGAGCAGTTCTAGTATGGCTGCTTCAAGATATGGTATTAGGTACTCGCTCATGGCCAGGGGTCAGCAAACTACGACATGTGGACTAGATTTGACCCATCAAGTAGTTTTATCTGGCCTGCAAAGTCTGGGATTGTGGCAGCCATTTGGGGGGGAGGGGGAGATGTGGAAACCTGAAGCTCAGTTCCTACCCCTTGTCAAACTGAATGACATCATGGCAGATATGCCAAGTTTCAACCCTATTTCAGTGAGTGTTCAAATTTTGTACTTCTAATTTTAAGAATATACATGCCAGAAATAAAAGATGAATCTTTTAAATTGTTCTTTGAAAAAGAAAACCACAGAAAAAGTCAGTCTAAACAAAACTTAGTCAAAGGGTCTATGAAGATATGTTTTTATCCTCAAAAATAAATAAAATCCCTCAAATCCCAGTAAAATATTTTTAGCTCTGACTGTGGCATCAGCCTGATAACTGCCAGAACCTCATGACCCTATCTATATTTATCCTTGCAATCTACTCCCCCCATACAATAGCCGTTTGATTCTGGCATGCATCATTTGCACTATGCACACTGCGTGGTTTGCAGATTATGCTACTTCTAGAAAAATTATGTGTAAATCATTAAATGGATAGGTGTTTGTAATGCATATATACTTTTTTAAATGATTTTTTTATTTAGTTAACATTCTTTATAAATGTCTGTGTGCTTTTTCAGCTTCCTCTATAGTAGTGGAAGTCTGTTGTATTTGCTTAGTGTGACAGGAAAAATGAGGTTTGATGTTCATAGGTGTGAGGTTCCTTCATAGAAAGACAACCAACAATTTAGAAGGGCTTTTTGAAAGGTGAAAGGAAATTTCTAAACTTCATTGTCTCTGAAGTTTTTGGTGAATGGCCCGTGTTTTTTAATAGAATTCCACTTCCGAATGTGATGTCATATGCATTTTAGGGGGAGAGCAGTTAGTTTAACATTTGACTTAACGCAAAGTGAGCCAACCTTGATGTTCTTTTATTCTTTGTCTCATTCATTTAGATGCAAGCTCTTTGGGCAGCAGCTGTCTCTCTGTATGTTTGTTCAGAAGAGTTGGGCCTTTATATATTACTGTAATAAAAATATATCCTAAAAATAAATATTCTTAATTGTGGTGGTGTTATTGGTCCCTCAGTGTAGGCACTCAGATGCCATTGTGCTGGTTACAATGAAAGGATCTGGATGTGGCATTTCACAAGAGCCTTGGAATAGTATTCTTCTGTAATTAGTTTGTTTCCCTGTCAGTAGCAGAAGAATGCTTTTGTAAACCAGCTTGTCTAGCTGGTGGCTAAGGGGCCAGTGAGGAGCTAATTTGTGGCTCCCAGCTTCCTGCTTGGCCACTTTTCCCCTTATCACTTCAACTTCAATAGCATCCAGAGTTTCTGGGCTCTCTCCCTCCTGTTTTTCACTGCTTGCCCCCACCTCAGGGTGTGGGGCAATGCAGCATGGCAGGGTGGAGGGATCTGAGGGTGAGCCTGGGGTGGATGGGAATACACTGGTGGAGGACACCCCTGGTGGGGAGGATGGGAGGCATCCCTGTGGAATGTGGCCTGGGAGGACCAGACCTGGCTCACCCTGAAGCTGTCTGCACCCTATTGGTGCAGCCCATGGGGATTTTGCCCCTGGCTGCTTAGAAGTTTTGCAGCCCGGTTGTAAACCATCTGTAGCACTTGTTGGCATCTTAAATTGTTAGGGCACATAGAACTGTGAATAGGAATCCTTAAAATAAATAGCTTTGAAATTGAAACCTTAACAAAAATAAATAAATGTGATTAAGTTGTGGCTGGTGCACTTAGGAAAATATTTTATATCTGACACCTGTTTGCTTAAAGGACATGCATTTTTTTTTCTGTTTTTCTAAACATTCCTCTTTTATCTAACTCTTTAAAAATCTGGGTATGCTTGAAAGTGTTGGTAGATAATCTTTTTGATTAGTATGCCTGTTTTTTTAAAGAAAATGTCTTTTCTTTGTGAATTTGTCTGCTTTTCATATTTAGAAGGATCTTACAGGTCTGCTTACAATGAGCAATGCTAAATGTGCTTTGTCCCACCTGTTTTTTGCCTTGCCCTTTCTCAGTGTACTATTCCTTGTTGCCTCTTCAGTTTGTTTGAGCTTCTTACATTTTAAAGAGTGTGTACAATGCAGAGAACTGTGAAACTGTCCATTCATTAAGTGTTCTCAGATAAAAAGTTTGAGAAGCACTGGTTTAGGTTCAAGGTACCCCACCCTAAGTTTTCTGAATTCAGTGGCACCCTATTTCAAAAACTTCATAAAAATAAGTAGTGACAAGTTTATCAATAGTCATTTAAAACTTTTTTTTTTTCTGAATTCCCTTTACCTTTGAGCTCTCTTTAAAAGAAAAAAAATGCTTTAGAGTTGTTGTTTTTTTTAATTAAGACCATGGAAATAAAGCTGAAAAGCTACTTTTAAGGCAATACTACAGTCAAGAAGTTATGCGAACACAGCAAGTCAGAAAAAAAACATTTCTGGGTCACAGCCTCAGTCACATGATGGAATGGTCTGACTACAGGCTAGGAACCAAGGTTTGCTACACACTTGTGAGAGAGTGAAATTCCCTTTCCTTACCAGCAGAGCCGCTTTTCTCTCTCAGTATGGGAGCAGCAGTCTCTCACAAACAAATCAAGAATGGAGACACTTGCTGCAAGACCCCAAGCAAACCCCCTTTTCCTTCCTGCAGGTTGGATGCAGGGGCTGTCTGCTGGAAACTACTTAGGAAGCTGGGGCAGTAGGTGTATGCTTCGCCTGAGCAGGATAGGCATAAAACAGACTGTGGGAGCTGCCCAGTGCAGGCATGGCCCTCGGCGCCTGTTCCCAGCCTGGCCCTGCAGCTCCCAATCTGTGCTGGCTCGCTCTGCCTCTCTTGCTTGTTCTCCACCAGCAGGACAGCAAGACTCCATTCTTGGTATTCCTTTATGTTTATCATCACAGTTATCACTTACAAATAGTTTCATGTGTGCAGCTTGTTCAGCTACCTTTGAGCAATTAATTCTGTGTCTTCATATGTATATAAAATGAAAAAAAGGGTTAGTGTCTTTGTTACAGGGTAGAGGGAGAAAATCTGCTTCTGTTCTGTACTTTTCTGCACACTCAGTAAAAAAAACATTTCTTTTGTACATTTAATTACAGGCAGAAGGTTCCTCTACTGCTTCTTCAGGAAGTCAGGCAGCTGATGTCAAAGGGAATCAAGCTGGCAGCCCACAAATACCATGTCTGTTGTCGATGCCCACCAGGAATCACATGGATATTACCACTCCTCCATTACCTCCTGTAGCACCTGAAGTATTAAGAGTGGCTGAACATAGGCATAAAAAGGGGTTAATGTATCCCTACATCTTCCATGTCCTAACTAAGGTATGGTACTAAAATCATGTATTATGAAATACCAATTCTGAATCACTGACCAGGCATTTTCATAAGGGAGATGGGCATATGCTTTTGTCAGGAGTGCTGATCCCTCACTCGTATTTCTAAAAGTATTTTTTTAAACAAAAGAAAAATAATCATCTGGCCCATGGTGTTAAAACTGCATTGCTTGCAAAATTACCATATTTCACAGCATATAGGTCCCTCTGCTGCCTTCCCCCATTCTGAAACCAGAGACCACTTGCAGAGAGCCCTAGCCATTGCTGTGGGAACCTGACTGCAGGCTCCCAACCCCCAGCTAGGTTTCCCTCCCTTCTGGGACCAACAGTGATCTTTTTGGTTTGGGGTAACCAAACTCGGAACACTTTGCAGAAATCATTCTGAGTTTCAGGTGGAAGCTGCACTTCTGTCTGCACCCCAGATGTTATGTTTGTTGTCAGATATATGCATATTTCCTTCAACAAATGGTACATGCCAGGCATTAAAGAGATTTGTCCCAAGAAAGAAAATGATGGATTCACAATAAAAAAGTTGATAGATAGTTCGAGCAACTGCTTTGTTGTGTTGGGACAAATTTAATATCTAGCCAGGTCTAACAGCTCTCCTTTCCCTTCACTCCACTCATGGAAGGGAGGGATGGAGAGCACAACTGCATCCCTCCCAGTGCTCTCAGTATGAGCCATCAGAGAGACTTGCAGCTGTGCTGTCCTTGTTGCCACCCAATAGTAATGCAGATAGGGCTGCCGGGACAGTGGCTGCCTGGTTGGGGAAGCTTGGGTTCCCCTGGCCACCCAAGCAGCCTGTCACTGGAAAGCTGGTGCTGAGCAGTTTGAGTGCCCTTTAAAGTACCAGTACAGTGGGGTTGACGTGCTGGCAGTTTAAAAGACACCCAGTCCTGGGTGGCTTGATAGCCAGCACTTTAAAGGCCTGAAGACCACTTGTTTGGAATGGAAGGAGAAAAAACAAAACTTGAAAACATGGATCGTGTAGCTAATATGGTGTTGCCAGTTTGAATCTGCCGACAGCCTGAAACAGTAACTTTGAGAGCTGTCAACTGACTTCTTTATGCGTGGGATAAACAGTGAAGTCTGACAGTTTAAATGATCGTTTTAGTGGAAACAGCAAACTAATATACTTATTTATTGTTTGTGACGTAGTGGCAAACAGAGCAGTTGTATGCTACAAAGTCATGTTCCCCCTCCTAATTCCAGCGTTAAATTTTTAAAATACCTTTGCTACTTCCTTAAATAAATAGAGAAGTGGAAGGAGAGTAATTCATCCCCTTCCAGGCTATAAGAAACCTTGCCCTCTTCTTGGGTGCCATAAGCTCTTTTGTGACTTTGAGTGGCAGAAACCCCTACTGCCACTGTTTTGGTTCCAAAACCACTTGTATTTTCTTCTGCTGTTCCTGATATGCATTTCTACAGTCTTGTGTTTTTTGAACCTGTCCCTCCACACTTTCTGATTCCAAGGATAGGCAGAATGGCATCTATTCACTTCAATCTTTTAACTTCCTTTTGTTGTTTAATAAATTGTTTTTGTGTTCCAGACTATAGTTATCATTGCTGATTTAGCCCTAAGCAAGAGACTAAGCCCTGAACAGGAGCTAAAGAATAGCTAACTAATTGGAGAGCATGCCATTTTGGCTATTTATCATGCTTCAGCTGAGGGGGGTCTGCATGAGTGCCTGTCCATAGGGCTTTAAGCTTTTTAGTGCTACAAAGTTTGTAACAGTAAAAAAGTAACATCTGCCAAGGCCCTTTATCTCAACCATGGCTCCTTTCTCCTGCTTTTATAACAGTGACACTGAAATTAAAAGAAATCTTATTTTTATTTTAAGGAAGAATGGATGCATCCTTCATGAGAAGGAAAAAAGTATTTTTTTTCTGTTGTTGGGTTCTGGGAGTTACTGTGT
The DNA here is from genome assembly GCF_000455745.1 of Alligator sinensis. NCBI lineage: Eukaryota > Metazoa > Chordata > Crocodylia > Alligatoridae > Alligator > Alligator sinensis. The sequence continues at coordinate 4,050,538 of NW_005841889.1, forward strand.
ATAATATTTAGCTTCTGCAGCACACAGTTATCTAAAGTTATTTGTCTAAAAATCTGCATCTCGTTCAACGTGTTTGGGCAGAGCTGTTGTTCAACATGTTTGTGCAGAACCTTGAACAGCTTGATTGGAAGCCTTTTTTTTTTTAGTTGGACTCCAACTTTGTCAAATCACAAAGGCATTTTTGAATACCAGCCACCCTGTTGCAAGAAAGATGATACCTGGCTAGGATGAAGATGCCATCATTGAACAATGTTGCAGATTTAGATGGCAGACTGCATTTTCCAGACATTCATGGTGGAATATCTGTAACTGGGCAGAATAACTTTCTTCTACTTTTAATAGCATCAATATAACACACTCCATTTTCAGGTTACTGAGCATATGTTAATATTAAAGCATCTCGTAATAGAAAAATTGTGCACCTTAAATACGGACTGATTTAGATATGTTAAGTGATAGTACAAGAACTTTGTTGTTAGGACCAATTTGGATTTGGAAGTCAGAAGGTCTTGGCGCTTAACCCAGGATTCAGTGGAAAAAGACCATCCTACCTTTTCCTAACAAGAAATTATTTTTGTCAATAAGAAGTACTGTTGGAATATAACTATAAATCTTTCCTTAATGAACCAAAAAATAAACAGCTTTGTATTTTAGAATAATCATATATGTGCAATGAAAATTTAGTTTTCTACACCAAGCCTTTTAAGTTGTATGCTTAAAATTACTTTAACTTAAGTACAAACTATGCAAAGTGTTAAATCTATTTTGACATACCTTACAGCACATTTTAAGTTCAAATAATTGTTACAAAATAATTTGTTTTGACTTTCAAAATATCAGGGGATCTGACTCAACCCCCCCCTCCGCCCCCATATTGAGCTTTTGCTTATTACTGACTAATATTTTTTTTACCAATTTTTTTACTTCGTTTTCCCAAGGAAAGAACACATTTATTGTGTTCTTAATTGTTTCTTTACTTATAAAACACGTAACTCTTACTTTTGCTAATTCCATACGTTATTACTATTATTCTGTGCATTATTACTGTTTCACAGCTGTTTTCAAATCACATTTTTAAGACTCAGCTCAGTGACTGAAGTGCATGACTTTATTTTTGATTTTGGATAATAATAATAACATATTCAAAAGTCCTTAATGTATTCAGGATGATAAATTCCGTCAAATATATGCTCTGATATCACTTGGGTGCTTTTGAAAACATTCCCCCTAAAATTCAGCATCAGTTCTTAGCATTTGTTCTTCAAATATAATCATGAATGTTGATTAAATAATTTTGTAAGGGTACTTGCCATGTGTGTTTTTCATTCCAAATAAAAATGTACAATATTCTGCTTGCTTCCATGCAAAGGGTGAAATCAAGATTGCTGTTTCTATAGAAGATGAAGCCAACAAAGACCTGCCTCCTGCTGCTCTGCTTTATAGGCCAGTTCGTCAGTATGTTTACGGAGTCCTGTTTAGTTTGGCAGAAAGCAGAAAGAAAACTGAAAGACTTGCTTTTAGAAAGAACAGACTTCCACCAGAATGTATGTACTATATGATCCATTCTTTATTTTCTTTAGACATCCATAATCCTACGTACATATTTTAATGTAACTGAAAGTGAGAGTAATTATTAGATTTTCATTAATGAAAATATAACGACACTTTAATGTTTTGGCAAGATACAAGTAGCAGATTTTAGACTTCCCAGCTTTTTTTTGAGTGTTGTGTCTCATTTTAAATCCTGATGTGCTAGGTTCAGTCTATGTTATACCTTAAAGGGTAAGAGATCCCCCTCTCACATTTCCTGTATTTTTCCCTGTACTCATCCAAAAACTAGTCTGATAAATACTGATTAAATAGACAGGTCTGTTCTTTTACCTTTCAAATGTGAATCTGTGAAAATTTAGTTTTGATTATACTACATTGATCAGGCATACTGATTCAGGGATAGAACTAGCAAATGAAAATTTCTTTTGAGTGAATGTGCTTCAGGGTCTGTGTTTTATTAAAATCAAGAAAAATGAATGCCAATCCTGTCATTAATTAAGTATTCACATTTTTGTGTCTGTAGCTGCCAGTGATTCATTTCATTCCAAAAAATTCTAGCTCCTGGCACCCCAGGGTCATTTTATGAGGATTGGTTTTCTTAATGTGAAACACAATAAAAAATGATTGAATTCTACAAGGGGTAGAATTCAAGTATGGACAGACTATCACTTTTAACTTTTAGAGGGTGGGGATTTGCTATGAAACTGTTAAAAGCAAGTGAAAGCTAAGCTGGGGCAACTTTGCCCAAATTAAGTTGAGCTAAATTGCTCTAGTTTAGCTTTTGCTTACCGAAATTTAATTGTAGGGCACCACACAGTTAGCATGTGCCAGCTGTTCTGTTGTAAATACCCTCCTTTACTTAACTTGCTTTAATTTGATCAGTTGTCTATAACCTAAAGAATATAAGAGAAAAATAGAGTATTTGGTGTTGAACAAGTTGCTCCATAGAGTTGTTTTTGAGCCACTTAGTTCCCCCCTTTTCTTCACTTAAATTGTGCTACCTTTCTGTTCCAACTCTGGGGAGGTAAATTCAAATGGACTTTAAGTGTAGTATTTTCAATGTTTTTATTAGCTCAGCTATAAACCATAGCCTTTTTGCTTCTACCAGCATAAAATATAAGATTCTTCAAGTAATGTAGTCATTTCTCTATCTTTTAAAAAATGTGAGGAATTCTAATCAATAAAGTTGCGCATATTAAGTTTATGACAGTAACACTCCAGTTCCCCAATTGTGGTTGGAACTATTACTGTATTAGGTGAAGTAACAGCACATACTAAAAGTAGTTGTAATTAAGGAAAGAACCTTATGGTCAAGAGAAGTCTTGTTTGCAGCTCTGCCTTGACACTACTGTAATATCAGTAAGAAATTATATGAATTTGTGGTCCCCGCACCAAAGATCTGCTAGTCATAAAGCCAAAGTGTAGATAAAAAAATATACCATATTGCAAAATGCTCAAGGTATTGATAAGAACATTAGGCAATTTTGAGCTAGAGTCATTTTAAATCCTGATGTGCTAGGTTCAGTATATTATGTTGGAACTTAAAGGGTAAGGTCCCTCTGTCCCAGTAACAGTTGCATGGCACAAGAGGGTGAATAAAGATAAACAGTCTATATTTTGAGAGAGGGTTGTTTAGGAGAAGAGGGAAGAAAGGGGTGAGGAAAAAATTGGTAACCAGAGATTGTTAACCTGTTTAAGATGCCCTACAAATTTAGAACATTCAGTGTTTAAAAAAATGAATTATTAAAAAGCATACAAATGAAGAGCTAAGGCAACTTTTATGAAATAATCATTACTATTAGAGTTCATAAATTAAATTAATGACTGTTGATGTGTTTAAAAAAAAAAAAAAAAGACATCTTTGTTCTACCAACCCTAATTCTGACATAGTATACAAAGTTGAACTGTCAAAATATGCTTTCTTTCAATTAAGTTTTGTATAGTCAAGTACATATATAGAAACTGTATGTATATTTAGGAGTTTGCAAGTATGTGAGGAGTCTCAGTTGTGAAATCTGACATGAAGCGTTTACCATTCATTATTGTCATAATATACAAACTGTAGAATAATGAAACTTCTGACTGACTGCCATGCTTTTTAAATGGTGGTATTTTTAAATATGATGTTGACAAGGCCAAAAAATTCTGTTTGATGCAATTCATCTAACACACCCAACAAACCCAAGTAGCGTTTTTGACTAAGTGCTTGTATGGATCCCACTGTATCATATTCACACACCCTAGAGCAATTATTTCAGGCAGAGAGCAATTATTTCAGCCAGAGGGGCACTTACTGAGTTTTGGCAAGCTGTTGAGGGCTTCATGGGTAGCCTCGCCCCTTGAAGGTGCCCCGCCCCCTGGTTGCCATCTTGGGACCAGAAATCCCACCCCCTAACCCTTGACCTTTGCCACCAGAAGTCCCTCCCCTTGCCCCCAGAAATACTCCTTTCAGCAAGGGGTTTTTCCATCTCAGAGCCAGAAAAATACCAAATTATATTCTAAAAATCAAACATCTACAGTGTTCAGTAATTTGGTGTCAAAAAATATTTTTGTCTTGATTTACATGCGTTTGTGTAGTGTACAGAGGTGATGCACAATAGTTTAAAATGAAGTCTTACTCTTGTATACTGTGGGGGGCATGGAGATGGGTATAGGTTTGTGGGGGGCTGTGGGTATGTGGAGTGTGGGGAGGGTGTGGGGGGTTTTGTGGAGGGATGGATAGGTGTGGGTATGATTATGTGGGGTGTGGGTAAGTATGGTGTTTGTGGAGGCTGTGGGGGGGAGGGTGGCTGGGGGTGTGGGGATCTCCGTGTATGGCAGTGTGAGGGGGTGTAGGTGCATGTGTATGGCGGGGTGTCCTTGTGAGACTGCCCTATAGGCATATGTGCACACTCACATGCATGCTGTGCCACACGCACACACTTCTTCCCGCTCCTGGCCCCAGGGTACTGGTGCAGCCCTGTGCTCCTGTGGTCTGGCGGTGCTGCCCGTGGCCACGTGGTGCAGGAGCAAGCGTGCAGGGAAGCAGTGAAAGATGTGGCAGGCAGAGGCTTCTGCTTGGGGGGGGGGCAGGAGTGGGAGGGAGCTGGGGGTGGTGGGGTTCCTGGGTCCTGCCAGCTTCCCCTGGGTCCTACTGGCCCTGGCTCCTGTCATCTTTGACAGGCAGCCAAGAGCAGATAAATATTAATTTTCTAAACTTTTTAGGTGCCCCACAGGCCAGATAAAATGGCCTGGTGGGCCTGATCTGGTCCATGGGCCATATTTTGCCCACCCCTGCCCTATCACATGAGACTAATCTTTTGAATAATGGTAATGATTGGGTTGTGCTTGTGCCATGTGTATTCTCATACAATGTACCTGAGGACAGTAAGAGCAGAATGAGCTCAGTACCATGCTCCTGCTCATGGCAGCAAAATCTGCTACTTTTGTATAATTATGGAAATCTATTTTTATTTAATGTTAATCCAATCTTACCCTTTTAATTTCTTATTGGGCACCTTTCTTCATGGCAAAATGAGGATGTCAAAGCCTTCAGGTTCCCTTTCTAATTCCATTCACTGACCAGCCCACCTATTTTCTGTTTTGCTTCAGGGAAAGTTATGTGATATTCTGCTGTTTCACTCATTCCCAATAAGAACTGTCATGACCCAAGGGCATGATTTTGTGTGTGCTTCGGCACCAGAATTATCCCCGCCAGGTTACAGCTTCATTGCACGGGAGAGTTTCCTATTGCAGAGGAGAACCCCGGTGCAAGGACGAGTTTCCTGCCTCTTTGCAGCTTCTTTTGCAGGGTGCATTGCTCAAGTTGCAAGAGAAATGCACGGTGCAAAAGAGTTCCCGCCACCCGCATGCAAATTGGTTCCCTGCTATTGGCTAGTT
>NW_005841889.1:4056073-4060520 GCF_000455745.1 Alligator sinensis
GGCAGGGTAATAGAGACCCTGTGTGAGATTCAGAGGAGCTTGGCGACCTGATCCATCGCCCACCTCTTCCCGTCTTCGAGCGGAAAGAATTTATAAGACGTATCTACGAGTCCGATTTTGGTGGCGCGCTCACCCAGAGCATCCGGAGCTCTGTTCTGTGGAGCCTAGCAAACTCCACGTGACCGTTCGTGTTGTCTGTGTCTGTAACCGCAACTCAAGCAAGTTTACCAGCCTACACCACTACCATCTTCGGTGTAAGTAAACAATCTTTAAATCTACCGTTAAGCGTCTGTGCCTAATTCCAGCTCGTCGCCCTCCCTCTCCGATCCAGCGTGCCCGGGCTGCTGGCCACAGCCCGTGCGCAGCACAGAAAAGGGCCTGGATCGCGACCGGCCTGCACAAGAACATGAAAGTACAGGGTCTCCCATCTGCTGTTGTAACCCCTGAAATGGTATATTCTGGCATGACAAACCCTGAAGAGAGAGACTAGATTTCCAAGACCATAGCTAAGCCTGGGTGAGGCATTTTACTTGCCAACACACATAATTTTAGTGTCAATACTGACAACATCTCTTCAGTGTCAGGAAAGTGTCTGCTGTTGAAGATCAGGGCTGCCCTCTCACCAAGGGCAGGAATTCTGACCACCAAGATGAGCATAATTCTTAGCAGTTTCTTCCCATGTGGAGAGGCTCATATAATTGATTTCCAGAGTTTAAGGCACTAAGCACGCTCACTTAGTAGTAGCGAATATTAACCCTGTCTTCTGCTCAACGTCAAAGAAGCACAATTCTCTTTTGGTGCCAAGCCTGAACATCTAGTAAGTGTCTGAGACTGGCACTGATATGAATATTGCTAATGAAATTAACATTTGTATAGTTGGTAAGACTTTATATAGAGGTAACTGCAGTTTCTGTTATATTTCCAATTGCTGTCATTGGCATTGACATTTCTACATCTTCCACCAGTACATGTTTCTTTTTATAGAATAATAAATAGACACCTGAAAATTTGGCATCGCTTCTTAATGCCTGTTCTTTGACATGACTGGTTAGTAATCTGCTATCAGTATCGGCCAAGAAAATCTTTATTGGTACACCCCTAATCTTTATCCTTTTATTTTGTTTAGCTTCTAAAAAATATAGTATATGTTCAGTATTTGACATAATGTTTTGCTAGGCATCGATTTAAACTTGAAAGTACTAAAACAATATATGAGGAAAAAGAATTGCCAGAATGCCACCAATGTGGCAGTACAAAAAACACGAAGCTCTGCTTGCCAGATTTCCTTATAGACAAACAATTTTAGTCATCTGGGACTGTGCACTTGGACTTTATTCTGGTTCCAAAAAGAAAAAAAGTTAAAAGTATATTTGTCTCTGAATCTTGCTGATAATTTTATTGTGTTACAGTTGTGCATGCTTTTAAGTGTGTGTGCTCTTGCACACTGTCTCTTGTAGTGTAAAAAACCCAAACAAACAGGAACATTTTGAAATTGGGCCAGTAAGTTGAAAACTGGAAAAGAATGTGGTTTTTTTTCACCCCTAAGAGCTTTCAGTTACAGTAATAGAAAGGAAATGGAGGATTTTTTTCAGACAGATGTGTGTGCTTTCAATTGACAGCGTCTTTTTTTTTACAGGTGGCTGAGATTTGTAGGATATTTCTAAATTTGCAGTTAATTATTAATTTATTGTGGTATTGTAGTCAGAAGGACCTATTTTGATAGGAAAGAGAGCCTTTGGAGGCAAAATAAATCTACTTGAAAGTTATGATGAAAAATAACATGCAGCTATTTTCCTTTTGGTAATTACCTCTAATTTGTGCATATAGAATTTCCAAGTGGACTAATTCTCCCTTACATTTAATTTACCAAGATGATGATACTATTTCCTGTTTATTCTGAAGTTAGAGTTAAACCACAGTCATTTACTCTCTTACAGAGATGTTTCTCCTTTATTTAGACATCATTTGAAGTTTAGTGCTTCACAGATTTGGTTCTGAACCTCATTTGTCTTCGGTCAGTGGCAAGATCTTCAGGTCCCACCAGATCTTGCCAGTTCAAGTGTAATTACACAAGTATTTAAGTTGTCTTCCTTTAAATATCTGAAGTGGGTTTGGCCAGAGATTATTTACTGTTAAAATGAGGTAGATAGAAGTAAATTATAAATCATACCTCAGCCGTTATTTCTTGAAATGTTTTGTGCCAGAGACAGATTTCCTCATTGCAGTGCCCACTAAAACACTGAGGTCAGACGGTTGGAAAGCAAGCAATATTGTAAGTCCTAGGCTTGCATGCACATCAAAAAATATTACACATAAGAATATTCTCTGAGTTGTTGAGCACTTTCCAGTACAGCATTCTGGGACCTTGGCCAGGAAAGAGCAAAGCCATACAAGTCACAGTGTTCATAATCTGTGTTTAACTTGATGCAAGTCAATGCACTTAATGCTCACTGGTACTGAAAGCAGTTGATACATCTAATGTCAGCATAAGCATCTAATCACTATTCACTGCTTGTAGGGGTCCTTCCTGTGTTGCATCCAAATTGACCAGGCCTGGGGAGAGCTAATGTAATTTATTATGATTATTCTCATAATCCTTTCAAGTCACTTAACCAAGAAGAGCAAATTTTAGCAGTTACTCCAGACTCTGAAATGTATTGGGTAACATTTTAAAGTTTTCCTTCACAAACCTAAAGATTAGTTTAACACTGAGGTTCTAGAGCATAGTTTGTGGCAACTCCTAGCCAGCTGTGTATTCTCGTATACAATAGTAAATATAGTGTTTGACATGCACATTCATGTATATGGCATATACTACACATAAATGAGTGTGCACAAAAATGTTCTTTGTGCAGTGGGCTACTCCCTGTCAGTGATGGCTGCAGCTAATGCCTCTTGCTTCTGGGAGAGCCGTACAGCAGATAGTTGCTTTCTGTATAAGTCCTTTTATTTTGGGATCTATGGCTCCAGGGATTCTTAGGTTAAGCCACATCTATAGTTCACACAGGTTACTTTGGGGGCTAGTGAACTGGTATTCTCATTGTTCCCTTGAGTGCATTCGTATACTGGGATTAGACAATGGAAGGAAGACAAAGGATGCTGACAGTGGATGCCACCGACCATCTAAACCAGCGGTGCTTAACCTTCTGGCTAGAACTTTGGAACAGGATAGGCTCAACGCTTTGAGAGTCCCCAACATTGACCTTGGAACCTGTTCTAGCTGTCCCAGTACTTGCACCTCAAGCACTAAAGCAGTCACCTGCCACCACACAGAGGGAACATAAACAGTGTGTGTATAGTCAGACATAACTCGGACATTTTCAGAATCGCTGCTCTGCCATGTAGTGCAGAATTACCTGAACTGAAGATTGTCAGCAAGCTAGCCTGACTTTGGAAGCAGTCTAATTGTGGCACTATGGATCTCAGTACACAATGTAGCAGCTTTCAGTACCCATGCTAGATCATTGACAACTGGGGTCTGCAGTGTAGACATGCCTAAAATGAAGTCTTGGAAAAAGGACAGCTGAACGTTGTTCCTGAGCAATTGAGGAAAACCATATCTAGCATTAGTCCAGATACTAGTGACTATGATGAAGCCAAGTGTTTGAGAAATGCAGGCTTTAATACTGCTGACTATATATACCCTGGTCTTAGCAGCTAAATCAATGCGACATTTGGGAGAACAATACTAAAATCACTGTTAAACTGATGATAGTGATTAGGGATGTTGGGGCCCTGGGCAAAAGAATCCTTTGGGGCACCTTCGAGCAGTATTTCCCAACTTTATTTGCCCCATGACACGCCTAAATAAAAAAGTACTGAGGCACACCGGATGCAGGGGGGAGGGGCGGGGGTGCGTGGCCACTGATGGGGAGTTTTGGTGTGTAGCCAGCTAGACGGCATTTTGGGCTGGAGCCACGCTTCTGGTCTGTCTGTGTCCACAGCAGCAGCAGGTGAGGGGTGTGGCTCCAGCCAGGTGGGAGGGGGGTGCAATTTCCATTTTATCCATTTTACACAGTTGTATGGGAGCATGAGATGGCAAAGGTATTTATGACAGACACTCCCATTATTACAGCTCTGAGTTTGTGTGTGGGGCAGGCTGTATTTGATTTGGGTTCAGATTCAGCCCAAATCAGGGACAGTGATTTGATTCATTGATTCAGATCGCTGTCCCTGATTTGATTTGGGTTAATACGAATCTGAAGATTTGATGCTGATTCAGAGAATCAGTGATTTGGACACAGACACAGCTTTAAAATTTTTTTTCTACATACCTCAAAGTAGCAGCATAGCTTGTGAACACTGTGATGCTGGGGCAGATGGAGCGTCCCACAGGAGTGCGGGGGGGCCCTCCCTGTGCTTAGCGGCGAACCCAGAAGTGGACTGGAAGTACTTCCAGGAACATGTGGGGAGGCCCCCCTGGCTCAGCGATCAGCTGTGGGGGGAA
>NW_005841889.1:4060536-4088163 GCF_000455745.1 Alligator sinensis
CCCCCCCCCCACCCATCCAGGAGGCACCAGTCACCGGGGGGTGGGGGGTGTCAGGGGGAGCACAGACAGCCCTAATGGCAGATTTTTCCAAAGAGAATTTTACCTTTTGTCTTAAAAATGTAATATTGCTTGACATATTTACAGCTTGAGAGTTAAGTGCAAACCAGAATAAAGGGCATGTGCTGTCCTCAGTTTGTTTCCTGTCATGCTGGTTCATATATCTGCTCTGCCAAGAAAGATGTTCATTCTCCTTCCTACATTAGGCTTCGTTGTCTGTTCAGGGATGCCAAGAAAATCCTTGACACCAGAGGAGAAAAATAGGTTTTTGGGACAGAAATCAGTTGTCCTGGCCTTCTCTAGATATGTAAGGAAGACAAATTGAAGACTTTTTGAATCCAGTGAAGAAACAGAAACTTGTCTTGTTACAAGTTGGTTTTTATACTTGCCAGCTTCTTAGCAACATCTTGCACTTCAGGCATTTTTTTTTTAATTTGAAAAACTCTTCAATGTCTTGCCATTAGAAGGTTAGTTAGTGTAGTACATTAAGAATGTTTCAGAATTATTTGTACTGGTCATGAATCATGCAGTACAAATCATTGGTTAGGGAATTTATTTCCCAAAAGAAAACCAAACCTTGTTCTCGCATATGAGCCACTTACCTGCCATCTTTGCTGAGAGATGAATTGCTGCTACCTCTAGGCACAATCACCCCACCTGAATGCTTTCTACAGAGAGTTATCTTTTCTAGTAGAAACGTAGTTATTTTCTGGGACTTGGCAATTGGCATCTCAAAGATTGAGAGCTCATGATGAACTAATCTTGACTGCTTAAAGATAGGATGATAGTGCATAATGGAACTGAGTAAAATTACCTTTCTGTATTAAAGTTGTTATAGTGCAGAATAGAAAAGTATGATGGTGATATGACAGAAAATGTAGGTATAGAAAAATAATCTGTTTTTTCCCCCTCCTACATTCTTGCCCAAAATTGTAAATCCCAATTTGAAGAAAAACTAACAAATTTAGGCTTAGCAGAATTAGTTTTTTATAAATTTAAGTTTTCAGGGTTGCAGGAAATTAGGGCTGTGGGAGGAAGACAATTTATTAATGACAGCATACCATTATTATAGTGCAGCTTAACTGCCCACTGTGACAAATGTAACTACTGTAGGACTGCTGACAGCTGAGTGGCAATATGCGTCAGTCCCAGCTCCACTGTCCCGAAACTCCCTCTGTCTGCTTTGTTACATCTTCCTCTTCTGTTCCCAGTCCCCTGGGTTTCTGGGAATTGTAGTCCAAACTAGGGCTGCTCCCCCTGTCATCGCACACTGCATCAGCCATCACTTTTCTTGTGTCCAAAATATAGTAGTTTGATTTAAAATAGATTGACATTAATACTCCAATTGTACTATTGTAATTACTCTTGCATATTAAAATATGTACTGAAGAGAATGCAAGTGAAAGATCATCCTTTGGGACTTTGCACAGTGGTTAGTAATCATGCAAATTAGCAAATGTGATGCACAATATTCATAGTCAGTACAACCTTTAAACCATGCCTTTTAGGTTAAAGTATAGCCTCGATATAGATATACACTTTTAATCTGCATGCAGAGTTAAAATTGCACAGATTGTTTTACCTCGGAATTCTTTTCTCCTCCCTTTTTCTTTAGTTTCACCAGTGATAATAAAAGAATGGGCTGCTTACAAAGGAAAATCTCCTCAAACCCCTGAACTGGTGGAAGCGCTTGCATTCAGAGAATGGACCTGTCCCAATCTGAAGAAGCTGTGGCTGGGAAAAGCAGTAGAAGACAAGAACCGAAGAATGAGGGCATTTTTGGCTTGTATGAGATCAGATACACCAGCAATGCTCAATCCAACTAATGTGCCCACTCATCTTATGGTGCTCTGTTGTGTACTAAGGTGAGTGTTCCTTCACTCACATTACTGCTGATTAAAATAGCATGAAACAAATGTGTGTTTCAATGTAGAGTATAATATTTATCCAGCATTTCATTTTATTCCTGCATTACACCATGACTTGAAAAAAAAAATTGGTCATATTTACAAGGTTTGTTTAAGACTTCCTCATTTCTGTGATTCTGAAAATCATCCTGGCTACCCTTCAGTTTCTTGCTCAATTCCATAGAGAGATGAAAGAAGAAAAAATGCCTGTTTTGTTGTTTTTTTGTTATAACTGCTGCTTTCCATTTGAATGGGCTCAGACTTGTAATACCTAAAGTCTCTAACCAGAAAGAAAAAGAGTTTGAGTCTTCAAATTCCAAAAGGAAAAGGGTGCAGAAGATGGGTGCTTAGCAGCTTGTGAGAATGGGAATTTGCTTTGTATTTTGTTTTAATAGCTCTTGCTTTTTAAGAGCTAAATTATAAGTAAAGCTGATATGCATAAATTAGACTTACAAGAATATTGTTCCCACATTTAAAAAAAAATACATATATGCCTGGGGGGGGGCGGGGTTGACATGGGAGGGTGTGGATATAGATATGTAGACAGACGTGAAGCAAAGAAGTTTGATTAGCACACGCTTGGAATTATTACTTCCATAAAAACCCCTTGTGACTTTGGAGGAGCATGTTCATCTCAAACTCGCATTGATGAAAGGTTAGCACCACATCATTATAACTTTTATATGGATTAGAATTCATTCCAGTCTTAGACTGTTGTTATGGCTGGTTCTTGCCTTGTGTAAAGGGGGTGTAGTAATTTAATGATGCATGCTGTTGAATGAGTTTACATGCAGGGTGTTTTGTTTGGACACTGCATCAGCTAATGAATATTTTTCCTGTTAGTCTCTAGCTCAGAAGATACAATTTAATAAATGTCACTTGAAATCATATTTCTACTTTTTCTTAAGTAATTAATTTTGACAAAATATATATTTTATGCTGTGCTTCCTATATTTGAAATAGGACCAACTATAGCAGATAACTTTTTTCATTTGTATTTATCGGCCTTACCAAAATTAAAATTTGACAGTACGCTTAAAATCTGTTAAAAAATTTTAGCTACTTTTTCAGGCTCTTCTTTAAAAAAAAAAAAAAAAAAAAAGGCTTTGATACTATTTGGTAACTAGTCTGTTGAATAATACTAATAATGCCATTTCCTTTAGCTTATTAGTAAAATGAACAGAGGTTCTTTGCTTTTGTTTTAGGTACATGGTGCAGTGGCCAGGGGTTCGTATACTTCGTCGCCAGGAACTTGATGCTTTCCTTGCTCAAGCATTGTCTCCAAAGCTCTATGAACCTGACCAGCTACAAGAACTTAAGGTAATTCTTAACCCTAACTTCTTTCACTAAACATATCTAACCCCAGGACATCCATAACGTTAACGTAAGTCATGCAAAAATTTTATCTTTTCTCTAACAACGTTAAGTATTTACAGTTCCTTACAATGATATAAATCAGTATGTAAAATGCCAACATTTTCATTAGTCAGAGGTTAATGCTCAGTTATATTTAACTGTTTTTGTTTACATTTACATAAATAAAATGTGCATTGTGAGGTTTTCTTATTTCTATTTTTATAGTGACCCTTTGGAAGCTTTAAAATAAATCTGTTTCCGTATAGAATTTTTTGAGACTTCTCTGAAATGCTGATCTTGGTTAACTCTGAGTAAATAGATTTTAAGGGTCAGTAGAACCTTGTAACAGATGTTTCATGTGGACAAAATGCAGAGACAATTTCATACCCATTAACATAAAGAGGGTCAGGGAAACATTCTTTCAGCACTGATCGTTTTCTATAAATATGAATTTACATCATTACAAAGGAATTTAGTTAAGATGCTCATCTTTTTAGATGCAATTACACTATATGAAATAAATATAGTTGTTAGATAATCAGTGGGATACTGTACAATATAGAATGCTAATCTCCTAGTGCAACATCTTGGGGTTTCTGCGTAGAATTTTTCCCTAGACCTTCAACTTCATAGTGAAGTTTCCTCTTCTTGCCTTGGAGTTTGGAGGCATGAGGTGTTTTTTGATCTTTCTTGGCTTTAGACATCCTCTTGGAAAACCTATCCAGAATTAATCTGCCGTAGAACAGAGGCAGTCCTCCATTTATAGCACAGTTTTTCTTTGAGATTTGAAGTTATTCTCTTTCATTCTCCACACCTGAAATCTGAGTCAACTCTCTCTCAACTGGAAGCTATGAAGGATTTTTCATGAGGAACAGAGACTGGATGACATTTAACAGCTCCTCTATATGGCTTGGAAGATGGCCATCTGAGAGGAGAAGAAAGTGAAGAGCAGATACTCAGCTGCTGCAGCCTTGTCCTGAAGGAATACTCTTTTGTAGTGGATCTTGTAGCCAGGCAAGAAGGCCTGTGTTCTCTTGTAGTGATTTGAAAGGAGATTGGTCTTCCTACAAGCCAGTACATAGATAGTGCTGTACCTGAGGTAAATGGGTAGACACCAGAAGTTCTTTTGTTTTCCAGTTCACATTCGCATTTGGAGGAAGAGGCACAGAGAAAAACAGCTATCTTAGCATTGCTAATAATAGAGTCAGCTTGCATAAACGTCAGTTCTCTAATTTCAGAAAACTGAGTCCCCTTGATGCAGTCAACAAGAGTGCTCTGTGGGCCACAAATTAGTTGCTTGTTATTTGGGTTGGCAAACAGACTTGCCAGAGCCTTACCTGCCTTACATTTACTGTTAGCATTTCAGCAAGGTTTTCTCACTGTCAACATGTAAGCAAGTGGAGAGAGATCCTCACAGCAGGAAGGTTCCTTGGGCTCATATCGAGGCATGAAAATAAATTTAACCAGGTGAATAGTCCAAGCAAACCAAATGAATTGGTTTTGGTTTAGAAAAAGGAAAAAATATTCAATAAAGGGTAAGAAGATATTCCTTTTCTGGAATTTTCACTCACCAAGTAGAGAAGTGCATTTTACAGAATTCTCAAAGGTCAAGAGAAGTGAGATCAGTTTAAACAAAAAAAAGTCATTAATTTTAAGTCACTAAAGTCATTAAGGTGTTGATGCCTCAAAATCCAAAAAGAAGGAAAGGAAAATATTTTTTCATTGTCATCTTCCTCTTCCAACTTTTCAATACTGGAGTTGGGACGGAGCACAGGCAGACAAAATGAGCATGAGCTGGCTTCTGCAAGATTTCTCATATGTGACTTAAACCAAAAGCTCCCAAGAATCCTGTTTCGTTGTGGGAGGAGTGATCAGGCTGCAGGAGGCCTAAACAAATGGGCCAGATTCCTAAAAGTAATATCATTTAAAACGTCTTGCCACTTACAATTACCTACATGGAGCCTGAACCGAGTCCAGCAGGAAAGCAGCTGATATAAGTGTGTCTATCATTTAGCCAAACTTTAATTGTGATCAGAGGACCGACATAGTTGTACTTTATTTTAAAAAATGCCAGTTTCTGTTCTAATCATTAATGTGACTTAAATGTGTCACCTGACATGTTAAGGAAGCTCTTGTTTGGGACCTACAAAAAGGCGACATGAGTACTCCAGCAGAGCAGTAGGAGGAAATCCTTCATGGCAGGATGGTTAAAGTTGTATTTATCTGGCTCTCAGTTAGTTGGGCAACTTTACTAATGGCTATCGCTAAATACCAAAATAGCAATTTTTTGAGCAAGAAGGTTGGATATCCTATACAAGGAAACTTGCAAGAGAGTAACGTGGTCTTTATTTTACCTGGTCTCGTAATCCACCAGTGTGGACATAATATCTTCTCTGGGTACATATTTTAACAAAAATGCTTATAAGTATTATCAAAGAAAAAAGTTTTGCCTTTGCCTCCAATTTTGGCAGAGAGGAGGAAAACCTACTGTGAAAAGTGAAGGATTTAGGAAAAGAATTCTCAGATAACTGTTTCCACTTCTGCAGGGAAATGAGCATCAGGGACATGAGGACTGATAGGATATTTTATCTTTAAAGCTTTTATCTTTATTTTCTTTATGAAAAATTTTCTCCCACTTTTTTTTATTTTGGATTGTGAATGGGATTAATACAGATGATTTCCATACTACATGTTAGTAACTGCAAATGTTATATTTCTTGCTATGTTGTTAGTGTCTTCATATGCAGCTGCTGCTTCTCTTTCTGTTGAAGTCAGACACAGAAGGAGCAGCTGAGTTTTAACACAACTGCATATCTACAAAGTGATTTGGATTGTCTTTTTGATCTTGCAGATTTCTTATGCATAAGACAGGTAATGCAGTTTAATTACTTTTGAAATTTAATGGCAAAGTCTTCCTTTTAAAAATGTTTCCCACAAAGGATTGACATCTTCACATGCTGAAAGGGTGGGGGGTGGAAATTAGAGACAATGACATTTTGTTTCCACACTAAAAACATACGCTGCAAGCAATTTTTTTTTCGTTTCATTTCATAATTCTTCTAATGCCATATATCCATTCAGCATTTCTTTAACCACAGGCCTTCATGTATTTGTAATAATTTAGGGATTTTTACTGACTTCTCTTAACTTTGTAAGCATTCTGAGAGAGAGTTTTTCAAAGATGATAGCCTAGAACTAATAAAAGTTCACTTATAGTGAAAATGAATTGGGGGAGTGGGGGGTAGAATATTTCAGAACATGATACAACTCGGCAAGCTAAAGTTGACCACTAATACAACTTTCTAGGAGAAAATTACAGAAGCACAATGCACTAAAACTATCAGGTTTACAAGTCCATTAAATTTTCTGTCAAAATAAGATTGAAGTCTCTTCAATCACATTCAGCTAATCTGAGAGAATTCTCCTGGGTTTGTTCTCTTCGTAGAAAACTTTACACAGATATGCCTGAACAGACACTCAAATGCGGAGTCCCTGAAGAGTAGAGAGCATGTAATGCTGACGCTGTGCAGCCAGGGAGCCCCCTGTGCACACATCTCAGCGTGCTCTGCAGGCTCCCTCAGTGTGCCTGAAGACAAGTAGCAGCAGTGCACCAGGACAGTCCTGAATGACTGACCTAGATTGATCAGGGTCAGCCTGAAGTACAATGCAGGGATTTTGAAGAGGGTGTGTTCTGCACCTGTTTGACTGTAGCAGTAGAATCCAGTGAGCAATACATTGTTTGGAGGGAAGGGACAAAGCACCCTGGAATGCTGGGAGAACTGTGGTGTGGATTCTCTCGGAAGAGAATATATACAGACTTTTGCTCTTCTAGGAGAAACTCTCCCAAAAATTGATTTTTACCCTGGTTGTTCCCAAGATATTTTTCTCCTGGAGTAACTATTTTTGTTGTGGGAAGAAAATCTCAAGTTTCTGTACATTCATAGTTGGTCCTGGGAGAGCAACAACTCTCACAGGAAAAACTGAATGTCTGTACATGGCCATAGTAACTTCTCTATGCTATAACATAGAACTTGAAAAATTGTGTAATCTACAGCATACCAAAGTGTATTTGGTCTTAATACAGCACCAAGTTAGTGTGCATCAGACATTGCTTGTACATCAGGCCACAAAACTTGGGTCCTACAGCTTCCAGTGACGGACCTGGGTAGCTGAGAGACAACAGTGACTTCATTCTTGCATCCTCAGTTCAGGGCAGGTTTACCTCTTGTAATTTATTACAGCCCCAAGGAAATTTGAGAGTTTCATTAGGGACTGCTGTAATTGAATGCACCTTCTTTCAGAATGAATGTGGATAAGTTAAAGCTGGATTTTGGTGGATGTACTGATTTCAAAATTGTATTCTCTAAACAAAACAAAAAAAGAATTTTAAGTGGAGTAGCTCCTTGACTTTTCAGTGAATTACAGTTTATAGCATGAAATAAAAATATTCATTGTAAGGATCTTTGGAGAGACGATGGAAGTAGATTAACATTGAGACTTCTTAACCAAAACTCCAGCTTTTTAAAATATTTCTAGTCCAATTTTGTTTGAAGATGTTGTTTTTATAGTAGTCTTGTGGTAAAGCCAAACAACAGCTTTTTAGTTTTCAGTTGGTAGATTGCAAATATGACTTTAAATCTCCTAATGGGTCCAGTTTGACAACATGTGTAAATTAGTCTAAGTGTTGTTTTTTTTTTTTTTTTAATGGTGGCTACCTAAAGGTAAACTGTTATCAATGCAAAACATATTATTTAATGTATTATTTAGTAAAGCATTCTTCTTAGTCCAGTCATAATTTCTTTCCTCTGCTGTTATCATTTGAGTTTTACTCTGATATGAATTTTCTCTCATTCTTACATTCTACAGCTCCTCTACCTGTCATGACTTAAGACTGAATATTAAAATCTGAAATATAAATTTGCAATATAAGAGATCTTACCCCCTCCTACCCCTTTTGGAGTACTGGTCCAGGAGTAATCCTTAGAACTTTGACTTGACTTGGAAAGTTTGTATCGGTCTGTTGATATTTTTACTTTGATATTAGGTATGGTACGACATTGAAAATGTTATTGCTCCTCTCGTTTTTATCTCTTTCAATCCGTTCTCAACGTGCTTTTAGTGAAAATTATCTCACTAAAGTTTTTCTTTTTGTCTACAACTAAGAAGCAAGATTTCAAACTTTTAAAAATAAATGGCCGAGCAGTTTTTTTTAACTAGCAGTTCTTAAAGTAACGGCAGCTAAAAATAAAGCTAAATGTAAGATGGGAAAGAACTCTGATCAGAACTTTTTTTTAAATTTGATAGCATTTACCGTACTAGATAGAAAGGTAGTTTCTGTATCCCATTAAAAAGGTAAAACATTCTCCACTTTACAGCAACGGAAAAATATTAGTTTCTAAGTGGAGTGATTCATGCAGTATCCCTTTAAACTTGCACTGGCTCCTTGATCTTGCAGTAAATTCTTGGCGTTGGTTCAGGAACAAAAATATCGAGAAAGAAGTAGTCTGAAGTCAGGCAAAAAAATGCGGGGGAGAGGTACACCTTATGGACTGAATCAGATACACATAAGCTTTCTTGAGCAACAGCTCACAATTTTTTTCCTTTTCTTTCTTTGTAGATGTCTAGAAACACAGTTTGATTGTTTTTGTGTTTAAATTTTGTGTGGGTGGGGGAGTGGGAGGATGGGAGGGTTCAGTTTAGGATTAGAGGCTCCTTGATCCTTGTAGTTTTGCAAGCATGGGTCAGACACCAGAAACTGAGTACAAAGGTAATTAAGTGTATGTATAAATTTCTCACAAAAGTCCACTTAATTAAATCTCTCTCTCTCTCTCTCTCTCTCTCTCTCTCTCCCCCTAATCATTTTATTTTCAAAATAATTGGCATATTGAAAAACTTGGAATTCCACCTGGTACTTCCCCAGTGTCATCCTTTGAAAATTCATCTTCTCTTACAGATTGAGAATCTAGATCCCCGGGGAATTCAGCTGTCTGCTTTGTTTATGAGTGGTGTGGATATGGCACTCTTTGCAAACGATGCTTGTGGACAGCCAATCCCATGGGAGCACTGCTGTCCATGGATGTATTTTGATGGAAAACTGTTCCAGACCAAGCTGATTAAAGCAAGCCGGGAGAAAGTTCCTCTTATTGACCTCTGTGATGGTCAGGTATGTAGTTTAAGAGATGTGGTGTTAAGAGGCAAATACTGAGCTTTTGTAATTGTTATATATATTGAATCAGTCATTGTGTATACTTCCTATCTAGAATGTGACTATCAGGGTGGGGATGGCTCTTAATTATTTGCACACTCTGCAAGTCTGTCTCATTCGTCTCTCTTTAGGGAAGGGAGATGACATTTTAAATTGTAATAGATTTTTTTGGAAGAAATAGAATGAGTTCATTTTTTAACATTATCATCATTTCAGTGTATATACCTTGAGCCTACACTGATTACTTTGAGGGTGTACCTAAATTCAGTTTATCAAAGATTGTCATAAATACACGTATATAATATTAACTGGAAATTGAAATCTGTGTATATTCCAGAAGTAAAAAGGAAATAAAGTAGAGCTGGCAGCTGTCTTCATTCTTCATAGCAACAGCATCTTGTTTTGCATCAAGGTGGCAATGCTGTCAAAAAAAGTGAACCCAATATTGTTTTACAAAGAAACAAGATCCTGTCCCTAATTTACTCAACAGGGAATTGAAATCAGTTTTAAAGCACCTTTGCACAAAAATTCTCCTTAAGAGGGGTTTTTTTCATTTGTTTGTTTGGTTTGTTTTTAACAGAACTTGACGCATGATAGGTAGGTACCTGAAAAATCTCTGTATTGCCCGTGATAATTAAGTTTACCTCTGTTTTTAGAAATTATGGATACTATAATAAAGTGAATAGTAATAGCCTATTTTTGACAGCATTAGAAACCTAGAGAAGGAAGAGCCACCATTTGGCTTTGTTTGTTTTTGATGTTATTGAAAAAGATTGTAGATTTGGGAACATGGGGGCATTTCTTTTGCACCAAGGAAATACAGATTATAGGCAATTCTACACTGTAGAAAATTTTTATTTGTCTACTGTAAATTAACTCTTCTGAGGGAAAAATAGGTGTGTTGCAGTAGATATCTATCCTTATGCATTCTTCAGGTTGGTTTTACAAAAAAGCAATAACTTGTCTAGTTTGTGTGGAGGATTTTAACATGCATTTCTGTCTCTTTCTTTACTTGTAGGCTGAGCAGGCTGCCAAGGTGGAAAAGATGCGTCAGAGCATCCTAGAAGGATTAAATTTCTCCAGGCAGAACCATCCACTTCCTTTCCCACCTCCACCTGCCATGCCTTTCTATCCAGCTTCTATGTATCCTCGACACTTTGGGCCAGTCCCACCACCTCAGGGCAGGGGGAGAGGCTTTGCTGGTAAGTATGTGGAAGACCATGTCCACAGTCACAGAATCAGCCTGGTATGAAATATTGTCTTGTCAATTCCCTTCCAAAGTTGTTAATCCATCAACTTAATAATACAGTAAAATAAACGGTCTGAATGTGGTCCAGCATGCCTGTTATTTTTATTAGCTATGCCCTAGTAAATGTGGATGTAGCTATAGCAATCCTAAAATACCTTGATGGATATTTTTCGAATGTAAAGAGGAAAAAAAAAAAAGGAATGAATCTGCACAAAAATAATGAAAGGTACAATTATAAGACTGCCTTTTAAACTGGTTTACGTTTATAAATCTAGACTGAGAATACCGTCATTAAAAGAATGGAGAACGCTGCTTCCCATTTTTCTACAGTTACTTAACCAGTGGCACCTCTTAGAGCAAGTCCCAGAGAGCTGAGTGTACCTTTTCACCCATTTCTAAATTGAATCTCCTTCTTTGTAACAGTAGCCCCAGAGTGCTCTACTTGTACTTATATTGGACAAACAGAAAGATGAATAGCATTTTTTTTAAATGCAGAAAATGCAATCACTGAAGCTTTGTAGCCTCACAAATTGTTATGAGGGTGTTGACGCTACTTATGCGATGGAAGTTCAGCTCTCCAAATTTGCAAATCCTGTTCCAAGCAAAGGACTGCACTTAGTGGTTAGAGGACATGTAGACCAAGGTTGCAGTTACTCTTTTGGCAGGACCCTCTAACCTGGTGCTGAGCTGCTTCAACATTTCATCAGCCTCTGATCTGCCTGGGCATTTGGGCCCCAATGGTGCTGTAATCCCCGTGGCTGCTAAACGATAATTTTTAAAGTGTTCAGAAATGCTGTGACTCTAAAAGCAACATGGCAGCAGCTTCTTTTTCAGGGGAACTCCCGTATGCCTGGCCCCCTCACAGCTTTTCCCCTGTCTTTCTTTACCCTGGGTCTAACAGGAGTCTATGGCTTTGGAGGCCCTTATGGGGAAACAGTAGCAACAGGCGCTTACCGGGCCTTCCGGGTGGCAGCAGCAGCAGGACACTCCGGAGCCTTCTCTGGCAATGACAGCAACAGGACTAGCAAGTTTCAGGGCGGTAATTATACCAAACCCTTTTCTTAGAGCTTCTGGCAACAGCGTCCTTCACTCCAGTCTGGTCTGAGGCTTTTCACTGACTGCCAGTTTTCCTCTCTACCTAACTGTCTCCAGCTATCGCTCGTCTAGAACCTTCTCAGGGTGCGGTGGAGTCGCTCACTGCCTGCTCTGCTCTACTCGAGTCTTCTCCCGGTGGCAAACTGGTCTCAGGGCCAGGCTGCTCCTTACATTAACTTAAATCTTTTCTTCAAGTGTAAAATACCTTTCGATTTTAATTTGAGCTTCTCCCTTCAAAACGTCAGGGGTCAGATCCTATTCCACCTGGTAGGTTCCAGAAATCCTATTCCACCCAGCTCCAGTCCCTGAAAAACTATTAATACAGCCACTTTTTTTAACATGCCATCATCTTCACTTTAAGATCAAGGGAAAAGAAACAGCGAGGAGGAGGAGGAGGAGGGGGACCCACTTACATCTTGTGTTCATGGTTTTTCAGGGACTGAGTGGAATCTGGTGACATTTTAAGTGACGTTCCAGTCTCCAAGGCTACTTGGTGTAGGTGGCATAGGATCTGGTCCTAGGATGGGCAGTATAAGTTCAACTTTGGATTTGTCAAAACCTTCTAAAATTGAAGGAGAGAATAAGGCATCTTGAGAAAGTGAAACAGTTGCGAGGTTTGTGTTACTACTAATATATCCCTTATCTCGTGCCTCATGTCAGTTTATATCACCTTTTTTTTAGATACCATTGCCCATTTTCTCCTCCTATAAAATGGGAAAATAGATATTTTATTGAGTTCCAATTTCTAATTTGAGTCGTTTTCCACTGAGTTAGATATAGTTACTACTCTCTAAGCTTCTAGTTTAAAAAAAAAAAATACTTCTAGTGCTTCATGGTAAAAATAACCAGCATAAACTATATGCAGTAAAAGGTAAAAATTGCACAGAGAAGTATGATCCTTTCTGAATTTAACCAGTAATATAGTTTTTAGTGGATTAACCTTTTGATGACTAATTATAGCTGCATAAATGCTCGTTTTTAACCCTTTCATTGCTGATGGTTCATAACCAATAACATCTGGCTCTAATATGCTTATCTGGTTTTCTGGAAATATCTGTTATGCCCTGATCCAGCATGAGTTTTAAGGACTTTAGAGGGGTATAAAATGCACATTTAAAACATGCATGAAACTGATACTTTCTCAGCTATTGGGATAATTAAGTTATTTGTTTCCTTTATTTTTAAAGGTAAATATAGAATTTATAATCTAGTAAACTTAAATACAATTTTTCTATATTACTGTACTCTAGAATTTGTAAAGACAATTCAGCATAAGAAGTTTAAATATAGTAAATGACCTTTGTGTCTTATGCTGATATCTGGAATTACAAATAGAACTGTATTCAGGACAATAAAATATAAAAACAATTCCTCCTGTATTACCCAATTCCCCCATCTTGTAAACATGAAGGGGAAATGGTCTGTGTATTTTGAAAAATTGCACTTAAATTTCTTGTCATCTATGCATGTTTGAAATTCCTAAACCTAAAGAAATAATATCATAGTATTTTTCTTTTAGTTCAGAATTTATTTATTTAGATGAAGGCCCCCTAAAATTGAATCTTAGTTTTAATTCCTTTAAACAATCATACCATGAAAATTGGATATCTACTATCCAAAGAGAAAGCAATTGTTATAGCAGTTCAGTACAGTTTTTGTACTGGAGGTTGCTGGAGCATGTTTTCCACTCATTAGTAACTTTAATTTTATGATTATAAAGAACAAATTTTGATTTTGCTTTTATGTACAGGCGTCCAACCTATTCCTTCTCAGGGAGGGAAACTTGAAATTGCCGGCACTGTAGTCGGCCACTGGGCTGGAAGCAGGCGTGGACGAGGAGGTAGAGGGCCATTTCCTCTACAGGTAGTTTCTGTTGGAGGACCAGCAAGAGGGTAAGTGCAATACCCTGAAATTTATTCTTCATGTAACTTAGTGATTTCTGGATTCTTCTATTTCTTCAAAGGCAGACAGAAACAGCAATAGAGATCACATGGTATGTCTGGACTTTTTAATGCTTATCTCTGTCTCAGGCTCCCTCTGCAATGACAACTAAGGCATGATAGGGATCTAATCCCCAATCCAAAAATTGTGCATCCTGCCATGCACATGTGGCATGCTAGGGGGCACAATTATTGGGATTGTAGCTTAGATCCCAACACACTTAAAACTGAATGTCTGTTGGAGGACTAAGTCTGGAGTATCAAATCTATGGCCCACAGATCTGTATCACCTGACCCACAGGGCTTGTGGATGGGCCTGGAGTTTGAGGGCAGGGTAAGCAGAAGGGCCTGTAACTGAATTCCCATATATAGAACCGTAGTGAGGGGGCAAGCAATAGCCCCACATGCCCTGCTGCTGTCCTGCAAGGAGGCCTCCACCTCTGGATTCAGCCTCAAGGCCCAAGAGACTTTGATGCCCCTGATATAGTCAAAACATAAACTACAGCTTAAGGCTAACGCTTAGTTTCACTGCTTATCCTTGGAAGTACTGGGGAAATAACTGCAAGGATACAATCACACCTACCTGTACATGGCAGAGAAATGCAGATATACCATCCAAGTGGTATGAAGAAGGGCGATGCATGATTTCCATCTGCCCTACATCAGAGATTCAACTCTTTGGAGGGGATGTAACTTTTTACAGTGCCAGGCCTGCCTTCGTCAGTCAGATCATAATTGATGCTAACCTCTTTACATCTAGAGTTACTAAAAATGGATCATTTAGAATGGGGAAAATGCTGTTTGCAGAGAGGTCACCAATTCACTGTAGCAGCCCATAGAAAGGGCCAAAAGAAAGTAAACACTGTTTTCAGTGCTTTCTTTAACAAAAAAATGAATGATTGGCAACCTCATCTTTGAGCTTGATTCCTAGTGAGAGGGAATAGTTATCCTTCAGCTGATGTTCAGAGATAGTAACCCCAAGCCTCATCGCTTTGTCCCATGTGTTTAGAACTCTCTTCAGTACTATTTTAGCGGAGTGGATTAAGTCACCTTCACCTTTTCTCTTTGTTCTCTGCAGCCTAATTTTCTGTCTTCTCCATTTATATTAAGTTTGACTTGCTTTTGATTAATTGTGATCCATCAGTATTCAGTGAGCTATGAATGTGACTTAGAAAAATCTTCCTCTTAGCTGTCTGGAGTGCGTACTACCAGCTTAATTACAATTATTAAATGAGACTGGTTTGTTTTGTAATCTTTAAAATCCAAAAGAATGATGCATACCAGAATACAATAGGAAGAGTCAGATATTACTTTAAAATAAAAAAGGAAAAAAACCGCCACTTCCCTTTTTCTTTCTAATTCCATTATTTATTATTTTTTGGATGAAGAATGGGGGGGAGCACAAAGACTGGTTTGGCAATGAATAATCAAAGCTGTTGTGGTAGTTATCATTTAGATGTTTATAAGATACCAAGAATGATCACAATTTGTAAAAACGTGGTTAACTGGAATCATTGGACCAGATTTTGCTTCCTGCTCAAGCAGTTTTGTGCCTCTCTAGCAATACAAAGTGATCTTTTAAGCTGGCAAAATCAGCTATCTAGAGCAGTGATTCTTCAACCTTTTTTAGGCTCTAGTAACCCTTCTTCAGACTTAAGGTACCTCTTAGAAAATCCCCAGCTCTTAGTTTTCACTCCTTTCTTGAATACAAAAAGTAGATCACTTCTGTTGCAAAGATCTCGAACCACAGCAGATCAGAATGTTTTTGACACAGTCGATTCCTATTTGAAATCCCTGGGTTTATCTTCTGGATCATAAGTAAGTGTTAGAACGCGTAACCGTGTTAATAGCGCATAGCACCCTGTACCACCCTCAGAAAGATCTTGTGTTACGCCAAGGTGCTGTGGAATCCTGGTGGAGAATCACTGGTCCAGAGACTTTCCTGGCACAGAGCTTGCTTGTGCAAGAAAGTAACTATTGTTGGAGTGCTGCAGTGATAGCCAGCTGTCAAAATGGTTCACTGGTGGCAGCTGCAGCTAGTGAAACTTGAAATAGCATTAAGGTGGTTCCAAGTCGTTTTCTCTACCTGGTCAGGTGTGGAAGTCCTGTTTTCCATTCTCTGCTAGGTTTAAAGGGGCCAGTCCTAAACTCATGCCCCCTTGGTTTTAGATCTACACCAGCGGTTTTCAACTTTTTTAGACTCAAGACCCTCCTGGATAGATTCGAGGCACCGCTTGGAAAATGCCAGCTCTTAGTTTTCACTCTTTTTGTCTACAGAAAAATAATAGAGATTTTCTGTTACAAAGAACTCAAAAGACCACAACTGTGGTTTTCTATTTGAAATGTCTGGGTCTATCTTGTGAATTATGTTTGTAAACCTAACAGTGCTAATATTTTGTAGCACCCTTGAAAGCATCACCACTTAAAAGGCACCTCAGGGTGTTATGGCATCCTCACTGAGAATCACTGATCTACATGCTTGGAGTGAAGGTGGAGCAACCTGTTGCCATTTGTATGTCACATACATGTATGTGTATATGGCTAGATAGAATGCCCTGTAAGATGGGAGGTCTTCACTTGAGAGCAACCCAAAGCTGGATATAACTTGGAGTGTAATGGTACTGTCATTAAACCTGTACCAGGG
This sequence comes from Alligator sinensis, assembly GCF_000455745.1. Classification (NCBI taxonomy): domain Eukaryota; kingdom Metazoa; phylum Chordata; order Crocodylia; family Alligatoridae; genus Alligator; species Alligator sinensis. The sequence goes on from NW_005841889.1 coordinate 4,076,990, forward strand.
TTGGTTCAAGCCTGTCCCCTTCTTTCCATAGCCGTTCAGCAATGATAGTACTTAATCCAGTGCTTGAGCTGTTTCACATTTTAAAAATAATATTTTTATCTTTGTTTATAGGCCTTGCATTTCAGTAAATCGAAAAGATAGTCTTATAAATATAGTTCATAATAACTGTCTGTTGCCAGGCTGATTTATATATGGTATTTCTATGGGTTTTAATGACCATTTTATATTCATTTTAAGGCACTTTTGCAGAGCTTAAAAATACTTCATCATTGCTTGACTTGAAGTGAATCAGAGTAGCAGCTATTTTTTAAGAAAACAAAAATGGTGATTTATACTTTCACAGGAAATAAATTCCTAAAATACTGAATTGATTGATATTGAACTGGTTGTTACTATAGAATGTTCTACTTTTCTTAGGAATAAATTGTTTTAACAAAACCTTTATTTTATTTGGTTTAAGGTATTTTACCACAAAGGTCACATATATTTTTCCTTTCCCCATTTTCCTTTTACCACTCCTAGGCGTCCCAGAGGAATTATTTCCACTCCAGTGATAAGAACATTTGGAAGAGGTGGAAGGTACTATGGGAGAGGTTACAAAAGCCAGGGAGCAATGCAGGTAATAGTGGTGTGAATTACTTCCAAGACAGTAGTTTACAAGCTTCCTAAGCCAACAGGTGTTTGTGTCATAGCTCTTGGGGAGAAGGGTGAATAGAGCACTACCTTTAGGTACCATAGTACTTGCTGTTCACTGAAACTGTAAGCTGTATAGATAGATGGTGATATGGCCCATGGTACATCTTATTCATAAACAAATTTGATTATGGAATTAGAGGAGAAAAATGTTCCTTCATATGAAGGTTAGGCTGAGAAGGAAAGTGATATAGAGTCTGAAATGAAAAGAACATAAAAAAGCATAAAAGAGGTGGAAACGAAGCTGAAGTAAATTGTCAATTTGTATTCTGTTGCCTCCCCCTTGTAACTTTCACTGTGGGATCCTGGTCCCTCTACAGAGAGAATTTCACCTTGGAATATATGCTCTGAATACTTCTGAGAAATTATGGAATAATCTTTGCCTCATATGCAAGTGTGCTGCTGTATTGTTTGGTAGTGGCATTAAGAGTCCATAATCAGAGATGAAGGATTGGGTGGGGAGGTGTCCACTGAAAAGTCCACTTAATTTTTCCCTTGATCTTTTTAAACCAAATTGGCTAGAGCAAATTAGTGTTACACATACCATTGCAGTTTGCTGTAGCTTGACACTTCCCCTATTTTTTGCTTAGTTTTTCATTCCAGTTGCTCACCAGTTTCCCAGGGAGATACATTAGTCAGTAGATGAGATGGACAGAAGTGCCTGATAAAAGTTATCACATGGCTCTGAAAGTTATCAGATGGATATCAGTATAGGAAGGTTAGTAGGTGGTGTGTACACACCCCAAATGGAAGAGGAGTGCTCTCTTGTGGGTGATGAGGGAACTCCTAATTTTAAATAAAACTATCTGTCTTCTCATTAAATTCCATTGAATTAGACTGATTTAAATGTCACTGTATATGGTGGCTGCATATTAATTTGGGGGGGGGTTAGCTTCAGTTTTCTTAATTTCCCCCTCAATTTCTAGTCAATAAATTGGTTGAGTCACAGTCTGTATTTATTATTTTAATTCACAGCAGTTGTAGCTCTCAGGAAAGTTACAAAATCAACAAGCCTAGTGATGGCAGGTCTGTGTTTACCCATAGAATCAATAAAGTACATGCAGCAGCTGTCCAAGCTTGCTGGTTTCATAAGATGCTTTCAGAGAGAGTAACTTTTAGAAGCAAGAGGCTAGATCAGTCTCCATGCTGTTGCACTACTTGGGCTTTCTGCCAGTTTGCCATTGATTTATATAAATGATGTGGAAAGTGAAGATGGTAAACACTTGGTGTTACAAACATCTTGAGCTAGAATTGTGCCTTTGCTTTAGAGATCAAGGAGGAAAGATGGCTGTTCCTGTAAACTATCTGCTGAGCTATTGTGTTTACTGTCCTGTCATTTATTAATAGATTTTTTAAAACAATGTCTCAATTTCTTTAGAGGAAAAAAAAAGTTTTAAAAGAGGAGTATGCAAGGGATAGATTCCATAGACAAAGGACCTTATTCTAGTTCCAGTAAATAGTGACAATATGCTTATCAGTTGTATCCTTTATAAAGCTGAATACCCGAAGCATGGAAATACAAGGATAATTAAGGATTTTTTGGAGTGATTTCTTTATTGAGCCAATAAAAGATATCATCCTAAGATACCCTCACCTCCTCACATAATTTCTGGAGCGTTACAGCTACAACATCATTTACAGTGGTTTTTAACTGCCCTAGGGTAAATCTTCCATTGTTCGAGTAGGGCCAGATTCTGTGATAGCCTTACTCACAATAAGCAACATTTTAACTCTGTGGGTCCCAGTGACATAACTGAAGCGCATGCATGTGTAAAATTAAAATGGAAAATAAATGCTGTTATTAAAAATAAAAGGCATTTCTCTTTAGTATCCTCAAAATACAACCAGAAAAGAAGAAAATTGATAGAAATTTTATTACTCAAATGTAAATCCACTTATTTAGTTTTACTACAGATTGTTACGATGTACTTTGCTAGCAAGCTAAATAAGAGTAATATTATTACTATTATAATAGTAGTAATACAGTGATTATAGGGGTTTTTAATCAAAAAAAGCCCCTTTGTTCAGAATTGAAAATATTAACAGTTGTTTCCTGGATTCAAGATTTATTTTGGGGGGGAAATTGTGTGTGTGTGTGTGTCTCACACGAACCAATTATTTTGGGCAGAGGGCCGCTTACTGAGTTTCGGTAAGCCATCGAGGGCTGCATGACAGGCAGCCCAGGGCAGATTAATATTAATTTTCTAGATTTTTTAGGGGGCCCGCAGGCCAGATAGAATGGCCTGGTGGGCTGGGCCGCATTTTACCCACCCCTGCCTAAAGTATATAGAACTATTTCATTTTGTTTCATTTAAGTGCTTGGGCTTGATGACTCATCTAATGTGTTACAGTGTACATTAGTGTCTTTTATCAACCTCAGTGTAAAACTGATGGGGTTTTTATGCTTTTTTGGATATGAAATTTATTGTGGTTGTTGAAAAATATTTTGTTTTATTCCAAAACCCCCCAAAACCGTAGCTTTTCTCTAATTCAACTGTATGTTTTGAAAGTTTACTGTGCACTTCACATGAGTCTGTGTCACTGTCATAATCTGTTTTATGCATAGTATGTAGTAGCTACCTGACTCTACCCATACCTCAAAGTATTAGAGAAGTATTTTGTACTGTATTTGAGAAATAGTATGTAATGACTTTTAACTGTTGCATGTAAACAAGGAGGCAGAGTTAAGGTTGTGCGCTGAATCTTAATATTGGAATCTCCTGACTTAACTGTATAGTCTGAATGCCACCTTTTCTTCTACCTGGCAAAAAGAGCAATTTACAATGAGGACTTCAGAAAACTGGACTAAAAGGCATTCACATGAATCTCTCTTAAGGACTATAATTATTCCAAATCTGTGCTAATTTAGGACTTTAGTTTCATATGGTAATTCTTGTTACTCCAGTATTTGTTGGGAATGCTCAGTGTTACTTTTTGCATGCTGTTGGAAATAGTGACACCTTAATCACAAATGTAGAGTCCTAATTTTTTTTTTTTTTAATAGGGCAAACCTCCTTATGCTGCTTCAGCAGAAGAAGTAGCCAAAGAACTTAAGTCAAAATCAGAGGAATCTAAATCCTCACTTGTGTCTTCAGATGGATCCCTGGCTGAAAATGGAGTAGTGAATGAGGAAAAACCAGCTTCCCAGATGAATGGGAATACAGGAGACATCAGGGCTTCCAACCAGTCTGAAAGTGCCTTGAGTAATGACTCTAAAATGTGCAATACAAATCCTCACTTAAATGCACTAAATGCAGACAGTGTTTGCCATAAAGATGATACTCTTGAGGCCACTGTCTTAAAAAAAGAAGAGTAAACTTATTTTTTATAGAGGGTGAAGGATGTTGGGAAGGGTCAGGATTAGGAATATCTGGAAAGAAAGAGAGCCTACAGTTACGTACATTTTTTCCTTTCCGTAAGAGAAAAATGAGGACTTTGGAAATTCGGATCCCTCTTTGATGTCAGAGATTTAAACAACACTTTTTTTAGTTTTAACCAGTTGTAGTCAAAATGCTACAATAAAACAAAAAAAGAAAGAGAATGAAGAGCATTTGACTCCCGCACTTAAAATGAAGTATACATAAAGTTTAAACTGGTTATGACAAAAGCTTGTAGTTTTGTTTCTTGAAATATAAAGAAAACAAATTTTGGCAGTCTTTAAGTATATATAGCTTAAAATATAATTTTTAGTACTTGGCACCATATGTATGCCATTATATTTGATTTTGCATTACTGTGTCACAATAAAGCTTTCTTTAAGGCTTTGATTTCATGATTATGGGGGGAAAAAGGCACAACCACAGTTTTTCTTTCTTAAATTTCATCACTGTTGATGTGGTTCTTTTGTGTTCAAATGTGCAAACTATCGAAACTAAAAATTATAGAGTAATATTGCAGTTCTGCTGATTTTAAATATACATCATACATACTTTACAAGCAAGTTAAATGGAGATAAACTTGAAATCATAGAAGATACAAATGACCTTTCAAAATAAACACAATGTGTTCTGAAACTTTTTGTGACTAATACCATGCATCCGTGATCAATGAACTATGTGGTTTTGAATCAGACGTAGACCATTAGTACTACTATTTGAGCTAAACTTCTGCATGGTTCATAATTTTTAAAGTGTGTAGTTAATATTATGCATGTTATTGTCCTCTTTCTTCCATTCTTACAAGTACTGTGCCCATTTGCAAAACAAGAAAAGCTAATAATCAGTAATAGTCCTATAAAAGATGTTAACTATGTTTAGTCATTGACTGATCTTGCTCTAACCTTAAAATTTTGTGATTATTGACCTCTGTTGCATTTATTCTAAAACTTAAAAAAAATTATCTAGCCGTTTTGAATATCAACGTTACCCTGGTGTACTCATTGCTGTATGCATTATTGTTCTCTGTTGCTGTTTTATGCCTTCATATTAGCAAATATGAAATCTGTGAAAAACAAAAAAAAAGCTTTGATCTTCAAAAAAAAATACCCCCCTTCTGTAGCAGGAAACAAATGGCTTGTTCTTGAGAACTTTCCCATCAAGAATTTAGTATAAGCAAATATACCTGTATCATTTTGATGTTTTTGTTAGTGTTTCCAAACTTAATGTACTTCAAAATCAGAATCATTTCTTTATATTCGTTTTCATATAATTCTCCTGATGCTCTTCATCACACATTAGTGATCAGAAATGAGGTGTAATTCCCCATTCCCTGCCCGCAAGAGCTAAGTAGGTATCTTAATGTAAGTTGAAGGGAGTTCTGCCCCAACTCATGGATTGTGCAAGAATGAACTACTGTTGGGTTTGATTGGTTGTAGATGGATTGTGGTGTGGTGTATTTGAAGGCTATTGAATGCAACTTACAGTGCTTAATAAAAATCTTTATTCTTTTAGTATAAAATACTGTATGCTTTTTTTGTCAAATATTTTAATATGTTTTAAATAAAAGTTTTCCTATGCCCAAATAAATTGATTGAGTTAGCAGATAACATGATCTCTACCAGGAAAGAAAACTTAAACATAATCCCAAAGTGAAATGTTGCCTTTGAGAACAGTGCTTCATCCTGTCTGTATTGTAAAACTACTAAGTTTCTCACTGTGAAATATAAAATACCAAATGATCAATAACATACAAATGTTCACTTTAAATCTTGAAAGAAGTTACAAAAAAAATGGACATAAATCTGAGACTGGGACGGGGTGGGGGGAGGGACGTTAAACACACTACCGTCTGAAATATAGAGGTCATCAAGTCCCACATCTCCAAAACCATCCTGGCTGCCACAATAAGAGTGAAGTAGACCGTATAATAGAAAAGCAAAACAATCTTTGCTTATTTCAGAAACTACTGTAATAGAGAGAAATATGGATGAAATATTGGCACAGCTGAATTTTTTTCCCCCTCAGCCTTATGAAGAACAGACTCAACTCTCAGCATTTTCTTACTCTCGAAAGGAGTTGTGGTCAGTGCCTTGTACTGAATCTCTGCAAATAAAAAATGCTGCTACCCAAGGAAAAGTTACTTCTGCATGGCATCTCTGGCAGAATTCCTCCTCATTCTTTACTCTCAGAACAAGTATGGGGCCCCATCAGTTCAAGATGACATACTTTCTTATCTCAATAAGCAAAATCACAAAGTATCTCAGACTCATGATCAGCAGCCGCTACTAGTACTGGTTAGACCAGAAGGCAAAACTTGGGATATACACCAATTGCATGGTTAGGCTATCTATAGGAGGTGTCATATTTGACTTAGTGCAGTTGAAATGCAAGCACACACACATTCAAGCAGTCCAGCACATGTTAAGTGCCCTTCTAGCTTCACAAAGTTGTTACCTTTCAGATAAGGGTTATCTCCTAACATACTAATACGGGGGTGTCAGCTGTATGGCCTGGGGGCCAGATGCCACATGGAACCATATGATCTGGGTCATGGATTACTGGATTGACCCTACATCCTGACCCTGGCCCTGAGCATGCACAGTACAGAGGGTTGTCCCAGTCTGGCCTGCAGAATGGTCCAGTGACCCTCATCAGGTCTTCAGGGCTGGATGTGTTTGATCCCTGCTTTAATAGGTTATTACATTACAACAATTTGCAACCGTTGCAAGTTAACGTGATAACTTATAAGACCCTAAGAGTCAGTTTTAGGTTATGTCTACTCGAACTTCTTTAGAATTACAAGTATAACATAACAGCTATGCTTTGTACATGAACAGGAAAATGCTTCTCCCCTTCCCACCCCCATCAATGAAACCAGTTATATCAGGAAAAATATATCAGCAGTTTTGCTGATATAACTGCATTTACATCAGGGACTTATGCTGATTGCCTCTTTCCATCTTTGACATGGTAGAAGCCTGAAGTGTAGGCATGGTCTTAATACTTGTGCTTTGAACAGGTGATAGATTTTTGGGACTTATCTACACTTTTGCCAGTATTCTCTTTTACTAAACAGGAGGGTGTTTCAGAAAGTAGCATCAATTTTAAAATAAATATTGTGTGTGCTAAGAACGGCAAACTACACAGCAGCAGGGAACACTGGCAGCGTTGTCCAATGTCATTGTATACGTCTATTTAAAGTAGTGCTGTAGTTCAGTAAATGGACAGCAAACACACAATGGTTTTATTTTGAAATTTCAATTAAATTCAGTTTACTGGTATATACAATGGTGTTTCAGAAAGTAACTGGCAGATCTTACATTGTCAAAAAAAGTTTCCCTGGTATGGCTTAAACTAGTGTCTGGTATGGAATAAGTATCGACAAAAAGGATTTCCCACCTGTGCCGTCTTTAGATCTTTTGTTGGTATAACAATATCTTTGGAACATAACTTTTTTCCCCCCATGTTCCTAGTCACTATAATTAAAATATTTCAAGTGTACCAAGTCAGGACATGAAAATTAATACAGGATGAAAATCAGGGTGTTGATTTTTAAAACAGATTAACTAACTCTTCCTGACTGATTCCTTCCATGAAAGCTTTTTCTGGGTTACAGTACTTTATTCCATATTGTTTAATCCACATAAATTATAGGGAATAGCTATACCAGAATAATTTTCGGTGTCAATGAGCCCAGGTGATAGGTGACTTATTTTTTTAAAGGTGATGAACTACCTGCTATTTTGAAAATGTGTTAATCAAACCATTTAAGATGCTTTAAAACAAGATCCATTTGTCTAGCCTCAGAGTCTATATAAACCCTGGAATGGTATCACAATCTTCTACTTGCCTTAACTAAGAGCTCTGCATAGTATCTGGCTCATAGGGTATGCAGGCTGCTAACTATTGGATTTTTTTGGCAGCCCCCTCCCCCTCTCCTCCTTGTCCTCCTATTCTGTTCTCCTCGCCAGAGGTGATCCATACTCAGACTGCATCTCCCTGAGCTTATGAAGACAGATTGTGCCTTGGGGGGAGATGCAGTATGTTAATCACCAATTCAGGCCACCCAACTTCACCTCTGAGATTACTGATGCCCAGGAAGATTGCTTCAGGCACTGTGGAAAGGCTGAAGCCAACTGCGTGATCTGTTTTATCTTCATTGCTGGTGTGTGACCTGTCGAGACCCTGCAGAGAACAGTACACAAAGCCCAGTGGGATAATGAACAACGGTAGGTCTTGTTAAGGAATGTGGCCAGACTGGAGGTTGGTTGGTTGGTTCGTGTGTTTGTTTCCTTCCCTCTCTCCATGGTGAGTGGTGAGAAGATTGGGAAGATCCAAGACCTTTTTTGAAGTAGACATCATGCTTGAATCCGTGTGCTGTGTCAGCCTGACAACACTTGCTTCAAGGGCTGTGATTGCTTGCTATCTCTAAGATGTGAGTTGGGTTGAAAATGTTCTAGACAGCTTTTTTCAGTGAAGGCTAACTTCTATGTCAAGGTAGCTTTATGGAGTTTGCTCTCTACAAACCCTCTAGCTTTTTAGGTTGATGTAACTATCCGAGGGCTAAACCTGTGCCTTTTACCCCACATAGGGTTGACGTCAACTAGCTACTTTACTGTTAAGTAAAGAGAAAAAAATGTATTTTGTCTCCACTAGAATTTTAGCTCAGGTTTCATGTGAATACACTTTTCAGTGAAGATAGAGCTCTGCTGAGTCTTCTGCTTTTCAAGCAGCTAAAAATCTAAGTGTCTTTGGAAGTGCTAAGCAGAAGCAAGAAACAATTCCCAACTAGAAGCAATAAAGCAACAGGAGTCCTCAAATTATCTGGTTGGAATGAACTTTGTTGCCTGAATTGCCCCTCCCCGCTCTTTAGGTTTTTTATAATTAGTTACTATTTGTTTTTAACAATGTTGTTAACTGTTTAATGACAGTCTGCCCATTCATGCAAGAATTTGTCACCTTCATGTGTGTGGGGGGGGGGGGGGGGGGGTTCGTTTATTTGTTTTGTACATCCTATATCTTTAAAAGCAGACAGTTAAGTAATTTCTGACAGCTGGGATTTAGGGTCTTCAATACACTGACTCCCTTCCTGAAGGGAATGGAGTTTGGGAACACAGATTGGAAATTTCTGAAGAGAACAGATTATGATGATAGTACCTGATATCTAGGTAGTAGCTGTATTGGCGTAGAGGAAAAAGCAATCAGGGCTCGTGGACAGAGGTGATATCTTTTATTAGACCAACAAGATTTTTGCAAAAAATGCTGCTAGCTACAATGATAGTACCTAGCTCTTGTAAGCTGCAGCATTTTCATCAAAGATTTCAAGCAGTCCTTTCATAGGTAATAGCTAATCTTTATTATTTCTATTTTATAGTGAGGAGGTTCAGGACCAGAGGGGTTAAGTGACTTGAGAAGTGACATAGAACATGAGTGAATAATTTGTACATATCCTCCTCACCCATGGGTACATGTGGATTGTACACTGGGATTTAGGAAAATCCTGTGTTTTGTTTTCACTGAACATAGTTGCATTTAACCAGAGATTGGCATCACTTGATTAAATTGTGAAGCTACAAGTTTGTTGCAGCTTTAACTGTAGTGGTGTAACTGACCCCCAACCTACATTGATTTTTGTAGCAGTTTGCAGTGTGTTAAGATTGTAGCTGCTATTAAAGTAGAAAACAGGAAACTTTAAGTAATCGGTCCTCAGATAACTATACCACCATCTTTAGTGTTTTATAAGCAGAATGCCCTAGGCTATAGAACAGGTTTCCCCTGAAGGACAGGGTTGGTGACCCTCAAACCTTTGGAGTCATTTTAGGAGTATATTTTCATCTTTATGGATATGCATTTGACAATACCTAGGAGCCGTGCTAGGGTTAGTCTTTGACTTTTGGGTGTCAGGGAAGCCTTGATGTTGAAGTGATGAGCACTGCATCACAAATACCTGTATGCTTGTCCACGATTGGTTCTTGCTGACACTTGAACAATGGGTGATTGAGGGACAACATAATCTGATGAATAGAGCTCTGGACTGTCAAGGGACCTGCAATTAAACCCTGGCCCTACTGAAACCTGAGGATTTACCCCTGAATTCTCTTCCTGACTACTGCTGAACTGTTGCATGACTGGCTGCATCTTTTCAGCAATTTTTAATTTTTTTTGCATTCTGTTCTCTCATTTGCCTTTTGAATCTAAGCTTTTTTATGACCAGGGCTGCCTCTTACTGTGTTTTTACCATATATAAATTCCAAGCTCTGTGTTCTAGCGCTGTTCAGATGTGCCCTCCTCCCACTCCAAGCATGGCAAAATAGTCACAAAGGCAAGCAGTGATGGGTATCTCCAGCCAAGGAGCTAGAGAGCAGGATTCCCTACATGCCTCAGCTTCTGAGGACAGCCAGACACACAGGAGAACAGTCACTGGTTGTCTGTCCTGCTCTTCTACCATTCTGCCTGAAGTGGGGAGCGGGAGCAGGAACAGAGTACTATGGGATACCAAAATACTGGGCAACCCCCTGTCATGCTCCGTTGAAGGGTACACATGCTTCAGGAAGATGATCCTCTCTTTTTTAAGGTAATTTTGAAATGTTTTGGCCATTTTTGAAGCTCTGCTTTCACAGTTAAGTTTTGCACCCTTACTGTTGGGAATGCTTTAAAAGCACATCAGGCCATAGTCCAAGCTTCATCCTGCAGGTGTCACTCTAATTCAAATTAATAACAAAAAAGAGGGAGGGGAGTTTGCATTAAACATACACAATATGATTTTAGCAATACCATTCTTCAAAGAAACATTTTGTTGCTAAATCAGTCTAATAACCTCAATGGACACACTGGCAGCCGTATTTGCCCTGGGAGTGCTCCCTCCTTACTCTGCATCTTTATTGTATATTTTGCACCTCTGCTCTCTGAATGTAGTCTGGCTCCCTAGAGTCCTGTGTCTTCTTTTTTGGCCTCCATATCTGATATGTGATGTGTCTTAATCTGCTATAAGAACTAAATCCTGATTAAATCAATGTGGCGACATCATTGCAGAAGGTGTGACAGCTGGGAAGGAAGTTCAAGAAAAAGGTTGAAAAGAGAATTTAATGAGGCAGAAGGGAAAGA
>NW_005841889.1:4088194-4105470 GCF_000455745.1 Alligator sinensis
GCAGCCTTCTGTTTTCATCAGCCAGGGAACATCGTGCCAGTGGAGTCCACAGTACCCGCTCTACTTCAGGGCTTTGTTCCCCTGTAATAAGGGCATCATTGTTTTGATCTTAGGAACCTCATGGGAAGAAACATTCTCACTCAATTACTGTGGGGATGTCACTTTCAAGCTAAGTTTACTTGAGACCTAGAGGCAAAGTAAACTGAAAATCCAATTAAAATAAACCTATTCAGATGATAGTTTGTCCTGCTCTCCACCCACAAGTTTACTGGACACACAGGTGCATCTAGTTAGCTCTGAAAGATCCTGGCAGTTCAAGTATGTCTACAGAAGAAAGGGATTTAGTTTTAGATTTTCCTGGAAGATTTCTGACGGTGCTAACAGAACATTGGCTAAGAGGGCATTTAATTGCTGCCTATAAATACAGCAGGGGTGAACACCAAGGAGAAAAGAGAGCTATTTAAGCTAATGGACAATTATGGCAATGTTGGCAATTGAACAAATATGCTGACTAGGAATAAATATAGGCTGAAAATTAGAAGCAAGTTTTGTTAAAGCAGTGAAATTCTGAGACAACTTTCCAAAGGTGGTAAGAAAGACAAAAAGCCTAAGGGCCTTTAAGATGAAACTTGACTTAAGGAAAGGAATTGCATAACGTGCTGCCCACAATAACAGGGGGTTGGTACGATAACTGAGGCAGTCCTTTCCAGTCTTACATTCCTCATGGACCAGAATTCATAAGACTGTGCTAAGGAAAAAGAAATGAGCATGCTACATTGGCTGGCGATACAGAAATTAAAAAAGAGAGGGTAGAATCAAAGAGGATGTGCCCAGTATCAGAGTGGGTGATGATAAAGATATTAAAAGCTACAAATACTAAGAAAGGTGGCTGATGCAGAGCAACTACTCTGCAACAGTCTAACTTAGGGGAAGGAGCTATGGTTTTGTCAGAACAAATATTGGCAATGGATCAGCATTCATGTTGCACCAATCATCAGTACCTGGTCTACACCAGGGAAATTTTGGTTCATCAGGAGGATCACTATTCTGCAAACTTTTTGAGTATTCCTGGGGTTGCTGCCACCAACGATGCCCGAGCAAATGTATTGCTGTTAGTACTTTCAGCTGAACAGAGGGAAATAGTTAGCCGTTGCCATGCTAGTCTGAAGTCAGGCAGGAGGCAGTGTAGAGTTGCACCTTTATAGATTAATTCATAGATGTATAAGTTTGTGTAAGCAACAGCTCCCTCTGTCAGATACTAGCTTTAAAGTCCCTCTCCTTGCAAATTAAAATCCTGCTTTCTGCCTACATCTGACTGACTACTATGAAGGTGAGAGGGTGGAAGCAGTCACTCTTCTATGACAAAATGAGAAGATAGATTGTAAAATTATATACAAGCCAAGCATTGTTATTTCTTGTTAACAGGTGCATGTATAAAGAGAAGATTTCCAAATAAAAATCTCCACCACTGATTCACCTGGGATGCCAATGGCTCTGATCAGGAAACAGAAATACACATTTCTGGAAGTACTGTGAGATGCGAGTCAAAAAAAAAATCAGTCCCTTATTTGGACCCAGGCCTAGAGATTTAGCTAGACAGTGCACAGGGTGAATTTCAAGGAACATGTTATCTGAGCTGAAACACCTTGTGTTAAGGGCTGTACAGCCCAAAACAGGAGGTTTAAAAGGTTAGGGGGCCAGGCTTAGGAAGATGGGGGCACAGGTGGTTTTCTTGTCCATCCTCCTGGTCAGAGGTTGTAGTCAGCATCACACCACCTGCATCAAAAAAGTTGCCCTACGGCTTTGGAGTTGGTGTCATCAAGTGGCTTTTGGATTCTATGATCACGATCCGCGCTTCCACAAAAGGGGCATCCTGAGACGTGATGGTCTTCATCTCTCTTCGAAAAGTAAGAGTCTGTTCTCTTACAGGCTGGCTGATCTCCTATGCAGGACTTTAAGCTAGGTTCATCGGGGGACACGGATGCAGATGACAGAGAACCTAGGATCAACAAACCATGAGCCATGCACTGGGGTTACAGTCCAGTGGCTCCACAATCTTGGTGAGATAGGTATCCACCAAGGCATCTGCGCTACCTTCTGTATGGTGGGGTCTGGTGCCTTTGCACCTCACCATTGAAGCCATGCCCTTGGCCCACATTGGCAGTACCTGTGGTGGAGGAGACTGGCTTGTGGATGGACTGCTGGCACGGGACAGTGGATCCCCCTCTTCCACGTCCTCCCGCCTCTGCCTTTCCACATCCCTGACCATGTTCACCAGCACCTCCACCCAGTGATGGTGGGTTTTGCTGCTGCAGATGCTCCCCTTCACCCTCGGGTCACACATGTCTGCCAGAGCATGTGGACCGTACTGGACTGTAACAGATCCAGCTGTTTTTTGATGCCCTCCTTCAGCCACTTCACCAGTACCTGCACCTCTGGTGAAAGCGGCTTGCCCCAGCCAGCAACATCGATCCCCTGGCACTTCTCCTTTCAATTCTCAAGCTCCTCCATTATGGGGATCACCTGGCTAAGGAAGGAATCGCCAGCGTTGAGGCTCTTGATAGCCTTAAGGAACGGCTTGAGGACCACCAAGAACTGGGAGATGGTATCCCACTCAGTTTTGTTAAGGGGGCCACTGATTCCAATCTTCCCAAGCAAGGCCATCTCATGGATGGGCTTCTGTTGCTCCATCAGCCTTTCAAGCATCAGGTCTGTGCAATATATCTGTTTACTATATCTTCTATGTGTAATATATCTTCTATCTGTTTACTATATCTTCTATCTGTAATATATTGGAAAAGGTGTATTCAATCCTTTTCAAGAAGAGAGATGAGCAAGAGACTGACTAGGAAGCCAGTCACTGCAGCCAGCCAGTACCTTTCACATACTGTTGCTTACAGGCAGACAGCTCACAAAAGGGACAGAAAGGCTTTACACAGAGCCTTATATGCTGTTTCTGCTTCCCTCCCCCAGAGCATTGTGATTGGAAGGGAATCCAGGGAAAAATCACAGTCACTGGCCAGCTACAGATGTCAATATCAGAGCAGTCTTTCTCCCCCTCCTCCCACCCCCCCTTCTCAGTTTCTGTTTCCACCCAAGATCGCCTTCTGAATCGCCAGATCTGTTCCAAATCGATTTGGATGCTTCAAATTGATTCAGAGCTTTTAATGGGTCTCCCGATTTTCATTTGGATTCAGTGATTTGGCTGCCGAATTGGGCTGAATCTTCTCTGAATCAAATCAGTGACTGAAGCTTTGCACACCTCTTAACAGACACCTTGCTGGGATCACTTGATCTCAGCACTATTCCTGTCCAGACTAGGGGGGTTGGATTTGATTATCTTTCAAAGTCCCTTCCAGTCCTTAATTTCTGATTCTGCAACTGAGGGGGTGATTGATAGGATCCATGGGTCTGTGTGGGACTCTGAGTAGTGAATTTATAGGATCATGCAGGAGCTTGGGGTACTATATATGCAGTTGCAGGGGGACCTCTCAAGGAGCAGTGATGAGCTATATGAGCTAAGGGCCCTCACCAATACTACTCAAGGCCTGAAAGGAAAATGCCCCCTAGGATAGACCTCCTTAGACACAGGAGAGACTGGGGCACATCCAAGCATCCTGTACCCTGGTGAGCAACCATTCACCCACCACAAGGTTTCCCATCTTCTACCATTTTGCTGGGTGACTGCATATACCAATTAAAACTTGTTATTTTATTGAGGAGGTTGCTAGTCTCTTACTGTTTGATTTTTTTTAATGGTAAATTTATGTGAAAATAGTACATGGTTGTGTGTCATAATATCCAGTCCAGACAAAGTAATGATGCTTGTGTGAGGATGAGGGCCACAGGCTGGACCTGTGTACAAATTTGAAATTCCTGGCTGTGCTCCTGGTGGTCATATCCAGGTTGCCACTGTCAGAAGCTGTCCAGCTATTGTGTGTATGAGCTGGGCCAGCTGTATGATATTCAGGGAAATAACCTATTTCTTTGTGGGGGTGCGATGCCAGGCCAGGTGCTGGTCTCTCATATGTAACACCACAGCAGTAGTATCAGGGGGCTTCATTAAAATGCTAGATGATTTGTTGGCTCTTCTTGTGGCCAGATGATTCGTTGGCTCTTCTTGGGGCTCTTGTCCTTGTCCAAAAAACCCAATCTGCTGCTCAACAGATCTGGGCTGTGTAGCAGGCAGGCTCAAAACAATTTAGTATATCGGTAGGGGATAAAGCCCTCACCACAAGCCATCCCACCTGCCTGGGATTGCCACTCCACATAACCCAACCTTGGGAGCTTCTTTCTGCAGTTCCCTGGGTATGGAACAGAAGTGAACATTTTTACTTCCTCCTGGGATGGTTCTGCTTAAAAATAAAAACAACTCCCAAGTATGCTGCAGTGGTGTATAGGCATGGGAAATCATTGGCCCAAGCAGGACTGGTCACTGATACCACAGAACATGATATTGTTTCCTCACCTGCCAGCCCTGCTTCATTTTATTGCTTCTTGCACCTTATGTGGTGATCTCTGTAGTCCAGAGGAGTATGAGATTTTATGAAAATGTTACTATTCAAAACAATTAGAATTCGGGCAGGATATCTGTCTTACAGCTCCATGGATCAAAAATAGTGACAAATGATATACCACAATCCAACAATCAGCTCCATTAAGAGCAAATATTTAAATGCGGCAAAAACCTGTTGAAGACACTTGCACCTACACGTTGTTTGTCAAGGGTCCCATTATTTTAACTAGTGTTTGCTTAGATGGGCACAGCTGCTTAAGGAAATGTATTTTGGCACAGAAAAAATATTTATGTAACAGCTTTTTTTCTGTTCTATGAAATCCTTTAAGCTCCTTTTGGAAACCCAGAAAGTCTGCCACTGCTTTCCCATTTATGTATTCTTTCCCCTGAAAATGTCTGTTCGGATGTGGATATTTGGATTCTCCTCTCTTTCCCACTTGGACTGAACAGACTGCCTCTGGAATTCATCCAGCTCACGTGGACTGGAGAAAAGTCAAAATTGTATTTCCACATCCTAGTACTCAGAGGTCTCTTTGCATGGAAAAGAGAATATCGGCCAGATTCTATTCTACCTATTAAGCATTCAAGTGGATTTAGGCACCTAAGTGTATTCTACTTTGAGTCCTGAAAACTATTGCATCTACTACTGTAAAACACTCTCACTTCCCTTTCAGACTAAGCCCTAAAGGAGTAGTGAGGAGAAGGATACTACCTACCTTTTGCATTAACTGCTTTTCAGGGACTTGGGCAGTCAATAGGATCACACATCTGCTTATGCCCCTAATAGAGTATAATATGGCCCTTTTTTTGATTGTTCCTACAGACTGTTCAATACCAGTTAAGTGGTTTAGGATACTTGGCAGTGAAAACTGGATCATCTTCCCCGGCAGATTAGGGAACAACAAATATGGAATGTATGCAACTTTCTTCCAGGTTTGCCTCTGGCCACACTTTTCAAGCCTTCTCCTCTACCAGATCTCCTCTAAACCAAAAGATGAGCAGGTCCAGCTATCTAAATGTACCAGTATTTGTTGAAAAAAGAACTTTGTGCAGGTTCAAGAATGAAACACTGCTTTTAGGCCCTCCCTCCTTAGTGCTGGCCTAGACAGTGAAAGATCTGGCTTTGGATCCAGCACAAGTACATATTTTCATACCTATTTAGAGTGCAAGAATCCTGCCCTTGGACTGGATTTCTGAGAGTTTCTCACTTTTCCTGACATTTTTCAGAATCTAAATAATCAAGTTTAATTAATTGGAGCCCAGCAAAATCCGCTACTTTTGATAAATGTGCATCGGGAATGCCACTTCTTCAAATGAGTGTCTGTGTTGCCTGAAACAATTTTTCTCAGTCTGAAAGAAAGCAAACAATTCAGTTCAAATTTGAAGTGTCAAGAGAGGCAGCCTGGGTCACTTGCCGGGGCATAGGATGGAGATGTAGGTGGGGTTGGTTCTGTTTCCTACTCTGCTGCCAGTCTGCTGGGTGACCTTAGATAAAGTGCTTCTCCTCAGAACCTGAACTGGAACAAGGCAGGGGTGCTTAGTTCCCAGCCCTCTGTTTGGACTATTAGATTGTGCATGATGCATTTTGGGGGCACAAACTTAATCTTATAACAGATCAGTGTTCTTTGCTATTTACCTGATGTATCAGAGAGAAATTCTGGCACCACAGAAGTCTATGGGAAATTTGGCCTTGATTCCAGTGGAGCTAAGATTCAACCTCGTGAAGTTATTTTTTTTTAAGTAAAATATTCCTGTTCCCATCAGTCTATTAATTCATATACATGTGGCTGTTGACTTTACCATATAGGAACACTATTCTTCAATATAATGACATATTTAATACATAACCACCCTATATTTAAATGTCATTCTCTTTGCTCCCTCAGTCTCTCAGCAAACAGGAAAACACAAACAAGTTCTAATAATGGAACATCCAACATTTTGAGACCCCCTGTCTCCTCCCAGGTAATGTTCTGCCTTCCTTTGCTTTGTAGTGAATGGGCCTCTCAGTCCTTTATAGGAACCCACTAGGGGGTTATATAAATACTAATTACACTAACGGTGGAGGCTGCCTCCCACCCATTTTTCCTTTCTTCCC
Organism: Alligator sinensis; assembly: GCF_000455745.1. Taxonomy (NCBI): domain Eukaryota; kingdom Metazoa; phylum Chordata; order Crocodylia; family Alligatoridae; genus Alligator; species Alligator sinensis. Next base: position 4,094,809 of record NW_005841889.1, read on the forward strand.
CCATTGTTAAGCTTCAAACTAGAAAAAATGTAAAAGGACTGTGATCCTAATTGACTTTGCCTCCAAATTAACCAGTCTTACAGCCTTGCTGTTTTTATTTTTAACAAGTTGTTTGAATGAAGTTTAGTCTTTGACTTTTTTCTGTGCTAGATTTGTAGCTGGATGCCTGGTAAGAAAAGACAATGACTATACAACGAAGGTTCCTCACTGTTGTCAACTCACAAAATCATTTAATTTCACAAAACTATCAGCATTTTTCTTAGAATGTCAGTCCTGCAGCCAAGTGATAACATGACGTTCTCAGTTTTCATTTTTTTAAAAGTTTCTAGCCTTTATGGGTGCAGCAGAAAGCTTGAAAATATGAACACATAGGGTTTCAAAACCAAAAGACAACAAAATCCCAAACCTCAGAGTGGATTATTTTTCCAATCTCATAATTTCTGGTAGGTCTGACTCATTAATGGTGAACACTTGAAATTGGCTATGTTGGAACTGGCATTAGATAAATGGGTGAATTGCTATGTGAGCTGATGGACTTTCTGAAAAATCTTATGAGTTCTGGTGAGACAAGAAAATATGTTTCAGAGATACCATTGTATTTATGAGCAGCAGGGAACCTGGTGATAGGTAATCTGAATAAGGCTAGCGAGCTGTCATCAATAAAACAAACAGATGTATGTAAGTACCTGTAAAACTAGTACTGTTTGAAGAACTGAGTACTAACAGAAAGTAATAGCTGCAGTTTAACAATTCTGAAAATATACACTTGTCTGCTCAGTGCAGATGACTCTACATTACAAAAAGGGTGTAGAAAAGCTCATGAAAAACAATGAAAATAGCTTCAATTTTCTAACTGAAAACTCCTAATAAGGCTTCAGAAGAGCATGGAAATGACCCTTTTATTTTCTAAAAAGCAAATTGCAGCCTTCTTTTTGTAGAACATAAGCCCGGTAACCACTGTTCCAAAATCTAGTTTGCTAATGTTTTCAAATATTGTTTAGAAAAATCATTTGCACAAAGCTTTGCCCTATCTACACCTATTGTGCAAGTGGGTTAAAAGGCGTTTTTAAGAACTGTTTTTTAACGTTGCAGCTCATGTGGTAGTGAGAGAGCCTTAATAGCTGAAGGAAAATGGACAGTGGCACATATACGTTGAGAAGGATCCATGGGTTATCTGCTTGGGGCAATGTGATCCCAAGGTGAGGTTCTTCTAGGAATCATCAGTCTGAAAATAAAATTGGGGGAAAGGGTTGCTTTACAGAAAAAGAGACTGAGTCTCTTCTGGTAGCTTTTTCTACTCACGGCTTCTTGGTCCATTCTTTTCTTCTCTATCACGTTGACACTTCATACCTGCATCACAGGTTTTCGGGTTGTAATAGCAAACTTTCTCCAGTTTTAGATCTGCATGGATGCTTTCATATGTTTAAGCCATTTTTCATCAGGGTTGTGAATGACTTTGGATGCACTGTATAGTAGATTATGTGAGGTCTTTGTGGGGAAAGAGATGGAGGGGAAAGAATTTCTGTTTCTTTCATCTAGCAGATTAATTCTCAGGGAGGTCTCCTTGTTTATGCTGTTTCCACCTCTATGTAGGTGGCAACTCTAACTGTGCTTCAATGGCTATTGTTGCCTGTGGGAAGGCTGCAGCTTTCCTCACTGCATGTGATCTCACTCACAGTTGTAGTGGAGATTATTATGATTTGCTGAGGGGGTTATTGTATCTGCTAATCTGGACTCACAGCTGTTGTGTGTCTTTTGTCTAGGTTGGTCGTTGCTATAGAAGATAGAAACCCAGTTTGATTAGCACTTAAGAAAAAAGATAATGCCTAAGGATGAGAGAGAGAGGAAAGAGAAGGGATGTGTTGGAATATTGAGCCTTAGGTTTTAATATTCAAAGGCAAATTAATGTGATAAATGGTACACTGGCTATTACATTTGCTTGCAGAACCTGAAGAGGGCTGCCTAGCCTAGCTGGATTTCATGCAGAGGAATTATTGAGATCCACTCAGTCAGTGTTAAGAACAGACAGTGATGTGTGTGGAGAAAGGGGCACTAGAACAACTCCTCATTTTCTTTGCAACTGCAGCCAATATTAAGAGTGCTTCCAAAGGACTGGGGGTATTTAAATAGGAAAAACCTCAAATATTGAATAAATTATCAAAATTATAAAAATATCAGGAGATCGATGTTGCAAAACAGTACAATTACCTACTTGGAGACTATATATGGTAACTATAGTATGCAAACACATTATATGAGGCACAATAGAAGACGCTATTAATTTTGTAACTGTATTGCATAGGAAAGATATAACAGGCTGTTACATGGTAAAGTATGGAAACTGTTTTTGTAAAATATGATTTTGGCAATTAAAAGCAATTTCTAATTGTGTGAATATCCTTATTTTCCAGTTGTCAAGTAGTCATAGAATCATAGAAAATTAGGGATGGAAGGGACCTCAGGAGGTCATCTAGGCCCAAACCCCTTCTCAAAGCAGGACCATCCTCAACTATATTATCCAAGCCAAGGCTTTGTCTAGCCAGGTCTTAAAAAACCTCCAAGGATGGAGATTCCACAACCTCTCTGGGTAACCTGTTCTGGTGCTTTACTACCCTTCTCATGATACAGTTTTTCCTAATATCCAACTTAAACTTCCCTTGCTACAACTTGAAGCCTTTGCTCCTTGTTCTGTCATCTGCCACCACTGAAAACAGTCTAGCTCCAGCCAGCCTCCTAACCATTTTCATTGCCTTTCTCTGGATTCTCTCCAACAGGGGTGATGCATAGCAGGTGCACGCAGGTGTACGTACACCCCCTGAACATGGCAGTGCACCCCATGCCACTGCTGGCAGCACCTGTGGGTGGTCACTGACCCCTGGTCAGCACTTGCCACCCCTCCCCACTCTGCCATCCACAGTGCCAGTGACGTCTGCAGGAGCTCTGCGGTTGCCGCCGCCATGCTCCCACTGCCTCCAGCACAGCCGTGCCCCTGCAGCCGCTGGGGGCACGTGCCATTCATGCTCTCCAATATGTCCACATCCTTTTTGCAGTTGGGGGGCAAAACTGGACAAAGTACTTCAGAAGTATCCTCACCAGTGCCGATTAGAGGGGAATAATAAATTTGCTCTATCTGCTGGCAACACACCTACTAATGCAGCCCAGTATTCCCTTGTTGCGAAGAAGGGGGAAATGTTAGCCACCCGGGCACACTGTTGGCTTGTATTCAGCTTATTGTCCACTATAATCACCAGGTCCTTTTCTGCAGAGCTGCTGCTTAAGTTAACCAGTCAATTCCCAGCCTGTACCAGTGCATGGGACTGTTCTGTCCTAAGTGCAAAACTTTGCACTTGTCCTTATTGAACCTCATGAGATTTCTTTTGGTTCACTCCTCCAATTTGTCAGGGTCTCTCTGAATTCTAGTCCTATCCTCCAGCAGATCTATTACTCCCCCACAGCTTGGTGTCATCTGCAAACTTGCTGAGGGTGCACTCCATCCCATCTTCCAGGTCGTTGATGAAGATATTGAACCAAAACCAGGCCCAGGACTGACCCCTGGGGCACTCCACATGATACCGGCTGCCAGCTAGACATTGAGCCACTAATAATTACCCCTTAAGCCCAGTGATCCAGCAAGTCACTTAGTAATAATGCAATCCAGAAATAGGTTAAGAGGGTAGTCCCAACAAGATCTGAAAGAAAGAACACAATAAAATGGATTGTACCTTCAACAATACAACTGAGTTCAGATTTAGGATGACCCCTTAATCATGGGGTCTCCCTTATTTTCAGCATCTTGAGAGCTATTCCATCCCCATTCTACCATAGTCTATAGAGGTTCTTACCCTATGTTCATAACTGTAGCATTCATGTCTTCCAGTAGTACATTAAGTGGTATGACTAACATCTGTCATGTTGTTCTTTCCTACATCCTCTCCCCAAGGAGAAGTGATTTTGTGATTTTATTTTTTTGCATGTTTGTTCTTTTTTTTAATACACATACTATGTATTTCCATTAGGGAAGAAATGCACCTTGCCCTTGGAGGGAGATGGTGAACTTTGTGATGCTCAGGAGGACCAAAGAGAGAACTGGTCTTTTTGGGATTCCACAAATGAATTGTCTAGTGGTGGAGGTACAGCTCCGCATCATTACCGTAATATGCTCAGTACTTGGGCAGCAAAGTTGTCTCCCCTGACCACCACCTGGGCCCCACTTAGATGCCCCCTTTGGCCCCTCAGGGTCCCACCCTGTTATTTTTCTTGACATGCCTTAGATGTTATAAGCTGACAGGGTGGCTGCCTTTAGAGGTTTTGGATGATAGGCTCTTGACTGGGCTGAGACCCCCCAGCCATGTCCCACTTTATTCTGTCTGAGTCCCTTGGCCTGGAGTCTACTGTCCCAGGACCACAAGTCCCTGGCTCCAACTCTGGCCCTCATGAGTTCTGGGCTCCTTGGCTCCTGGTCTTGCCCTTGCAAGCTCTGGGCTTGTGCCTCAGTCTTCACCGTTTTTTATCTCCCCTGTCTGTCAAATAATAACAGTCTTTCCACAGGGCATGGGATACTGCACTCACACAGCACTCCTGGTTACAGCCTGATTAGGGCTCCATGCTGAGGGACCCTGCTGTACCCAGCCTCCAGTCTGTCCCTTTCAGTTGCATCCGGCCCTCCAGTTTAAATGAAAACCAAAAATATAAGCGTCCTCTCCAAAACAAAGGGTTCCCCTCTCATGGTTAATCTTGCCCTGCAGAAGCCCTACCCCAAAGACCCAAGGCACTTATCTGTTTCTTTTCAAGATGCAGGGCTCCTTTCAATTCTCTGGCAGCTCAGAGTCTTTCCTCTGGGCCCCCTGCCCCAGCTCTGCCTCCTACGGCTCCTATAACTTGGCTGCCCCATTGGCTTAGGCCTTGTGTTTATAAGTCTTCCTGGGTCACTTTACCTTCCATTTCTTCACCCAGGCCTGTTAGTCACTGTTAGCACCTGGGGTGGGTGGCCATTTTCCAGGGCTCTTTGCCTGAATTAGCCTGTCCTAGAGAGGCTGGGGAAGGCTAATTACCCCTGGGCTCCCTCCCCTTTAGTAATGTGTTATAGGCCCTGTTACAATTACCCATCAGGAGTGACTCCAACTACATAGTGCAGTCCTCTTGGAACCTGCCACCTCTGTCAGGTGACAAAGTACAAGTACAAGGGCCAAGTACTGACTACTAGTGTCCTAAAGAAACCAGCCAAGCTAATTACAGCTCTGCCAACTGAAGAGAATATTCTGTGTCCAGCACAATTTGCATTCAGGCAGGACATGGAAATGAAGCTGCCTTGTCACCACTGATGGATTGACTCTTCCTGTCAATTGAGAGGCAATTTCTGGATTTTTAAATACCATTCTGAAAGTGGGGAAGCCCTCATGTTTCTCTTTTTTATCTCTTGCCAAAGATTCCAGAGTTGAGGTCTTGCTCCAGGGAGACTTCTGAATTCACTGGCTGCTTCATTGTTCATTGCACCACTGTTGCGGTAGGTTAAACTTGCAGACAAAGAGGTGATCTTAGGTAACCGCCAAAGCGTGGAGGCACTTGAATAGTATTTTTCTAGGACACTAATCAGTAGTTGGATTGAACTCATGTACTAATGCTGCATTTCTTCAGGGTTAGTTGCACTAGTGCATGTTTGAAGGACAGTTTTCATCTGAGAATGATGTGTTGGTGGTTCTAGTCAAGAGCGATGCTAGTTATTCATCATGACTCTTTCACAAGTCAAGTTTATGGATCAGATTCATAAGCTTTGCATTGTAACTCTTTTAGGGTATCTAGTGCTTGCTACCAAAAATGCTCTGGGTGTGCATTGGTTAGTGCATATAGATAGAACTGATCCACACACTTTGAGAAGGCTCCCGAAATGAACAAGGTCTTTTCAATAAAGAAGGAAAAGATTTCTCCACAGAGCTTTTTGGTTGGTTCTAATGTAGATTAATGAATCTAGTTTTAATGTAGTCTAATGTATATAGTTTTGATTAAGCAATATACCATCTTGGAATATTCCTTTGGTGGGATTTAGTAGCGTCTATAGAGCTTGAAAGGAGGATTCTCTTGGCCTGTTAGAAAGCCTCAGCATATTTTTAAGGAACACATTATGTTTCTTCCTTTGTTTTTCCAAACTGGTGCTTGATTCACTATTGTGCAGACCTCGTTCCTTCCAGCTCATGATTTCATAATACCCTGTGGGAACTAAAGCAACTGACCCATATTATCACTTTTCCACGTGAATGTTTAATGTATCTTTAACTCCTTGAATGAAATTTAGCAGCTGGAAATTGTTTGTAGGGATGTATCTGGCCTCCATCACAATAGTATCTGATCTCCTCAGATGAATGTTTAAAAGTCTGTATACCAATCTCTTTTTTCTTGGGAGAAATTACTTGATTAGTTTATAGATTGCTTTTGTTTTCTTGCTTGTTTATGTGAGAGTGAGCATGCTTGGTGTCTGTCTGTGTGCAGGAATTACTGAGGAAAAACTACAGCAAACAGATGGATTTTTAAATACCGTTCTGAAAGTGGGGAGGCCCCTCGTGTCTCTCTATTTTATCTCTTGCCAAAGGTTCCAGATTTGAGGTCTTGCTCCAGTGAGACTTCTGACCCCTGCATTCGCTGACTGCTTCATTGTTCGGATGGAACACAGCTGTTCCAGTAGGTCAAGCATGCGGATGAAGAGGTGATCTTAGGTAACTAGTGTCAAAGAATGGAGGCACTTGAACAGGAAGAGAGCTGGTACTGTTAGCAACTAGCTGTTAGTAGACCATAAAACATGTGCTAGGGACCACCAGAAATGCACAGGTGCTGGTATAGGAACCTCTGAGATAGAGCATTCACGGGCTTAAAAACTTTTCACAAGAGACTTAATGCCAGTTACATTCCCCAGACTCTGGCATTACTGTAGTTCACTTTAATGCTTCGAATGGCAGGAAAACAAGCATTTCTTTCATCTGTAGGAACATGCTTCTAACCACAGGAAAAGAATATTGTGAAGTAAAACCAGCTTTGGCATAGGTGAGAGAGTTTGCATATTTAAAAAAATTCCCCCATAGGCCAGTGGTCTCCAGCCTGTGACTTGTGAGCCATATGCTGTCTGTAAGATACTGTAGCGATGCTCACAGCCACAGGTAAATTTGCCTTCCACACATGTGTATTTCTTCAGGTTAATAGATTAAAGAATGTTGATTTCTTTGTGTTGATTTCTTTTCTTTCTTAATTTTCTTAGTGTTGTTGGCCAACAGTGCCTGGAGGGAGAGGACCATTGCGATAGACTATCAAGCAACCTGCAACATTTTAGTCGGATGGCAAGTAAAAAAATATGTGTAGTGTTTTCATTTTCCAGGAATGAGACTCATGTTTCTGGATCCCTCTCCCAATACCAAGAAACTAGACTGGACTTTAGTCTCTCTTTCTCCTGAACTTACTGTGTTTTATTACTTTGTCACCTCAGAGTGGTGGAAATCTAATGCAAAAATATTCACACAGTGTAACAACAATAATGAGCTAAAATCATAAGTATAAAATAAAACTTGATTTAAGTGTACCATATCTGTAGCTATCATATAACTATCCAAAAGAAAATACCGTGATCATATATTTGAGCATACAAGAATATCAGATTAATATGAACTTGAATGGTAAAGAAGTTCCTGCATAACATTAAATAGGTCTCTCTCACCTCCAATATCAGTCTTGAAAACTGAAATTATTTTAGCATCATCATTCAACTCATCATTTTCCCTTAATATTTACACCTGGACAGTGTCTTTTATCTGAGTTCCTAGACCTTGAGACTACTCACCAGATAGCATGGGACTTAGTTTCTAGGGCTGTGCGAAGCTTTGGTCCCTGTTTCGATTTGGTGGAGATTCAGCCTGATTCAGTGGCCAAATCTCCAAATCTGAATCGAATCAGAAGACCCTTTAATCTCTCCGAATCAAATTGGAACCCTCCAAATCGATTCAGAGACATTCAGAAAGATTTGGAGATTCAGACAGACACGGCTTTAAATGCTTTTTCAACATACCTCTAGGAAGCAGGTGGCTTGTGAATGCTGAGATGCTGCATGGAATGTCCCACAGAAGCACTCCTGGTCCACTTCCTGGTCTGCTGCTGAGCGCACTGGGGAGCTCCCCATGCACCCCTTGGCTTGGTGACTGGTGCCTCCGGGGTGGGGGCACCTGGGTTCCCCCCATGGCCGACTGCTGAGGTTGGGGGGGGGCCCGGAGTATGTGGAGCACGTGGGAGGGCCCCCCTGCACTCCTCTGGGACGCTCCATCTGCCTCAGCATCGCAGGGTTCACAAGCCATGCTGGTACCTCGATGTATGTAGAAAAAACTTTTAAAGCTGTGTCTGTGTCTGAATTGCTGGTTCTCCAAATCAGCATCTAATCTTCGGATTCGGATTCAGCTGAATCGAATCAGGAACAATGATCCAAATCAATTAATCAAATCACTGTCCCTGATTCGGGCTGAATCCAAACCTGAATCGAACAGGGCCTCTTTGCATGCCCCTGATGGTTTCCACTTTATCTAACCCACCATCTTGGTGCTGCCCCTTAAACAGAAAAATTTGTTCTGTGCCATTCTGATCTAAAACAGTCATCTTGTGAATTCCCTGGGCAAATGATATGCAGCCAGAATTAAACTTTCTGACATGCATCCTTTGAACTATGCAAAATAATATAATGGTAATATATCTACTGCTGACATAAAAGTTTGCTTCTGTCACTATACCTGGTAGAATGTGACAGTGATCCTGGCTGACACCTCTACATGCTACTGTGAAATATGAATAATAAGTTTGCCACTGGAATATTTTTACTAAATATTCATTACAGTGTGACATTAATAAAAAAATATATTTTTTGGTTAATAAAATACACATTTAATGTACATCCACAACTACAGTTGTCAGCAGTTTCAGCACAGCAGGCAGAAAGACCACTTGTATCTTTAGAGCTGCTTCACACAAGTCGAGATGCATCTGCAGGAGAGTGTGAGGAAGCTTATACCTTACCGCTCAGCCTGTACCATATGGTAGACAAAGAATGCAATTCTCCAGGTCTGTTAAGCCAGCCCCTTTCATTGGTACTAAAGTTCATACATGACGCTGAAGACAGACATATATTTTAACAAGACAGCACTTTCAATAACTAGAAAATAACATTTGTTGTTTATACAGTAAATACCCTGCAGCTTTTCAGGAGTAGAAATTGAGTAAATTATTGGTTGAAAGGGATTCTCATCATGTATTTGATACTCCTGATCAATAGGATGAATTTCAGTTGGCTGATATCACAAAGCCAGCTGTGCAACATTCAGCTGAAACCGGCAAATTGACAACGGCTTTAAGCAACACAAAACTCTCCATTAGGACCTGCCCCTACAGGCCTTATTCCAGCAAAAGTCAATCTGAAGTCATTGGGAGTTTTACCTATAGAGATTGCCAGACAAATGAAGACTTAAGACACAAGAGAGTTCTTGTTGTCAACTCAGCTGTATGTATAGAGCTCTGTTGATGCTGTACAAATAAATATTAAGGTACATTTATGTGGTATAACCAGTCTCCCAAGATGCACGTCTTTAATCATCCAACCTAGCATGAAACATAAAATACATTAAATATTTTCAGTATTGAAAAGTGGTATAAATATTTTAGAAACTGAGCAGTTCATGCACTATTCTAAAATAATCCATTCCTGCACATTAAAGTTGGGATAACTAGCAGAGCATTTGGATGGATGCAAATATTATAATTTATGACCCATTAGGGAATCGCTTGGTGCTTTAGGAATATACTGTCATGCCTCCTTGGGCCCACTTCCTTTATAGTAAAGAAGGGAAACACCAGGAACTTCAGAACTGGACTTTTTTTCCCAAACAGAAAGATAAATGTCTAATGACAAAAAGTAAAATTCAATATCTTCCATGTTTCAGTGGTTGTAGCATGTTGGTTGTAGCATGTTGGTCTAAGGACCAATATGCTACATGTTGGTCTAAGGTTGTAGCGTGTTGGTCTAAGAACATAGGCAGACAAGGTTCTTTGGGCTAATCCGGTATCTTTTATTAGACCAACAGAACCCTGTCTGCCTATGTACTTAGACTAACACAGCTACAACCTATACCCCTGAAACATGAAAGATATTGAATTTTGCCATTTGAGATGGAAATTACACAACATGAAAAAGAAGAAGCCAAACTCAACAGTGGCATATATATTCTAAGCCTATGCAAGAAACACAACAACATTCCCAGAGGACTAAACATCTATAATCATCTGACTACTACACAGAACTCCAAATATGCTCCACAACTATGCAGGAGAACTTCATAATTGGTCTAATAAAAATATCCGATTTAATCTAAAGAACCTTGTCTGCCTACTGACAAAAAGAACTCATCCTGATGAGAGGTGATAAATATATTACTTGAAAGAAGCCCACCATCAGCAGTGCTTTGGCATACTTGCTTACCATGATAAGTTTCTTGACTCAAGCCCATGAAATAGAATGGAATGTCTCATGGACTTCCCTGTTCTCCATTTTCACTTCACTGTGATCAACTTGTCAAATGCATAAAAAATTCCCCCCACTTCCCCTGGCCCTGATGGTTTGAAAGCTTCTACGAATCTCTGAGTTTGTTC
>NW_005841889.1:4105501-4105739 GCF_000455745.1 Alligator sinensis
CTGTACTCTGAGTATCTACCCACTGTCCTTGTGTTAGTCAGCCACTTAGCACAGTTGTGAGTTGACTTTTCTGCAAAAATCAAAGTAAAAAAGGCATTAAATGTTTCAGCCTTCTCCACATTGTCCATTATTCATGTCCCCTGCCTGTTCAGCAAAACTTTTACATTTGCCTTTATCATCTATGTCCTTTGCTAGTGGGATCTCAGTTTGTGCCTTGACCATGCTAATTTTTCCCTAC
>NW_005841889.1:4105770-4113132 GCF_000455745.1 Alligator sinensis
TACTCCTGCTTAGTAACATTAGCAAGTTTCCATTTTTTTGTAAGATTCTTGTTATAAGAAGAATTCATGGTTTAGCAAAGTATGTTTTTTCCTGCACTTTCTATTTACTTCTCTATTTTTGCTTCTTGATGTTTTGGGGCATGGTAATCCTGGGAACATATGGAATTTCAACCCCAAAGCCTACAGTGCTACTCTGCCCTCAACTGCTAAAATGCATAGTTAAAAAAACAAATTTAGCATGACTTTCTGTGCTGTCCCTGGCCAAGAGTAAAATGTAACAAAGAAATAGAGTATCTGACATTCAGAAGGGAAAATGGGAAAAGATGGGTGGTGCCACCACCAACTCACCCCTCTCAAATTCTTTAAGCCTTGTGACCTGTTTCAAGTTTGATGCACTAGACTGCTTCCTTATTTTTTCCTAAAAGCAGAACCAGATAGAAAAAGGACAAATAAATTAATTCATCAGACTAATGTGAAAACCCACAGAATATGTCAAAAGGGGGTTATAAAAAAATGAGGATTAATATATACACCAGAACAGGGGTAAACCCTGCATCTAGAAATTGTACTAAAAAAATCAGGAAACTCCCAGGTGACAGTTTGTTCTTGTAACAGCCACCTCGGGCTGTGGTTTATCTATGCAGATTGAACCTGGGACTTCAGCTTCTAAAAATAAACCTGCTCAGGCTCAAGGATTTTGGATGGGATTTTCTGAAGTGCCCAAGTAGCCTAGGAAGGCCTAGGCAATGGGACTGTTGGTCCTACATCACTTAAATATATCTGAAAATCCCACTTAGATCCATGAGCTCAAAGACAATTGCAGGTTTATGTAACCTTTGTTTATAAACCTTTACATGTGATGTAGCTACTACAGAGGGATGCAGAGCCATACTGTGTTAGCATGTAAAACCTATTTCTAGTATATGTCTTTCTGTTAGACACCCACAGAGACTTAATTTGGCATGACTATGTTCTGTGGGTATCTGTTGCGATTTATTCTGCCGATTGTGTTTTCAATGCATATGCTTTGCTCCAGAAGTATGGAGAAGTGGTTAACACTCAGATGCACTTTATAATAATTAAGATGTCACACCTGAATGATACCACTCCTTCCACTGAGACTGAGAGCAGCCAAACATTCCCTAGATATGGATTCTGGGTTTATGTACAGAACTACTAGATATCCTTTCCATCTGGCTTCTGGCTCCAGACTGAAACTTAGAGGCAGTTAATCCCTAGATAAATGATTCATGGAATGTGCATCCATTTGTGTTGCTTGTTGAAATTCCAGGCAAACATCTCTCAGGTTCTTGCATCACCTGGCTGGAACACTAAGTTCACAGTTTATCTTTGTTGTTGCTGCCAAAGTCCCTTCAGTATTAAATAGGCCTTGCTCACTAGTGGCAGAAGTGGAGATGTGTTGACAGTAGAGTCTTAGGCAATGCTTTGGAAATGGGGTTGCTTGCTCTGAGAAACAGGCAGAAGTGAAATAAAGGAAGTAAGGATAGAATTTTTCACAAATCATATGGGTCTGGCTCAAGCAACTTCCAAAGTATCTGGAAACTGGAACAAAGCATGGAACTTGACATGGTGAACGGCTCATCTGTGAATGCATGTACACAGAATGACAAATAAATATATATTTACATTAAAATAGGGGCTATTGAAATACAGGAGTGAAATCTCAAATGTACATATACTAGTCAATAAACATATGCTAGCAATATGCAAATGAGAAGCCCATGTCTGCAGTCCTATCTTATACCAAATTGCTCTGAAGTTGGTGAGTGTTTTGCCTAAATGTATCCTGCAGCATTGAGGCTCATTAACAGATAAATACAACCCCATGGAGAAGTTACTTCTCCTAAAGCCAACCATCCTCTTTCCTACTGTAGGGTACATTTTAACTGCTGTATACATTTATAGCACCCATTTCATCCAGGTCAGAGGGTGCAGTTCAACGTCTTTGTTACTTTATGGTAGCAACTTTGAAATCTGGGGTGAGACTGAGATGAATGTGGCTCTGTCCACAGAACATCGAGGTGATCCTGGTAGGCTGAGGAACCCTCTGCGGAATATTGAGTAGATTATATTGGCGGTTCTAATGGAAGGTGAATCCGTTCTTTGCAGAGCACTAGTAGACTAGGTGCTTTTATATCACCACTGACCAGCTCAATCTGCATTTGGTCATAAATTAATGGCCTTGTACCTTGAATGATCCGTGCCTTTTTTGCTCAAGATTAGCCTGTTGCCCTGAGTTCTACCTGCATTTGCTTTTAATTAATTTTTTTTTTTGGAAATTGAAGCTAGCGCAGAATATGGTGATTCACTTGTTTAAATAAGAGCCTCCTGCCATAAGCCATCCTGATTCCAGTTCTGTGATGTGGACTAACTGTTGGTGTACAGGGTTATTTTCAGGTGCACTTGCCTACCTGGGAAGCCTCATATTCTCCCTGTGTTTTACTGATGTAGTTAAAATATGCAGAAAGATTTGAGGAGATACCAAATTATTAGAAATGAATTTGAGCTGTGTGGACTGGCTTCTTGCAGAGAGGTTGCTGGTTTGCAGAGAAAGGAGTGGTTGTATTGTTGAACTGTTTTTAAGGATGTGTCAGGAGTGCCTAGAATCTAGGATAATTGTTCTTTTATATTCTGAAATTAAACCCGGTAAATATAGTACAGAAAGATGTAAACTCTGCATGAATTGAATATATATCTTGACTGTATCATGCATCATCTATTGTAGCCTGTAAGTCATCATGAGATAATAGCCTCCCCTAAAGGACATACAGAGTGGAGAATACTATCATCATCACCTTTCCTTAGTTCCACATTGCTCAAATCAAAACTGAGCACTGGTGAAAAGATGAAATGGAGCAACCCCCATCATCAAACTGAACCAGCTAAGTTTTTCTTTTTTATCCGAGTTCTGAAATTAGTAAAAAGGGAGTGTGAGTGCATGGGAGTAGCAGAATGTACATTCCTGGAATAAATAGAAGTGCAATGATGCATGTGGTGACTTAGTGATTTACCCCTTTGTGATAAGGTTAAGTTACAGGAGTTGTCTTTTAATTAGGTGATATTATATAATTCTATATAGATCAGATTAAATGAGAACAAAATAATATTTAATTACGATTAAAATTTAATTTTAAAATTTATTCTAAAATTGTGCCATGCCCTGGATTGCTCAATTAAGTTTTTGAAAGTGAATTGATGCAGCACTTCCTGATAGATTCTGCAAGTGGGCGTCATTAGAATTGATGTGAACTGCCCTATTCATTCCACACTCTGAGGCCTAATGATTTCAGTTTAACAGTTAATCTATTTACCACCATTAACTATTTCACATTAAATTGCTTTTTTAACATAAACATCTGGTTACTTTGGCTGGTGAATGGTATTGCTTGGAAAGTATTGCCACATCTCGCACACATGGGGCTCCTAGTTAAAGCAGTAGAACTACTGACTTGACTCCCTGCAGAGACAGACTGTTTGGCCTACTTACACATTTGGGGCTCAGCCCTTCTCCCATGAGAATCACTAGGGAAACTGCCATTGTCTTCACTGGGAGTGAGCTCAGGCCCATATATTAGAAGAGAACTGCTTCTTGTACATGATCAAATACTTATTTTTCACACACTAACTATCCTGAAATAGTCACTGTCAGATTTAGTTATTGTGTGTTTCATCAGAAAGTAGATCTCTCACATTTTGTAAAAGCAGGTAGCAGGCTCAAGGGGAAACAAAATGGCAAAAACACCTATGGGCCATGTCCAGACGTGCAGATGTTTGGTTCCCCATGGACAAGAAGCAGTGGCACACCTTGTACCACTGCTACTTGTCCCAAGGGAACGCCCATGCTATTCACCCTTTGGCATGCATCAGGTTACCCTGGGTAGAATAGGGAAGGCTGGGGCCAGCAACTGTGCCTGGGATCTTGGGGGCTGGGGAAGCGGCAGCCATGGCACTCCTACAGCTTGGAGCCTGGCTGGCAGCCAGAGCATGGTTCCAGCAGGCCAGGCTCCAGTTTTGAGCACCACATGCTGCAGTCAAGTGTGCCACCCTGCTTCTTTTCTGCCCAGTTTTTTTTGACCCCAGGATCTCCCAGGGCCACCCCCCCCACACTTTCCTGCTTCTTGAGGTTCAAGGTAGCAGCACAGGAAATGCATGAATGTATGGTGTATTGCCTGTGGATGATCCTTTGACTCCAATGGGAAGATGGACATGCCAACCTTAGCAGTCCCTTGCAAACACACACCACGAGCATCAAGGCGATGATCATCTGACATCAACTTTGCTGGGCCAGCCATGTCATCTGGATGTCTGACTCCAAACTCCTGCAGCAAGTTTTATTCTCCCAGTTTAGTCAAGGCATATGACCAACTGGAGAGCAGAGAAAGCACTTCAAGGATGTCCTCCAGGCCAACTTGAAAAAATGCAACCTTGACATCAACTTGTGGTGGGGGCTGTTTCCCAGGATCACCCCAAATGGAGGAAGTATCTGCTGCAAGGATCTTAGTACTTTGAAACCTCATGACAACAGCAGGAGACAGAAAAACAGGACCAGCAGAAACAGTATTGAGGACTGAATCAAGATTATGGAGCCACCTGTTGCACACGAAAACACATTCCTGAATTCAAGAGAACCTGTTGTTCCTGGATTGGCCTTGTCAGCCATCTTCAGACCCACAGATAAGGCAATCATAGAAGGCAATCATCCTCAACTGTGAAGGTTGTTGATGATGATATTTTGCTAAAGCCATTAGGATTAAGGACATTGTTATCTTTCTTTACTAAGATTTGTTCAAGGATAATCCATACTACCTGTCAGTGGAGGGATTCCCTACTTTACATTTTGGCAAGATGTTGAAATGTTTTCCTGGATCTTTTATTTCCACTGCTTTATCTCCTAGACTTGGTCTCCCATATTTCTGGCTGGGGCACTTTAAGCTTTTCTCCTTTTAAGTTTTTAAAGTGCCAATAATTTTTTGTAGTACCCTTGAGTTATCCTACAGGGGGCTTGAATTTTAGGAGAGAGGTAATTGGCAGGATGTGAAAAATCAGTCCCCTAAATTTGAGTAACTCAAATTCACCAAGTGCTTGTCAAAATGTAGGCCTATATTAGTCCCCTTGGTAGACTACATCCTTACTAATCTCAGTCTGTAATGTGTATGGAATGTATAAAGTAAAAGTCATTGTGAAATGGGACTTCTGCTTGTAAGTATTATTTAAAAGGTCAGCTATATCAAAGGAAACAAGACAAGTGAATGGCCGGCCATTACAGAGACGTTCATCTCTAATTCTGGTTCAAGTGTAGATCAACATGGTAGTGACTGAAAGTCATTGCTATCGTATGACAGTTTAGCGACCTATATAAAAGAAGTTGGCAGTCTCGCTGTAATCCCTGTGGACAGGTCCCACCAGTAGGAACAACAGTCTTTTTGGTACCTCTACAGAGAGGCCTAAAGCTAGATTTCACTGTACACCTGAATTTCCCTTACATCCCTAAAGGTCATTCTGTACACGTTTTGTACTCCTAAGTGACACCTAGCAAGACATGCCTAGTATCTTACAGCTTTGATTTGGCATTTCTTATGGCACAGTGCATTCACTTTCATTTCTTCAGACCTACTCACTCCATATCTAATGTGTAACATAAGATAGACTTGCTTTGGGAGCTTTAAAGCAAATAATCTATTAAAAGATTCATCAAATAAGAAACTACCTTTTTATATGCTTAATATATATATATATATATATATATATATATATATATATATATATTAATGCATCTAATGCCCATGTTGCTTAGAGCAGTGCTTCTCAAAGTGGTGGTCCGCGGACTGGTGCTGGTCTGCAAGCCACTGGTCCTCGGTCCGCAGAGAATTGCCAGGAAAGAAAGAAATACATTCGCTGGTCTGCAGCGAGTTGCCAGGAAAGAAAGAGATATATTTTCAGAAGCATAACATTGATATGTCATAGCGCCACAGTTCGTACGTTCCAACACTCCAGGTGACGTCAGGTCGTGTGAGGTGAGGAAAGAAAGAAACAGCCGGTCGCACATTTGTGTAGCGCTATTACACGCAGTTGTTGCCACCGGCTGAACCTGCACTGATCCCTGACCCACTGGAAAAAATTTGCTGGTCCACCACATCAGATAGTTTGAGAAGCACTGGCTCAGAGCACCCTAATTCTTTACAGCAGCACCATGCCTAGACTCCTGGTAGACCTGGGTGAACTTTTAATATCAGCCCCCCTTTGCCAGCAGTAATGATGATAATAATTTTAAAATTACCATTTTGGGACCCCCTTTGTCCAGGCCCATGGCAACCACCCAGTTTGCCCATGCCTGTGTCCGGCCCTGCTTTAGACCTTTAGTTTATGTTCTTACTGTGTTACTTTAGAGTTTAGCCATCTTTCACCTGGGTATAGAGTTGATTGTTGTTAAAATAAGGTTTGTGTTTAGATCTTATGTTATACTTCAAATGATATGTTTGTGTGTATGCTTATATACATATAGTCACCTATAATTATGATATATTTATATGCGTACCCACACGCTTCACTATGAATATATATTTTATTAGAAATCGGTGCTCTTGACCATGCTGGAAAATATTTTTGTAGCTCTGAACAAACGTTTATGACAATTTGGATAAATTAAGCCTGACTTGAGCGGTAAATTACAGCGAAAAAGTGACAGGTGATGGTTTAAAAAAAAAGTTTGATCCAGCAACCAGCGCGGGCGTAGGGGCCAGGGTTTGTTGGGAATAACAACACTGCTTTGGGTGTCACATCCGGTTCAAACAGAAACCGACCAGAGGAGACACGTTTTATTGTCGTGTTAGCGAGTAAGCTCGCGGAACGACAAGCAATGCAGAGTGAAAGGAAGCACCCGCGTATCACGACTGAAAGCTTGATTCCCCTTAACCTGCCTGTCAGTTCCGGGCACAGTGAAAAGCGGACCAAAGCACCCCCCTGCGGGGAGGGGGCAGCACGGGCGCGGGCGAGACCCGAGCCGCCTCGAAAGTTTGCGTCTCCGCGGAGGCGTGCGCCGGCCCCGCCGCAGGGCCATTTCCCCGGGAAATATGGACCGGGCCGTGCGGG
Organism: Alligator sinensis; assembly: GCF_000455745.1. Classification (NCBI taxonomy): domain Eukaryota; kingdom Metazoa; phylum Chordata; order Crocodylia; family Alligatoridae; genus Alligator; species Alligator sinensis. The sequence goes on from NW_005841889.1 coordinate 4,112,881, forward strand.
CCCCTCCCGCTTCCCTCCGCAGGGCGCAGCTCCAGAAACGAGGGCTTTAAAAAAAAAAAAAAAAAAAGGAAAAGAACCCCCGTCCCTAAAGCGGTGCGTTTCCCCCCAACCGGCCCTTCGCGTCTTTTCCGGAGCCTCCCGCCGTGGGGCTTTGTCAGCCCAGCTCCCTGCCGAGCCCCCGCGCCGGGAGCCGTTAACGGGGACATCCATTTTAAAGCCGCTCTTGCAAAATCTGCGCTGCCGCCGCCGTGC
>NW_005841889.1:4113249-4113637 GCF_000455745.1 Alligator sinensis
CCCCCCCCGGCCCCGGCAGAGGAAATATTACCATGTTGCGAGCTGACGTAAGGACATTACAAGGAAAAGGCTACATTTCGGAGTGTTTATGAAAAGCCTCGGTACTGTACTGTCACCAGGGGGCATGCAATATCATGCGTGCCGCCAAACATTTGGAATAATAATCATTTCACAACAACAACCACCCCCAAAAGAGAGCCCCGGGCCGGCCGGGGCTAGCGGAGGAGCCATGCAGCCAAACTTTGGGAAGCCCTTTCCGATTTTTCTGACATTGCTACCGCTCGCCCTTGAGGAGCCGTAATTGCATTATCTGATCCCCCCCTTCTCTCTGTCTCTCCCCCCCCCTTTCTCCCCTCCCCCGACTCTCCCCGTTGCAAATTTGCTGGCG
>NW_005841889.1:4113683-4114198 GCF_000455745.1 Alligator sinensis
TCGGAGGCCGCCGCGAGCCCAGCTCGCCTGCCTGGGAGCCCGGCGTTGTTTTGAAGGGAGCTAACATGGCGACGGTGCCCGTCTATTGCATCTGTCGGCTGCCTTACGACGTAACCCGCTTCATGATTGAATGCGATGCCTGCAAGGACTGGTTTCACGGCAGGTAACACAAAGCGATCGGGCCCTTTTCGCCCCCGCGCCCCCCCGCCCCGTTTCGCCGCGGTCCCCCCGCTCGCTCGGCGCCTTTCGCTGCGTTTCTCTCCAGGGCAGAGCGAGATGGTGGGGCTGGAGCCGCTGCTCCGTGCAGTTTTCCAACAGGCCTTTTTGGAGAGGAGGAGGAGGAGCCACGGCCGCCCGCTCCTCGCCGCTCTCCTTATTTCTCTTTTTCTCCCTTTCTTTTTTTGTGCGCGGCGTTTTGTTTTGTTTTGACAATGTGGCCCCTGCCCCCCGCCCCGACCGCGGCTCCGCGGCGCCGGGCTCGGGTGTCCCCGGGGGGCTATTGTCCTCGGCGGGGC
>NW_005841889.1:4114845-4121848 GCF_000455745.1 Alligator sinensis
GGGGCCGGCGCGGCCTGGGGCGGCCTCGCCGGCAGCCCCTGCTGTCACCGCGCGGCGCCGGGCTCGCCCGGCCCGAGCCTTTCGGGGGCTCGGGGCCGTTCAGGTGGGAAGAGGCCGAGGCCAGACCCGGGCGGCTGGGGCGGGGGAGAGGTGTTGCGGGGGGAGGTCAGCTGGAGCAGACAAAGGGAGGGACTTCTCCTTTTGGCTCCTGCCTCACTAACCCAGTGGTACAGAAAGTAAATGTGGCTGTGCTTTTCCACCGGGACGGAAGAATCCCGTGTCCGCCCTGAACTTGAAGGACAAGGGATTTTTTTTCTTTGAGAAACAAGGAAGTTAGTTAAAAAACAGTGTGAAGAGAAAGTAGGTTAAGGCAGCAAATAGAGTAACATTCATAGAGTTACCTTGAAGGTTTCTTTAAGGTAAATTTGTTAGGGGCCTAGGTTTGCGTGCACCAGTTCAACACACCTCCAAGGCCAGGGAAGCATCTAGTAGTCAAGGGGCCAGTGGCTCATTAGTTATCAGAACTCTAGTATTTCAAAAAACATTGACTCAAATTATGCTTGTTAAGAGAAAGTGTCTTTGGTAGGTGATAGTCAAATCACAAGGAAATCTAAGAAAGGAACAGACCAATGATACACTTACAGGTTTATCCACAATAGTCTATAGAGCCTTCAAGTGTGTCAGTATTGCTACTAGACCACCAGGGTGTAAAGGCAAACATCAAAGAGGAAAAGGAAATGGCAAAGAAGTTTTCTTTGCTTTTGTCCTCATGAAAGAGCATGATGGAGAATTACCTACTTCACAGTGATTTACCTACTTCGTAAGTTGTAAAGGTCAGGCACTGTGAGAGAGAGAAGTATCAAAAAGAAGTGAAATTAAGATCCATTCAATCACCAGGACTAGATGTTATTCATCTATTAGTTCAAGATGAATTAAAGAACAGAGTTGAGTGACTTATTATAGGTTCATAGGGACATAGGGCTAGACCAGACCTCACAAGATCATCTAGTCCAACCCCCTGCTAAGGCAGGATCATCCCAGCCAAGTGTCTGTCCAGCCTGCTCTTGAAAATTTCCAAGGATAGAGATTCCACAGCCTCTCTCAGGAGCCTGTTCCAGTGCTTGACCACCCTCACAGTCAGAAAGGTCCTCCTCATGTCCAGAATAAATTCCCCCTGCACAAGCTTGGTCCTAGTCCTGTCCCCTACAGCCACATCTCCATCCGCTCTGTAATTTTCCTTCAGGTATTTGAAGACTGTTATCAAATCCCACCCCTCAGTCTTCATTTCTCCAGACTAAATAACCCTAACTCTTTCAGCCTTTTTTGCAAGTCATGTTTTCCAGGCCTCTAATAATTTTTGTTGCTCTCTGATGGACTCTTTCCAAGTTGTCCACATCCTTCTGAAATGTGGGGACCAAACAGTACTCCAGGTGAGGCCTTGCCAGTGTTGAGTACAGTGGAAGAATAACTTCCTTCAATTTACAAGTGACACTCCTGTTAATGCAACCAACACTACTGTTGGCCTTTTTTGCAGCAAGAGCACACTGTTGGGTTATATTCAGCTTATGGTCTTCTGTAAAATCCAGTACTGCAGCCTAGCAGGTCATTCCCCAGACTGTATTTGTGTAAGAGAGACTCACACAGGTGTAAAATCTCAAGAAATTCCACTGACTTCAGTGCAGATGCTTTGGATGTATGTTGGTGTGACAGAGAAGGATTTGGTGCTAAATACCAAGTCTGGAGGTTCTTATGCACTTGTTACTCCATCTTTACTTAGGCAAACTTTGACTGAAATCAGTAAGGAGTTTTTATCAGTAAATACAGTAAAAAATAATTAATAAATGTCTGTTTCTGCTGTCACTGAAGTTCATGGGACCAGACCAGACCTGAAGTGGAATAATAGAGACTGAGTGGAGATTGTTTATAAGAATTAAAAGGTTTTCAGTAAACTTCCTCACAAGAGGCTGTTTTAGAAACTTGCTGAGAGATGAGAGGTAAAGACTTTAAAAGTGTTCCAGCAATATGAAGTAAGGCATGTCAATGAATGGCCAGTTCTTGGATTGAAAAATGTTAACGGCAGGGTGTTCTAAGAAAATGCAGTAGGCAAATGCCTAGACTGTTGCATCTATTTATTAAAGATTTGTAAGAGGCGTGAAATGGAGATGAAACATATTTAGACAAAACTAAGGAGAATTTAGAGGCACTCAAGGAGCACCTGAAAAACGAGGTTATAAGACAGCATGACGGTAAATTAACAAAAGTGTAAGCTAAGCACACAAGAAAGGACTAGTTACTTTGCCTGTGCGGATGTGTTTTGAAGGCTATGATTCCCTAGGAAATGATATTTGCTCTTCTGTGGAGAGCTCAGGGAAGATATCTGGTCAAATAAGGAGTCCTTGGTTACATTAGAAAGTGATAGAATTTAATAGTAGGTCTATAACAACATCATATAAACTGATTCCATGTCCTAACCTTGAAAACTGTTTTCAGATGTAATGGTCTTAAATAGAAATAGCCTCAAAAGGAAAGGTTCAAAGGTGGTCTGTAAAATAACATGGGGCTGGGAGAAGGATGGGTCTTCTTTAAAAGGAGAGAATAAAAAGACTGTATTTATGCCAGTGGAGAGGAGTATCAGGAATGACAGAACAGAAGAGAGATGGCTTTTCAGAAGTTTCTTGTTGCATTTTTTTATAACCAATCAGTATACAAAAAAATCTATCAAGGCATTCTCATTTCTAAAAGGGAAAGTCTAACTGATTTCTTTAATTCCACAATATCTATTCTGTTGCTGCAGAGATGAGTCAGATAATTTCCTGATTTCTCTAGAAGTCATTACTCCAGAAGTTTTGAAAAACTTTTTGGCTGTCATTTATTGCCATGTCTCAAACTTTCCAATTACAGGAAAGGTTGCATTTCAGTAGGATTCCTTTTATTTCCTATTTTGGTTTTAGGGCAGAGTATAGTAAAGTGACTGCATTAACACTGTTGGTTGGTAAGCTCCTGATGATGGGTAAAAGTAGTCCATGTTGATTTTGTTAGATGTATGGCTTTGATAACATTATCAACATTATGTTGCAGATATGCCGGTAGGTTCTGAAAATGGTAGGTGGAATTTTTATTCATTACTTCCATCGTTTCCTTTTGGAGAGATTTCAGAGAGCTGTGTTCGGTAGGTAGGCATTTGCTGTGAGCTCTCTCATATCTGGTTCCATATTTGGATTTTGTGGAAGGCCCTTTGTTTATCAAATGTTTTGAGATATGTGTTGATAGAACCCATATCTAGCAACTTCTTGGAGATGCGGGTTACCAATATGCAGATGGATTTTCATTAGCTTGTGCCTGAATACTGTAATTTTCTTTGCTCTTCCAGAAGAAACTTGTGGAAACAGTCCAGAAATGATAGAGGAGATACCTGTTGGCTATGGAAAACAATGCTCTCAGCTCATAAGGGTTTTGACTGGTCTTTTTATTAATGGAGGATATATGTCCTTTGCCTAAGAGATTCTCTGTCTTGGAATTATTTTCAGTTCTCAAGTGTTTGTGCTTTCCTTGTTAGTAGTGGTAGCTCATGTTGTTGTTTTCTTGCCTGTGGTTAATTAAGCAGTTATAACCTTTCTTTAATATGTCACAGTCACCTCCACATCTCAGTACAAGGGTTGTGGTAGACTGTCCATCACTGGCAATTTTTACTTCAATAATGGATTTTTTCCCAAAAGATCGTAACAAGACTTACATCAGAGACATCTCGTTGGCATTTGTTACGCAGGCTAGTTGATCAGCATGATATGTTCTGATCTTAAACTGTGAATTTATTATAATATGCTCTGTCTGCAGTGATCACTGACAGTCACTTGGAACCTTAAGATACTGGAGAATGTGGTGGTGGATCAACTTGGTGGAGAGGGTGTAGGCAGAACACCGAACACCTGTGCTTTGTGAACTCTGTGCAGGCGCCCCAGCGGCTTCCAGGGTTGACTACAGGTGTTGGTTGTAGTATCTGGAGCTATTCATAATTTGGAACATGTCTACCTTAGGGAAAGTCTTTTTTCCTGCGCTGTTTTGCTGCAGCTGGGATCAGTTAAGGTACTTTTACTGACAAGTTTTAACTATAAATTTCTAAGTTGTGGAAGGAGGCATAATCACTGGAAAGCATCCAGCTATTAAACTTGCTTATTGGTATTACAATACTTCTAGAGTCCTTGCAAAGTCAGTCATGATATCAAGACTCCTTTGAATCAGTTTGTTATTAATAAAAGTAGTATATACATTTATTCTCTCTTTTTTTCTCTGTCTCTATAATATGTAGTACATGTGTATAAACTAATTCTGGGAGCCGGCCGCACTTTAACAAGGACATGGTAAAGCTTGAGAGTCCAGAGAAGGGCCACTTATATGATCAGAGTCTTACACAGCAAGCCATATGAGGAAAGGCAGAGGGACCTGGGACTCTAGCCTGAAAAAGAGAAGGCTGAGAGGGGACTTGGTAGTGGCTTACCGCTACATAAGGGCTCGGTGAACAACTGTTCACTAGGGCACCCTTGGGGAAAACTAGGAGTAATGGTCACAAACTCCTTGAAGACTGTTTCAGGCTCAACATTAGGAAAAACTTCTTCACAACTAGGGTGTCCAGACTGTGGAATGAGCTCCCTCCAGAGATGGTACAATCACCTGCCCTGGAAATCTCCAAGAGGAGACTGGACAGTCACCTCGCTGGCGTCACTTGACCCCAGCTGTCTTTCCTGCCTGGTGCAGGGGACTGGACCCGATGATGTTCTGAGGTCTCTTCCAGCCCCTTACAATCTATGAATCTATATACAGAAAATAGATTTTCATATGTTACTCTCATCCAGATTTATTTTTTAGGGAAACAGTTGCTAAAGGAATGTGTACTTGGTGGAATAAGAGAGGCTGAAATAGTAAGCCCTAAAAAATAAAATTCACAATGAAAACTGCAAATTGACCGTAACTCTAGGATGCCAGTGTTCTAATACTGACATTCCCAGGCAAGATGCTTCAGAAGTTACACAGCAGTATTTCTGACGTGTGGGTTCCATGTTAAGATGTGCAGGCAAAGAGGAAATGGATTAGCTTCCTCAGAATAGTCAGTTCTTTTATCTCTGAGTCTTCTGCTCCCTTTTGGAGCAGTGTCTAGGTATCACACCGGTATTTAGCAGCTGCTAGCATGATATCTAGGGCTATACTGCTGACTTTTGAACAAAGTGGGCTTTTTACCCCTGAACATCTCTGTGTTGTGGGACTCAGCATGACTGTTTATTAGGAATCTTACAGATTCTCCATACCTGCCTGTCTTAGATTTAAACCTGCAGTCATATGTAAAAGAGCTGTATGATTGTTCAGAGCTCCAGTATGAAACTGGGGATAGACCTGTTGAAAGACTCTGGGTTAAGGTTAGAGCAACAAGGGTGATGTCATGATGTCTGCTATAGATCACCAGACTAGGAGGATGAGGTAGATGGGCTTTCTTCAGATAACTAGCGGAAGTTTCCAGATGACAGACCCTGGTTCTCATGGGGAACTTCAGTCACCCTGACAGCTGCTGGGAGGGCAATGCAGTAGCACATAGGCAATCTAGGAAGTCTTTGGAGAGTGTTAGGAACAACTTCCTGATGCAAATGTTGGAGAGACCAGCCAGGGGCCATGCCCTTCTTGACCTGTTGCTCATAAACAGGAAAGAATTGGAGAAGTGGGCAGCAATTTGGGCAGAAGTGACTATGAGATGATTGAGTTCAGGATCCTGACAAAAGGAAGAAAGGAAAGTGTCTCGGACGGCCGGAGCTGACTTGAGATGATTCAAATATCACTTGTTCGTTTGGGCGGGCTGGTGAATGGAGAGGCAGACACAGCTTATTGGTTGCAAAAACTTTACTTACGCCACTTGTAGCCGCGACGCAGGTGGTCCGGTCGCTTGAACAACTATGTGAGTTGCTCCAGCTGGCAAGGCTCAGGCCAGCTAATCCGTCCACAAATTAAGCCGGCAGGGAAAGGGTACGTCGAGGGTTGCGCTCGGCGACGGGGAGAAGAATCGATAGGTGATCAGTCTATCGATCAGCTCAGCCGCAAGTCAGATCTCTTTAGAGGCACTCTGCAGCGTGCTCAAAGTTCTCCGACTTGGGCGGAAGTCGCACGAAATTTTAAACGGCTAGCAAGCCAATTACTAGCCGCCATGTAGGAATAATTTAGAACTGGCCAATAGCGGAACACAAATTTGCATTCAAATGGCGGGAACTCTCTTGCACCGAGGTTTTTCTGTTGCAACAAAAACCTTTTGCTGTGCAAGAGGCTCTCATGTGTCAGGAAAATTCCATCATGCTGAGGCACCAAAATCACTGGGTTGTGACATGTCCCCTTGCCAATGGCACAGCTGGAATTTTAGACACATAAGCACATTATAAGGCATCTTTGTTTCAGGATTTACTGACCTGGCAAAGCTTTAACAACCTATATATATATATATATTATAAACAAACAATTTGATAGACTGGTCTTCTTAGCAAACTATAAAATATAATAACTTGAACATATAACAACAACTATTGATCATCGTCTGATTGGAGAACATCTGCTTGGGACTCCTCTTGTTTATTAGTTAGTCCGTCTTCTCCTATAACAGACAATGCCAATTAAAATACTTAATAAGATGAGAGAAAACAGCGTCATAGCAAGTCCTGAGCAGATGGACGTTCGCTGCATCAGTGTCTCCTTTACAGCCATCACTCTATTGACTCTAATGAACTGTAGTTTGGTGCTCAACGGATCTCACAATCGGGCGGCTGTAGATTACCGCTTTGCTGAGGTTAGACCTGTAAAGAAAAGAAAACGACAAACCAAAAGAAAACAAAGCAAAAGAGACTCATAATTGGATTCACTGTAAGGATACTGGATGAACGTCGGAACGGCGAGTCATCCAGTTGTGATGAACGATAATAGGAGGACGATTGGGTTTTTCTTCTAAGTGGACAGAATAGGTATTAGGGTATTGTCC
>NW_005841889.1:4127010-4152038 GCF_000455745.1 Alligator sinensis
CCTTTTGCTGTGCAAGAGGCTCTCATGTGGCGGGAAAATTCCATCGTGCCGAGGCACCAAAATCACTGGGTTGTGACAGAAAGCAGCAGAGTAATGACCCTGAATTTCAGAAAAGCAGAAAGCAGACTTTGACTACCTCAGAGAACTGATAGGCAGGATCCCCTGGAAGGCCAGTCTGTGGGGGAAAGGAGTCCAGGAAAGCTGGCTGTATTTTAAAGAAACCTTACTGAGGGTGCAGGAACAAACCATCCCAGTATCCAGGAAGACTAGCAGATATGGCAGGCAACCAGCTTGGCTTAGCAGAGAACTCTTCAGTGGGCTTAAACACATAAAAGAGGCTTACAAGGAGTGGAAGCTTGGAAAGATGACTAGGGAGTAGTATAAGAATAGTGCTCAGGTATGCAGGGATGAAATCACGAAGGCCAAAGTGCAATTGGAGATGCATCTAGCAAGAGACATGAGGGGTCACAAAAAGGGTTTCTGCAAGTATGTTAGCCACAAGAAGAAGGTCAGGGAAAGTGTGGGTCCCTTATTGAATGGGGGAGGCAACCTAGTGACAGATAAGGAGGAAAAGGTTGAAGAACTCAATGCCTTTTTTACCTTGGTCTTCACAGGCAAGGTCAGCTCCCAGACTACTGCAGTGGGCAGCACAGAGAGAAGGTGAGCAGCCCTCAGTGGTGAAAGAAAAGGTTAGAGCCTGTTTAGAAAAGCTGGATGTGTACATGTCCATGGGGCCAGATGCAGTGCATCCGAAGGTGCTGAGGGAGTTGGCTGATGTGATTGCAGAGCCACTGGCCATTATCTTTGAAAACTCCTGGTGATCAGGGCAGGTCTTGGACAATTGGAAAAGGGCAAATATAGTGCCCATCTTTAAGAAAGGGAAGGAGGATGATCCAGGGGACTACAGACTTGTCAGCCTCACTTCAGTTCCCAGAAAAATCATGGAAGCAGGTATTCAAGGAACCTATTTCTAAGCACTTGGAAGAGAAGAAAGTGATCAGGAACAGTCAACATGGATTCATCAAGGGCAAGTCATATGCCTGACCAACCAGTTTACTTTCTATGACTGGCTCTGTGGATGTGGGAAAAGCAGTGGATGTGATATACCTTGACTTGGCATGACTACAGCCTGGGGACTGACTGGCTGGGCAGCAGGGCTTCAGAAAAGGAGGTGGGGGTTACAGTGGGCAATAAGCCGGATATGAGTCAACAAGTATGTCCTTATTGCCAAGAAAGCTAACAGCATACCGGGCTGCATTAGTAGAAGCATTGCCAGCAGCTCAAGGGAAGTACTTATTCCCTTCTATTCTGCACTGGTGAGACCACATCTGGAGTACTCTGTCCAATTTTGGGCCCCCCACTATAGAAACAGTCTGGACAAGTTGGAGAGAGTCCAGCAGAGGGCAAGGCAAATGGTTAGGGGGCTGGGGCACATGACTTCTGAGCAGAGGCTGAGAGAGCTGGGCTTATTTAGTCTAGAGAAGAGAAGACCAAGGCGGGGATTTGATAGCAACTTTTAACTACCTGAAGGGTGGTTCCAAAGAGGATGGAGCTAGATTGTTCTCAGTGGTGATAGATGACAGAACAAGGAGCAGTGGTCTCAAGTTGTAGCAAGGGAAGTTTAGCTTGGATATTAGGAAAAAACTTTCTCACTAGGAGGGTGCTGAAGCACTGGAATGGGTTATCTAGAGACGTGGTAGAATCTCCATCCCTGGAGGTTTTGAAGGCCCGGCTTGACAAAGCCATGGCTGGGATAATTTAGTTGGGGATGGTCCTGTGCTGAGCAGGGGGTTGGACTAGATGACCTCCTGAGGTCCCTTCCAACCCTAATTTTCTATGATTCTATGAATTACAAAACATAAAAGCTCAGATTTGCAAGTGTTCATTTTGAGATGTTTTGGAATTAGTTTTCAGATGTGTCTGCATATTCATTATTCCTAATGACTTAGTAGCTGTTTGAAAGTTAGGCATTTGGTGTCTCAACCTCAGAACCAAGGAACCCCAAATTAGTGAATGCTTTGAAAAAGGGGGGGGTAAATGACACTACCAATGGACATGAGAGGAAGAGGCCTACGAGTATGTTCCTGAGATACTGGCATTGACAGCAAATAACAAACATGTCCATATAAAATATATTATGTGCGAAGATCGTTGTAGTGTAAAAGGATTTTACAAAAAAAAAAAAAGGCATAAAATTTAGGTGCAATGCAAGTTTAATTAAAAAAATCCTAATTAAAAAAATTAGGAAAAAAGATCAGGAAGTAACTAGTGCTCACTAGAAACCCCAAACAGGCTTTTACATTGTGAATAGGACTTCATCCTACACCTGTGAATATCAAAGGCTAGTTGCCTACTAATGTCCATAAGAACAAGATTGGAACTTTCTTTAAAGCTGGCAGTGTTTTAGTTATAAGGATTCAAACTGTCATTTTTCAGAGATGCTACAGCAAAAATAAATTCTGCCATTGAACATGGACGGGATAAATTAGCTCATGGGTGGGCAGTTATTTGGGTTGCAGGATCACATAAGGAGTTTTGGTGAGCTGTTGAGGGCTGGGGGCATGCGGGGTGCTGACCCAGCCTCGGTCCGGTGTCATGGCTGTTTACATGGCGAGGGGGAGAGGGAGAACTGAGGAGATGCTAATTGATCTTATCTGGCCCTGCAGCCATCTGTCCCTCACCCACTGTTGGGGGAACCAGACAGGGCAGATGGGCAGGATGGGGCCATGGGCAGGTGGGGAGCAACATCCAGGAGTAGGACAGGTGGGTGGGACCAGGGCTAGGATTAGGATCACAGGGGTAGTGACAGTGCAGGGCCAGGGCCTGGATTGCAAGGGCAGTGACAGCTCAGGGCTGGGGCCTGGGGCAGAGATGCAGTTCACTCCCTGCATGTCCCTGTGATGGGGTGCCGGTTCTGTGGGCAGGGGCCAGCTGCTGTCTGCACAACTGGCACCTGTCTCGGGGATGTGTGGGGAGCAGATTGCAGCTTTGCCCAGGCCGTCCTGTTGCTATTGCATGATCCTGGCCCAACTGCCCGTTCTGCTCTCAGATGCTGCTCCCTGCCCATCCGCATCCCTGTCCTGTCCTCCTGGCTGAGCTCACCTTGTTCACGGGGGACCCAAGCTGGACTCCATGGAGATCCTACCTGTGTGCCTGATCCATTCAGTGCCCTGATGGTGGGTACAGGGTGGATGGGCCTGGTATTCCCAGGCAGCCGGGCTGGGTCCAGTGGTAGTGGCAACAGTAGAGACGCTGACAGTGGCAGCCAGAAGAAGCCATCACCACAGGGGCTGCTGGGAAGCCAAGTCTAGCTGCTGTGCTGACCTTGCCTCTGAAGACCAAGTTAAAAAAGGCATTGAGTTCTTCAACCTTTTCCTCCTCATCTGTCACTAGGTTGCCTCCCCCATTCAGTACGGGACCCACACTTTCCCTGACCTTCGTCTTGTGGCTAACATACTTGTAGAAACCCTTCTTGTAACCCCTCATGTCTCTTGCTAGATGCATCTCCAGTTGCACTTTGGCCTTCGTGATTTCATCCCTGCATACCTGAGCCACTATTCTTATACTACTCCCTAGTCATCTCTCCAAGCTTCCACTCCTTGTAAGCTTGTAAACTTCTTTTTTGTGTTTAAGCCCACTGAAGAATTCTCTCCTGGAGTGCCCAAGAGCTGTGTGTGGGAATAGGGTGGGCCGTGCTCCATGCCCAGGGCTGCACACACTATGGCCCAGGCTGCCCCCTGTTCTTGGGCTGGGCGGGGCCAAGGGACTCACTGCAGGCCCGATAGAATCACTTGGTGGGCTGGATCTGGCCTGTGGGCCGTATTTTGCCCACTCCTGAATTAGCTGAACCACTGGCTGTTTTTTATATCCTAAATATTAGGGCTGTGCAAAGCTTCAGGTGCTGATTCGATTTGGAAGAGATTCAGCGGCCAAATCTCCGAATCAAATCAGGAGACCAATAAAAAGGTCCGAATCAATTTGAAGCTCTCTGAGTCGATTTGGAAAAGATCAACCCATCAAGCTTCCTGCTCCTCCCCTTGCTCCCCCCCACCCCACCTGACAGGAGTCGCTGAGTGCCAGGCTTCCCCCCCCCTCCACCCCCCAAACCAGGACGCTTGGGCCAGGTGGGGCAGCCATTGACGGGGCTAGGAGAGCAGGCACGGGGATGGGGTTGGTTTGATTCAGAGATTCGGCCAATTTGGCGGTGGCTGAATCACTGAATCAGATTTGGTTGAATCGATTCGGGACAGTGATTCAAATCACTGAATCAAATCACTGTCCCCCGAATCAACCGGATCTGACTCCGAAACAAATACTAACCGCTTTGCACAGGCCTACTAAATATATATATAATGGGGTAAATAGATTTTTAAAAAATACTTTTGGGGAAAAAAGTCAAAGCAGTTTAACTATGTATGGAGAGAATTGGAGAAGGGTGTCAATATTGTTATAAAACCTTTAAAAATGTTTTTCCTTTCTTTTTTTAGTGATAATCATAATCCATTCTTTTCTCACCAATTAATATGCACATTCTTCCATTAACTTTGCCATGGTTTTTAGATCATTTTGATCCCAGGTAATTTGAGTAGAGACATTATCGTTCTTTCATTGTTGTCAGGATTATTTCAGTAGTTTTCTGTAGCGGACTATGTATTCAAGAAATATGTAATGGAGATACTGAGCTTCTTCCTGTTGGGTTGTTAGTTCATGTGTGGTTATACTTGTTGATATCAACTGCTACTACCATCTACTGGCTGTTCAGTGACCTTTACGAAATGAGCTGGTCTTTTCAATACATTCATTATCTGTAGTAAATGAGCACATCACAGAAACACCATGACTGAAATCTCGGATTCACTGAGGTCAGTAGCAAAACTCCCATTGACTTGAGTTCAGAGAGGCTGCATAGATTTGCCTGGGACACTGGGTCAGTACTTGGTGGATGTATCTCATGTTACCACAGCTAAAGTACTACTGATACTCAAAATGCCTAGGTTAAAGCTGGATAGAGGTATAGACATACCTACAGCCAGTGCTGCCCAGCAATGTTACAAGCATGGATAAATTCACTCTCCAGTGCTGTCAGTCTCTGTGCTTTGCCTGTGAAGTACCCATGCTTCAGTTTTAAAAGCAAATGGTCTTTCTGCTAGAACCGTTATTAGCAAATTTGTATTACACTTCAAAATTATATTCAAATTCTGAGCAAAATCTCAGCAAATATAAAATTGTACCACTAGTGTAGCATTCTTATTACAGTATAATCCCAGTTAATACAACACTCAGTCAGCCAGAGGGCAGTAACTTTCTCTGATGTAATGACTTCCTTTCCTCTTAATCAGAAACTCAGTGCATCCAAAATGTTTTGCATCTCCTCAAAGCATTCCAATAAACATGGTTGCATGACATTAAAAAATCAAGTGTAAAGATATACAGTGATAGCTCCAGAGGCTTTGCTGCAATATAAGTATGCTAAGTCTCATTGAAATCAATTGGATTTTTTACAGTAGCCATTTTATACATCTAATGTGTAGGATGGAATATAATGTACGTGTATTAAAAATTCTTAGACATTGCTAGTTTAGATATGCAATAGTTCCTTTCCAAATTTCAATTTGAAAACAATAGAAGTCTGTCATATCTATTTTAAGATTTCTTATTGCTATACTTTTCTATCATGTCTGAACACTTTCCACATAGAATGGATTTGCAATAACAAGTTTTCTTGTAATGTCATTAAATCTGTTTCTTCTCCCTTTTTAGATTATAAAAATGGGATGTACTAGTTCAGTTAAATGACTATAAAATTTTTAATTATGTGTAAAGACAAAACTGTTAAATTGTAAAAGGAGTTGTAGATAGATTATAGGGGCACGTCAATCACAGACTAATCAAAAGAACACTTTAAAGTTATAGCTTCCTGGGCTGAGAATGGGTGCACCAAGTTTCATCCTAATGTGGTCTGGAAAGGCCAAATAATAAGCACATGAATATGTACAACTAAATGAATACTAGGAAACAGTGATATTATGCCAATGTTGTATTTAGCCCACAATTATGTACCACAATTGCTGCTATGCGTGTAACTATGATGATACACTTATAATAGCAGTGTATATTACCTGGCTCCTGTAGCTATCTCTTTTAAAAAAGGCTGTAGATCAGACAATCCAAAGAATGAAATAGTCCAGATGCTTATGAAGAAACTCATAATACATGCTGCACTAAGGTAACAATGTTTGTTGTATGGAACTGACTGTGAGCAGTTGACTAGGATGTCCCCCATATCTCATATGCCATTCATTGGTATTGAAAAGCTGGATTTCATTTCCATATTTAAATATTAGACATATTTAATATCTGGTTATTGTAATACCTTTAATAATCTTCCAGTGTTCCACTGACACAGTGTAAACTGTATAAAAATTTCTTGTAAATAGGTGATGTCCCCAAATGTAATTGCCTTTGAACAATTGGCTCAACAGAATTGAGTGCTTTACCTTGCAACAGTGATATTCTTTGAATGGATGTCTTTCCTATAAAATATTTGTGTCCATTCATAGGAATGTTGGGAGAAATTGTGACTGAATATGGCAGCCATCAATACATTTTGAATGATAAAGTTCCCTTCATTTGAATGTTGGAAGTAAGCAGATGAATAAAAATTGGTTGACTTCAATGTAATTTAGACAGGTTAGAAGTGAAAGTGATCAAAAGGGGAAATAAATTCCAGGAGTTGTCTAATCTCCCTACTAGCAACCGGTGGCATCTAAGCAGCAGTTGTCCGATAAGTGCATAACTTTGGGGTCATATTGGACTCTTCACACCTCCTAGATACATTTATTGCAACAGTGACAGAAGAATTCAGAAGTAAGTAAGCAGGCCTGGTAAATTGAGGACTGTGCACTATGCGCTATGATCCATGAGTTCATCATCTGCAGGTTGGGCTATTGAAGTTCACTCTATCTGGGGGCAACTGTAATTGCCAGTAGTGACTTCAAGTCGTATATCAGGTCACTTGCCAAGTTAGAAAGGCTTGTGCGAACATAATGTACACCTGTATCACACAACCTACTGATTCCCTGTCCATTTTTACTCAGGATTGAAAATCCAAGTCTGACTATTAATTAGGCTCTTGCTATCAAACACCCACCAGTAAAACTGCTGTTCACATGGAATTGCAGCTTCTGGTTCATATTGCAGCTAGGGGAGACCAGAATAAATATTTTAAGAACATGTACAAGAGATTTCTTGGTGCCAGGATCATGACTTGTACATTTCTTACCAGAAGAGACTAGCATATTTGAGCCTTGCTGGCAACAACAAAAAACTTCTTGACACTGGGACAGGACTACAGAGAATGAAGGGTTATGATTGCATGGACCAAATATAAAGAAAATAAAGACAAGATGGGAAGAGGAATCCAAAAGTTCAAAATAATGGATAACAGATTACAGATCTCTAAAAAGTGTCCACTACTCGGAAAAAATAATCTAGCTAGTCAGTAGGTCCTGCCCAAAAGAACTCTGCCTACATGTGTACTCTAACCATTGCAGCTATGTAGCATCTCCACCTAGATTCCTGCTCCTGGACAGATGGATGGTTGGATGCCAGTGAGATGAGGTTACTGGAGGAATTCGGATTTATTTTTAAGGCTAATCTTTAGATAAAAATGCAAAACCCAGTTGGGCAAGTTTACTTTTTCATGATGAGGTATGGCCACTGCTTTGCCATCCTCCTCACTGGTTGGTTAGGTAGTTTGGTTAGAAGTGACCGTTGAAGTCAGAAAGGCTTTTGTCTGTGTAGGAGGCATGCACAAGGAGCAGCATGGTAAAAAAATAGAAAAGGCCTTGCAGGAAAAGAGGATCAACAGGTGAAGAGTGCTGACATTGATTAAAAATAGTGGGAATTTGTGCTAGTAGTGCAGAGGGTACAAAGCAGGCACAGTGGGATAACTGTCAGAATAATATCCTAGGCAAATGATTGTAACAGCAACATTTTGATTGGACCTGAGTGGAGTAAAGTATCAGGAAAGTCAAAGAGAAGGTTGCATTTGTTAAAATGGGAGGTAGTAAGGGCCTGGATGATAATTTAAGTAGCATGGACACAAAGAATGTGTTTGATCTTGGCAAAGTTAAGAGAAGGAAGTAGCCAGATTTGGGATTAGAAGGGTTTTAGCAATGTAACTTTCAAGGGAATTGCATATTATACCTTGAATAAGGCTTTGAAAATGTCCCTCCTAATAAAATCAGTTCAACAAAACTCCTGTTGTATCAAGGATTGGAATTTAAATTACAGAGTAGGAAAAGAGACCCTTTGGGGTAAAGCCTGTGATGCATGTTCTACATCAGAATGCTACAAAATTGCGGGTACAATGCATTCTGGTATGTTCCTATGCATAGATGTATATTCATTAAATGTGAGCCATGTGGTGAAACCCTGCAGATTTACCCTTTCAGTTCAGGTCATCATCATTAATATTAGCATAATGCAAAACAGTATCTCATTGTAAAATTCTAGCAGTGGGTACAGCAAAATCTTCAATGTTCTTATGCCAGATACAACAATGAATGCAAATGTTTTTCATTATGTTTTTGGATGAATAGAAGCTATCGTGGGAGTACATCAAACAGTGAGTGATGATTATTTCAGAATAGAATCCAAAGAGCACAAAAGTCTCTTCAGAGTTTAGGCAATATTTAGTCTCTTCTCATTGAGCAACATCATCAAAGTCTCCCTATGAAGGGCTCTCAATTTTTTTTTACAGTGAAACTGTGTTTTAATGCTGAAAACGTCCCACAGACTACTGTCCTGCCATTTCTGATTCCTTGAAACACCTTCCATCCCTTTAGGATCACCAGACAACCCTGGGAAGCAACAATTAATGTGCAGGAAAAATAAAATTAGGAATTTCTTTAATGTATTACTTTAGCTTTTAATGTAATTTAGCTGCTAGAGGAAAGGAAGAGCACTACTACCCAAGCAGCCAGCTTTCTGCAGCCTACTAACAAGCACTCTGGGCAGCATATTTGGGGAATTTCATTGGTATATACAAAGTGTTTCTTGTACAATTATAAAATGTGGTCATGGGGAAGAATCCTAATGGATATCTGACTCAATCCTAATCAAGACCAGAATGGTAACCTGATAAAGAGAGGTAGTTGGTCATGTTAGTCTGAAGTCAAGCAGGAGGTAGGGTAGATTGGCACCTTATGGGCTAATTAAATGAGAGCTGCATGGCATAAGCTTTTGTAGGCAGTGGGTTTACTCCATCAGATGCTTTTTGATCTGATGAAGCATCTGGTGAAGTAAACCTGCTGCTTACGAAACTTAAGCTATGCATCTCTGATTTAGTTAATCTATAAGACGCAAATCTACCCTTCCTTCAAGCAACTAGAGAATCATCAACTGCTGTTTTCTTTGCAATGTCAGGGGGAGTGAAGTCACAGAAATACCATGGGGAGTAAAACAGTCCTCCCTCCCTGGCTAAGTACAGACAGTCAAAAAGCCTGGGGCTGAATTGATTCAATCTTCACAGGTTAGTTTAAGCTGCGTAGATTGAACCAATAAGCAAGTGAATAGACATTCACTTTTGATTCCAGAATTGCAGCTACATGCCTGCAGTGGCTCAGGACAGAAGCGGGGGGAGGGGGGGGTGCAAGAGCAAATAACTTGGGAAAGGCTAGCCTGCCCACCCTGTTTTTGCCATTTTGGAAGTGGTTTATGTAAACTGAACTTCTTTGGTGTTATGGGCCCCCCCTGCCTCCAGAAGTGAATGCAGAAGTAGGGAGCCAGCTCCCACCACCGCCTGAGCCCTCACCATGCAGGCAGCAGGATGGGAGAACCAGCTGCTGCAGCAGCTGCCACCTCTTGCTGGGGGAGGGGACTGCAGACCTGGGTCCCTGACTCCACAGCCTGACAACTGGAAGCCCCCTCTGGCAGGGCTGGGGGTGGCAGGGAGCTGTGAGTGAGGGGCACCAGCAGGGCTGGGGGGGGGGTGCGTAATGTGAGACACCAGCAGGGCTCGGGAGGCTGTGCGGAGGTGAGGGCAGTATGAGGCACCAGCAGGGCTGTGGGGCTCTGGATAGGGAATGAGGGGCATGAGCAGGGCCAGGGGGCTGTCGGGATGGGGGTGGGTGGGTGGGGAGTGAGGGGCGTTTCATTTTAATCACATATTTGGGGGGGTTTATTAGCAAAATTGTGATTTATTTTTTTTAAATCAGATAATTTGTGATTTTTTTTTTAATTGGGGAAAACCAGGATCCTTGGTCATGATAAAGACTGAATTAGCTCACAGATTAAGAGGCAAAAATCTATCAATTAGGGCTTGTTAATTGGTAATCATAAAAAAGGTAGGGCATTACTGTGCAGGGCCTCATTGAAGGAAAGATTGAGCATCTCTTCAGGGAGCACAGGACTTTGAACCCTGGAACTGGGAGTCTTTTTTTTTTTCTTGGTTTAGCTACGTAAAGGAGAACTTGATGAAATGTTTAGTTCCACTCTGAAAAGGGGATCCTATACATTCAGAAGGGGACTATTATGGTCCTCTAGTTCAACGGCTCTTTAAAATCCATCAAGAAAGATATCCAGTCTTGAGAAGAATCCAGTAAGACCCCTTAATAAGTTGCTAACTACCCTCACCATGAAAAAATGTGCACCCTTTTGTTTGAATTTGTCTACCTTTTCAGTCGTGAGTGTACCCTCTGCTTTTCAGAAAATTCTTCGCCAGAGATGTGTGGTCTTATATCTGTGTTTATGGTCTTCTGCTAAGAAGGGAGAACCATGACTTCTCTGCTTGATCCTTTCTAAAGTAGGGTGACCACCTTTTCCAAATTGGACATGCGTGCCCCCCTCTAAACCTTCTGCAGCATAGCCAGAGCAGAGCCTGTGGGGGGTGGGAGCAGATGCAGGTTGCCTGCTGTGGGCTCAGGGCTCCCCACCCTGCTGTCCTGCCCCTGGGAGCCTTGCACCACCATAGCAAGGCACCCCCTGCCTGCCTGGCAACAGCAGTGGTGCAGAGTTGTGCCTCCTAGTGCTGCTGGGCCGGCAGGGGGCACCTCATCATGGTGGCATGCCTGGCGCAGGGCTCCCAGGGGCAGGAGAGCAAGACGGGGAGCCCTGAGCCCACATCTGCCCCTGCCCTGCGCACAATCTGGGCAGGGCCCCCCATGCCCCCCACCCTGGGAGTGCATGCAGAGGAGGGGAGCTGCTCCCGCCCCGGATGAGCCGCCTGTGGCTCTAGCCCACTCCCTGACCAGACCACGTGGTTGCACATTCCTGCCCCAGACCCCATGCACTCCCCCACCTGGGCAGCAACCCCAGCCCCAGATGCCAAGCCTGCTCCACTCCCTCCCTCACTCTGGGGGCCTCAATCTGCTCCCCCTCCCCACCGACTTACCTGCTGGCAGCTGGGTGAGTTTCTCTCCACCGCTGCCTAGGGGTGTATTCCCGGCCATGTACAGTGTGCATGTGTCCTGCTCTCCGCAGCCCCTTTCAGGAACTCTACCAGCTTGCAGGGTTGGAAACCTGCCATATCCCGCATTTTTCCACGGTGAATGGAAAACCTGGATCCCTGTATGATACTGGGGATAAATGCTGTCCTGCAGTCATTCAGCCTAGGACCGGGACTTGATACTTAAATTTTAGGACTGTCCTGCCCAGTTGGGGACAGGTGGTCACCCTAACCTAAAGGAAAATCCCTTTGTTTTTTCTAACTACTTGAAGATAAAACAGTTTGTTTGGGTCTTGTGAGGTTGGAGTTGAACTGCCTGCATGGATCTGAAGCAAGGAGTATAATTTTTTGGCTTTGTATTCCCCTTGCCCTTTCCACGTACACACTTTCAATGGGTTAACAAGCCTGGATTCCCTCAGGTGTGACAGAGGCCATTTTCATGTTTCATCTGCTCAGTACTTGTCTCCATTAGATTTATATATGCTCATTGTAACTTAAATTACACTTTCATTGAAAATAAACCACATACCTTGTATATCTCAAAAACAGCTGAATGGATTTTTATGAATTATTTTTGAACACCTCAGGGCTTAAAATGCTTTTCAGCCTTTTGATATAGTGTCAGTATAATGGGAAGGGACTACATTTTGCACTTGGAAAGGGCTAAAATCTGGGATCTAGTAGGGTTTTTCCATCTCTGGTATTATGAAGTAGCATTGAAAGCTGGAATCACTGGAAAATACAGGTTAATGGTGTAGTTAATCACATCTATAGTGTCATTGATACATGGGTACAACCTAATAATTTTTAGACTTGTCACTTTATTGTAAAACATTTTTTTTCATTTTATAATCACACTTTCAACATTAGGGTCTGTCTGCCTCTTTTATGATACTGTGGTGGGCTGGAAGTATGTTTTTCACCTTAATAGTTCATATAATCCAGTATATTTGTTGAAAATTAGTACAGTATCTGATGCTGAAGAAGGAGGTGCAATATTCTCATAGAACCTCATAATGAATCTACTCAGTGAAATGGTGTTGTAGGTAAAAAAAAAAATCCTTCCTGACTGCTTCAAGGAAGCACAAGGATAGATTGTCTCTGTGACATTTTATTAGCCTGTAAGAATCCCATACAAGAAATTCTGTGGATGAAGTTTCTGGAGAATAAGATGTTCTGTAATAAAATTACTTTTTCCCCCAGAATACCTACTAAATTAATTCAGAAAGTAACAGCTCTATGTTTATGACCTCACATACCACATCCAGCATGACACTTCCTGTTCCTTGTTTGTTCCCAGCATCATAATATAATTTTCCAGTATTTTACTGTCCCTTCTATTAGAAATAATAGCATTTTGCCCATCTGCTGTTACCTTTTAAGTCTTCAAGTCTCTTTTTAGTCACTTGTAATTTATTCCAGTGTCTTCAAGCTTCTTATTTTTTAAAATTATAGTGGCCTAAGTTGCATTAAAGTTTTTCAGTGATATCTTATACAGTCTTTTCATTTTGCCTCAAGCTTTGTTTTTACAAGATCTTGTGAACTAAGTAGTGTAGCCAGAGCAGTATCTGAATAGGAGACTGACTTTGTAAACCTGAGCATTTCTGAGGATTGTGACATACTGCCTCTTGATTGCATGTTGAGCCAATTCCCCAGTGTAATTCTATGAGTAGAGTGTCTTGATTAAACACAAAAGCACTTGTGAACTGACCACTTGTGATCATCAGAGCTATTTTTACACTAGGTCTGGTGACTTGACCAGATTCTGATTTGGATAATTCCATCCTGTTTTCCTGAATTACCCAAACAAATTGCACTGGATGTGGTATGCTGCTCTTCTGTCCCGCTCTGTTGTTTAGAATCTTCATACTGTAATTTCATTTATCACTAAAATGCAGAAATTTCTCAGTTGCTGCTCCTAAATAGTGAACCGTACAGGAAGTGGCTGCATGGTATGTGTGTAGAGCTTGTAAACTTTGTTAAGAGGTGGGGCTTATGAAATTCACATTGCTGAGTAAATGACTTTACTCAGATCTCGGTGTTAAACACTTCGGTACTATTAATACAGTTGTCTTATTACATATATTGTTTAAACGCATTGGTTAAAGCAAAAAAGGAGATGGGACTCCTGGATTCTATTGCCTGCTTTGTTCCTGACTTGCTATGAGATTTTGAGCCAGTCATTTAACCTCTCCATGTTTCAGTTTAATCATTTCTAATGAATATAATAATAAATATATTCCCAAGGCCAGGATATAGTTCTGACCCAGTTTACAGGTGTGTTATGAGACCTAATTAATTAATGCATGGAAAAGGCTTTGAAAGCAGTGGATAAAAAGCGATTTTTCACTTCTCATTAATAATTTAATAGCAAGTAAAATGCAACAAACTGGGGAGACCTAATTGTTTACGTCTGGAAACAAGCTGGAATTAAGAGATGCTCCTGGTGACACTGTCAGAAAGAAAGAAGGTTTAAGATTCTCAGATAATCTTTTATAGAAGCATCATTATATACCTCCATCAGATTCTGTTGGCATGCTTTTGGCTGAAGACCAGGATCATGCTTGCTTCTGACCCTTGCAGTTTTCGTTGCAGCCACCTTTATAGAGTATCTTCCATCTTGCATTGACTCATACTATGTAGCTGCTACTCCTTTATGGTATTTCAGTTCATTTTTGTGTGGTGGCAGCATTACACGTTTGTAATTCAGTGGAACCCCTCTGTCTTACTGCTGCAGATTGCCTGCATGTTTGGTATCTTAAGAAAAAATATTTCTTTAAGGATCAGTACAGGCCTTGAGCGTACCGTGCTTCTTTGCTGTTTGGCAGTGAGATGGCACAGCAGACAAGTGACGAGCTACTGTGATTCTCTGTGTGTCGGAATATTTAGCTCTAGTTATACATTCTATTTGAATAAACAAATCTGTGTACAGTTTACAGCTTCAGGAACGTCACATTCATAATCTAGGGTTTAATCCATTGGCTTTAATAAGAAGCTTTTCTGAATAGGGACTGAAAAGTTAAATCTTTCTTTCCTCTATTAGCAATCGGAGTAGCTGAAGACAAAGTAGGCTTTGGCCCTAATTTTGTGTGTTAACAAAAAATCTTTATTTTAAAGCAGCTGATTCGCAGAGGTTGTGATTGTGGGCGTCTACATCAGAAGCTGGTGTTGATTTGGATTTCATTAATATTAACTTGTTTCTGTAAATGGCATTCTCGAAACTCAAGCTTCATTTTTCTGGAGCCTGACGTTTGAGGGAGAGAGAGTTGTCAAATCTTGTTAGACAGAAAAGTGTGGGGCTCAAGGATATGTGATGTTCAGATTGCACTCTTGAAGAGCTGTTCATTTGTATTCAGCAGCAAACAAAAATGTATTTTGTGTTCATATTCCATCTGACTGCTTACAAGCACAAGCTAAAATCATGTTGTCCACATCTCTCTCTCTTTTTTAATGGTGTTTTCCTTTACATTCCCAGAATCACCAAGTTCTTTGGAAAGCAGAATTGTTTATTCTATACACAGAACCCAGTTAGATGTATGTGCTGCAGCAGAAATATGCCTTCATCAGCTGTTCCCACAAAAATCAGAGGCAAAATGCCGACACATTGTAACTGGAAAAAATTCAATTCTCTGTCTCAGTTAGGCCACAGGTCTCAAAGTGTGGGAGATGGCAAGAATTAGACGCCAAAGAGAAACTTTCCTTCTATGTATGGTGTGATTTTGTCCATCAATGCTCTGAAAAGGGAAGGGAGAACAAACAGTGCTCTTCACTGTTGGTGGAGCTGCTCACTCCCTAGACTGCTTGAGAGTTATTGTAACAAGCCACAAATGCACTCATGGTAAAAAACAGAATTTTTTTAGTAGGGAGAGGGGATATGCATTGAATCCCCAGGACAGATACTCTTCCTTTAGGATGTATTTTAAAGCAAAAGTCACATGTACCTTTTGCCCCTCTACAGGTCAGAATTTGTTCTGTATTTTTGGCAGCTGGATGTACACTATCTCTTACCCTAAGTTTGAGCCTTCATTCCTTAGTTAGACTTCAATGAAAGTTTGGCTTATGTAAGGTGAGCAAAACTGGACCCTAGTTTTGTATTGATTAATATTATTTTTCTACATGAGCTAATACAACTTTGTATGGTGTATTTGTAAAAACTCATTAAAAATGTCTCAGGAAATAAGAGGAAATTAATTACTTCCCATGTGATAATTTACTGGCTTTGGAAATACAATACCCTAGATAACACAGCTTTTTTCCTCCTACAATTTTTAAGTACAATGTAATCAAATGAATGTGCTCTTTTAATACCTGGGCATTCATGCTTTTTCCTCATAAATGTATTGTTAGTACTACTGAGATATATATACACACACACATACATATATATATGGGTATGTACCAAGATAAAATGTTTTATATTCCCATATATATATGGGTACCAAGATAAAATGTTTTAGTCAGGTGTAATAAATGTTGTTTATTCAAAGAATCAGAGATTCCAGGTGTATGAACAATCAAATATAAGTGT
The DNA here is from genome assembly GCF_000455745.1 of Alligator sinensis. Classification (NCBI taxonomy): domain Eukaryota; kingdom Metazoa; phylum Chordata; order Crocodylia; family Alligatoridae; genus Alligator; species Alligator sinensis. The sequence goes on from NW_005841889.1 coordinate 4,142,988, forward strand.
GTTTATTGAGACACATAATCCATGTCTCAAAATATAACATGATTACATTTTTTTAAATTCTTCAGTAAATGGATAGCTGCTTTATACATGGTGTGCAGTAAATGTTTGTCAATTTGCAGACATCTGAACCATCTGAAGCAAATAGCAATTTACTACACTATAACATAACATACATAACAATGTGCAGTCTCAGGGGCATCATTCAGTCACTAATGACAACCCATGTTTTGAGGTATTTTAAGTTCTGTTTACTAGAATATGCTCCTCTGCAATTCAAAGTAAAGTCTCATTAAGGAATATTTAGGGGTTTCATATCAACTTGAAAGGAAAGAGTTTCAGAGATGTAAAAGTAGCAATTTCGAAGGCATTAAGGGTAATTTGTAAATAGGGTAAGAATTACAGGGGATAACCAAACATACTTAATTCTCTAATCAAATTAATATGCCTATTACTATCAATACACTTCTGTTTAGTAAAACCAAAGGAGAATTTAAAAAGGAGGAAAATTCCAGATTAATAGATGCAAAATGACCTCACTTACTTCTGTGAAGAACTTATAAAATTTTCACTATTTTGAGGTAAGTGGGAGAAGTATCAATATTTTTACTAAGCAGATTGAATGCTGTTTTCTTGGATCATGCAAGGTGCCTTGAACTTTGTGTTTCTCTTCACTGCTGCATGACAGTGTGCTCCCTCTTCCCACATCGAGTCTTGCCTACACACAAAGGCTGTAGCTCCCGTTAAGTGATGTTTTGAGGTTCAGCTAGCTTACTGATCAGGTGGTGTGGGCAGATGCTTGAGTATTGCTGATCCTAAATTAGTTTGGTACTCTTGTGTTGCTAATCCACCCAGGCCTTGGTTCTTACGCAGGATGATTGATCTTACTGAAGCCCAGGGAACTCCAGAGGAGTTATCTCAAATGCAGATAACTCAAGCTAACACTGCAGAGAAGACAGTACTTTTATTGGAATCTAAGGTGATTTTAGGAAATTAACTGGACACAGCTTAGTAATTGAAGGTGGCATCTGAACCAAGTGTACTAACTGTTATCTGATTATTTTAATAAGACTTAGATCCCTATGCTGTGATTTAGGAAACCTGTCTCTGCCCCTGATCTGCTGGGAGATCTGGGGCAACTCATTTCACCTTTCTGTCCCTCTCTTTCATCCATCAATCAGTAAAATAGAGATAATGATACTAACCTCATTTGCAAAGTGCTTTGATATCTGCTGATGAAAAGTAACAACTAGGTGACACTAAACCCTGATTCTGCAGAGACTTACGCATGACTTTATACACATGACTACATGGGAAATTAATGTGAATGAGTAAACTCTGGTGCATATTCTGCTGGAGTTCATTGCTCCCGGGCACCACATCTTTGTGTGCCTGGGACTGCAGCATGTTGAGCCGCGTCAGAGCAGCCCCAGCTGGCAGGGGTCCCCGGGGGTGAGGGGGGCAGGCTGCTCTGACCTGGCTCAATGTGCTGTGGAGGAGCTAGCTGTGGCTCAAGGGTGCTCTAGTATGGGGCTAGTTGGCAGGCAGCCCTTGTACTGAAGCACCCTTGTGCCCCAGCCAGCCAGGTTAGCGTCTACACGTGAGTTGCTGCACACTAAAGAACACTGCCATAGGATAGTACTCATGTTTGGCGAGGTTAACCTACAGCACAGTTAATTAGTTTCCTGCAGCCCAATAGGGCCACTCATGTAGATACTGAGATCTTACTATGGAGCTAATTATGCAGCTCTGTAGTAAATGTCTCATGTGGATGTGTCCACTGAGTGGTCCCATAGAAGTCAATGGGACTCTGTCAGGATTAGGGCCCAGTCAGGAAAGGGAGAGTCAAAACACCAAAGGCAATGGCCTGTATAAAGTTTTCTTGAGTTAGAAGAAGTTTCGTCTAAGGCAGTAAACTCAACCAAAATAACACACCAGTACCAGTATAAGGAAAGGAATTGCATTTTGAGAAAAAGTGTTTACAGGTTATTTTAATTTTTAAGTTACATTATTTGTGAGGGTTCTGTTGATACAGCGTTTACAGGAATGTGGATTTAGAGTTATGTTGCTAGGAACTTGACTTGGTTTAAGACACACCATCTGACAAGATTTTTTAAGAATTTGTTTTAATTCTATACAACTGTATGAGAGTCAGAGAGAAAGGAAATAGAATAAAATGTCAGCCTTCAAAATGATGTACATTTTTGTTTATATTGAGTTTTAACTTTTAAAAAGCTCTTAGCATTTTAAAGGGTAAAGAGTTGTGAGTAATATTCAAAAGAATGGAATTTGGTGGTTTCCTGGGGGAAAGAAAGGAGTCATCTAAGTAGGTAGAATTTATTGCTAAAATTAATTTCCAGGTTTGACCATCTTTATATAAACCAAGGCAAGCTCATACAAGGAATCGTGAGAGAGAGAAAAGAACAGCACTGGATAGGAAAATGCAGCTTCTTTTTTCTTTATTTCGGTTGGTGACTGGAACACCTTAGCTGCTGCAGTTAGCCACTTTGGGGGACTTCCTTAAGCTTCCTGCTCTGATCATAGCAAAGTAGTGCAAGATTAGAGTTCTCCTGATTGGCCAAGGCAGACTTGATTCATTGATTGATTGATTTAACATAAAAAACAAAAGATTGCCAAGCAAGAGAGAACATGAGTAAGAGGGGGAGTAAATTGACACATTAAGGATAGAATACTAGAAATTTCTAGATGAGTTGCAAGAGATGTTATCACTCTGGTGGTAATTTTTTGTTTGCTTATTTCAGTTTAATTAGGATTGTTTTTCTGATGTCAAGAAAAGGCTCTTATAGTGATCAATAAATTACAAAGGTTTGGTGAATTCTTGTGCCAGTGAGTATGTTGATGCTGGCTGATGTGGTGAGCATGAAGCTGCAACATGCTTCCCATAAAAAGGACAGTTGCCTTGTTTCTTCAAAACTGCCACATTAAAAAAATATTCTGCTATTTAATATACATAGAATCTTTCTTTTTTATAACTAGAGGTGGTTTAGAGCTATTCATTTTGTAACTTTGAAAACTGCCAAATAGGTACTGCTGCTGTCTGTAATTATTATTGGTTTAAGCAAGCTTAATGTGCAGGAAAGTTGTACTTTATTTTGGAGCGATTTAAGGACTGTTCTGCATAAGGAGTGGTATTTTCTAATGTGCGCATTGTCACCTTAACTCTGCTCAACAATGAATCTCATTGATTTAGTGGCAGCAGAGTTTGTCTACTGCACATTGAGCAATTCCACTAATTGTGTTTATAGATTAAAATAACATTTATCTTTGGCATATTGGACAAGTTAAGGCCCAGGTCTTGGAATCACTTCCATGCTTGTGTAACTTGCCCTAAGGGCCTTGTTACACCTTATGCTGAAAGCTGCACAAATGTTAATTGACTTAGGTTTGTTCGGCTTAGTGTAGCAGTCGCACACTAAGGCAAAAAACATGCTCTGACTGCCCCTCACCTGCAGAGCTGTGATTTGCCACTAGATGTTTGGTGAGAAGGGGCAGGACTAGGAGCTTGAGGAAGGACAAGCTCGCTGCTCCTTCTGGGCAGACTGAGTGCTGCAGCTCCAGAGCACGTGGCAGCTGCAGTGCCTCCTGCCACCGCTTAGATTGGCTCTGAGCCAGTCCAAGTGGCGGTAAGCTGGTTCCAGAAGGGGCCACCACCTCCTCACTGCCACTTGGACCGGCTCTGCTGTCCGCCACCACTTGGATCTGCTCACTCTGCTCCTGCCAGGAACAAAGCTGGTCCAAGTCACAATGAAGAGGTGGTGTCCCTTGCTCAGACTGGTCTGAGCAGTAGCAGGAGGCATTGCGGCACCAGGTGCCCTGAAGCTGTGGTGCTTGCTCTGCTGGACATGCCAGGAGGAGAGGAGGGAAAGGTGAAGTTCTGTGCCCATGTCCCCACTTGCCCTGACTCAGGAGGGCACACTACCTCCTGGGATGCTGAAGGACTTCAACTTGGGTGGGAAAACTGTGCAGAGTGGCCACATGTTAATGGAACAGGAGCAAAATTAGGCAGATTAGAGATAATCCTGCCCTGGAGTGGCATAACATTAAGCCAAATAACGAGTGCTTTAAGACACTTAAAACATGTTAACCTGCACTCAGCCCAGGGGTTAAAAGCTCCAGAAGCCACCTAAAGTTACTGTGTAACAAGTCCCTAATATTCTACTCTTCTTACAAAAGGCATCCGGCCCCGGTATGTGTGAAATTCTTGGAGCTGCATGTGTCAGAATGTGTGAAAAGAGAGGGTGAAAATATCTGAATATGTTGGTAAACCATGGCCAAACAGTGCAAAAGACATACCCAATCTTCAAAAACACACAGGGTCCTGCCAACAGAACCTCTGTGCACAAGGGACTCTGACCAGGACCTTTTGCTTTATGTGCTGACTGTTAGTTAAGGGCTGACATGTGTTTTTCTAGTGGTTATTACTGGAGTATTGTCTGTTGATCATTCGACTGTTACTAAAAGGCCCACATAAATTATCTTTAACTTCACAAGTTTATTTATCAGTGCATTAGATTATATCTTCTCCATGCATTTTCTAGTGTTTTAATATATATGCTATTGTTAAATAGCTTTCTGTAGCCGCACCAAACGTGACAGTAAGTTCAGCTTCAACATCTTTCTTTAAATCCATTATGCTCTACCTAATGCTCTTTGCTAGCTGTAAAAGTTAAACAAATATTTTCTTTGTGGCTTAGCCTAGAAACCAGTAGTACCAGTTTAATCAAGGACGAGACTATTCAGGGCTAGATTCTCAGTTGAAGTAAATCAGTGGAATTCCACAGAAGTAAAAGACAGTACAGTAATTTATGCTGGCAGAGAATCTAGTCATTAATCATTTTATAAGTGTTTGATAAAGTAGAAACCACTGGCTTTATGCCTTTGGGAAGTGCAGATATCACTAGTGCATTTTTCTTTTTAACAGTGTAGTTCCCTTCTTAATTTCCTGACTTTGCCATCTGATTTGTGCCATACACAAAATACTCAGTGGCATATCCCATCCAGTTTATAGTATAAAATTAGCAATGGATACCAGCACTGATCTCTTCAGTAAAGTGGAGGGTGTCTGAACCAGGCAGTCATACACTGCCTAGCTAGTAAATTACTCCTGAGGTCAGTCTGTCAAGGGTTCAAAAAACTATGAACGAGAGATAGATATACAGTGCTGAGTAAAACTATTCCACTATCTTGAAATGCTGTAGTAAAAACAATATAAATCTATAATCACTTATTTGAAACGGAATATTAACTTGGCATTTGGAAAACAACAGTATTTTATTGTACTAAGGAATCTGAAAATTATGATGATAAAATATTTAAACAATATAAAATCATATTCTGATTTAAGTTTTTGCTTAGTAATTTCTTTATGAATATTTTTTTCTTAATCACAGATAAGCTACAAGTATATAAAGAAAAATAGTATCGTATTGGATATTAATCTAAAATATTACACATTAATTTAGCTGTGCTGAGATTTTAGTAAAGACACCTAGATGAAAAGAGAACATGAACATGTTCAGTTTTTCTCTTAATGGCATCTGAAAATATATCTATACATATATTTTATTATATTTATTATATATAACAGATCAATATATCAGTTTAGGATCTACAACAAAGTGGTCATTGCAGAAGAATAGCAACGTTCTCATAACACATTTCTACTACTGCATGGTAAAATTAATTCTAGTGTAGGCACTGACATTCTTGGTTGCATAAAGACCTATTCTTGAATGTGATAAAACTGGTATTTTCTTAAAAATGGCAAGAAGAAGGGGGAAAAGAAGAAAAAGTGAAAAAAAAATGGTAGTGGCAACTCTGAGCTTTATGGGTTAAAGGTAACAACCTTTAAGGCCTGTGCGAAGCGACTAGTATTCGCTTTAGATTTGGCCGATTCGGGGGACAGTGATTTGATTCGGTGATTTGAATCACTGTTCCAAATCGATTCGGCCAGTTCTGATTTGGCCAGGCTCCGCCCATCCCCTGCCCACTCCCACATCCCCGTCAATGACTACCCCACCCGCCCCAGCTCCTGGCACTATGGAAAAAAAAAAGCCCCAACTCAGCAGGTGCTGCCAGGCAGGGGGACTATCCCTGCTGCCCCGTGCTCTGTGGGGGGCTCTTGCATGAGCCCCCTGGAACCCTGAGGCTGCTGCAGGGGCGGAGAGTCCCGGGGTTTTTCTTGGGTTTATTTTTCTTAAAGGGCCAGAGCTGGGGCAGGTGGGGCAGCCATGGGGGGAGGCTGAGAGAGTGGGCAGGGGTCATGGGGGCTCATGACAGAGCCGACCAGGCAGGGGATGGGGCCTGAAAGGGGTTCCACCCCATGGTCCCCTTCCCCTCTCTTCCAACCCCCCTCTTCCCCGGCCCCTACTTACCAGCTCAGAGTCTGGCTGCAGCTCCCATGGGGGACTGTCCAAATCATCAAAGCTCTCTGAATCTTTTGCAAAGATTTGGAGAGCTTTGAATTGATTTGGACCTGTTAATTGGTCCCCTGATCTGATTCGGAGATTTGGCCACCAAATTGGGTCGAATCTCCTCTGAATCGAACCAGCACCCGAAGCTTTGCAGAGCCTAGCAAATAATGACTGGGTCACAAAACGTAAGAAAATTTAGGAGACATGATGTCGTTTGCTAATGCTTATGCCTTCAACACACTGCTGTTTGACATGGTATATAATAAAAGGCCACCAGTAATTCACTGTTCCATAAGGAATAAGCACCATAGCAGACAAAACAGCTTTGGTTGACTATCTAGTTAATATGAAGATACTGAGAAGGTGTGGTGGTAATGTCTCTGTCGTAGCATCTGTTTTTGCTACTATCTCCCCCTTCCATACACAAACATAACTTGAAGGGGTAGAACGAGGATGGCCCCAGGAGATAGGTTCTGACATATTTAGCTGTCTTAATATTTAGAGTTATATAGTTAAGAACATAAGAAATAAGAAAGTTCTCCTTTTTACCCAACCAGAAACACAAAGGGTGGCGTATACTGGGAAACTGGGTAGCAGCTGGCGGCAGCATATATGGCAACAATATGAAAAAGGACCTTGATGAGTATCTGCCTACGTCCATCTCTGCAGATCACAAGATAATTCCACAAAGGACAATACTAGGCTGAGCTGGAACAGGGAGATAGAGCTGAAGGATATTTTGATAAGATTATTTGAAAGTCTTCCATTCATTTTTAGTTGGGGTCAAGTGTTCTATTTTGACCCTTATGTTTTAAATAGATACTACATCACTTTAAGAATACACACAGAAGGGTAAAAAGTGCATGCTGAGGACTGACAGGTTTAAGCCACAAGATAATGCTCTGAGAGTGAAGGAGAGGCATAGTCAAGAATAGTTACTGGGAGTATTTTAATAATTTATCCAAAAGGATATTACAGAGCTGTATTTCTTAATGCTTCCATCTAATTGTCATTATTATGATAATTTGTTAGTGAAAATGGTCACTGAAATTATTTCTTGACTCGTTCTGTGGCATGAGTTTATTGTTGGGATTTTCCCTGGATGTGGCATAGTTGGCTTTGGTAATTTTTTTATCTGAATAGGTGCATGACAAAAGAAACATCTATACAATGTAAAGAATACTTTTTACATAAGGTTGGAGATATAAATGTATATGTAAAACAAGAAAAGGCAGATGCTGTGGGTAAAGGCAGGGACAAGCCAAATGCCACACTGGTTTTCCAAGGGAAAACTTCTGATAATAATGGCATAAGAAAGTATGGCTGGACAAGAGGTCATCTAGTCTAGCAGGACTGGTCCTGTTTAAACTATCCCAGCCCAGTGTCTGTCCATCCTGCTCATGAAAATGTCCAAGGATGGAGATTCCACAGCTTCTCTAGGTAGCCTGACCACCCTCCTAGTCAGAAAGGTTACCTATACCCGTGCTTCAGCATGCTCTAATTAGATCACATTGGAACAAACTTGATTAATCAAGTCTGCTGGAGTGCTCTAATCAGAACACTCCAGTGTGCAGCAGTGTCTTGTGTATTCAGCGTCCCAGTGTTTCAAAATGGCAGCAGGGGCACTTTAATTAAAGCTTGTCAAACGAGCTTTAGTTAAAGTACCCCTGCCACCATTTTGAAATGTGGGACACTGAATGCAAGAGATGCTGCAGACATTTTAATTAAAATGGCTCCCAAGAGCTGCTGTAATTAAAACACCTCTCACCCTGGAGCACATGTAAAAATGCCCAAAGCTCCTCCTAATCACCAGGGATCCTGTTTTTCTCTGCTTAAAAATTGCATATTTTCTGATTAAAAATCCAAAATCTGTGATTAAAACTAAAGGTCCCCTACAGCCCCTGCAGTGTTGCTGGTGCCCCTCACTCCCTCCCACAGCCTCCTCAGCTTTCCTAATACCCCTCACTTCCCCACAACAGCCCCTCAGCCACACACACAGGCACAGACATGCAGACACACACGCATGCACAGGCACTGACATCCGCCCCAGCAGGTAAGTGTGTGTGGGGGGAAGGGGTGGGGCAGGGTGGGGGAAAAGGAAGGTGCTGGGGGGGCCAGATCAAGAAGGGGGAGAGCGTGCCCCTGTACCCGCTCCCAGGAGCAGGGCTGGGGAGTGAGGGCAGGGGTGCCCTTCTGCAGGCTGCACACACGCCAGCCAGCTTGATGTGGGGGTTCTAACATGGAGGCTGCCACTGCACTGCTGCCGCTGCTCCCGCAGTGCCTTCCTGCAGCCTTTCACATGGCTTTGCAGGCAAGCAAGTGGTGCAGGGTGCAGCAGCAGTGGTGTGGTGGCGGCCGCCGCGTGTGGGCCACACGTGTCGGCTGGCTGGCAGGGGAGGGAAGGGTGGGGCTCGCATTTGGTGGCCACCTCTGCACCGCTGCTTGTGCCCTGCGGGTGGCCGCACAGCTACGCAGCAGTGTGGGGTGCTGGCTGCAGTGACTGCATAGCTGGTGGGGTTGGGGGCTCACACATGTTGGCCACCACTTCTGCTTCTTGCCTGTGGAGCTGTGCCTGCATGGAGGCGGCTGCCACACTTGAGCCCCCCAGTCCCTGGGGGCG
>NW_005841889.1:4152076-4154057 GCF_000455745.1 Alligator sinensis
GTGGCGGTGGCCACCGTGTGCGAGCCCCCCCGCCAGCACGTAGCCACCACAGCCACCACCCCTTGCCACCACTGCCACTGCAGAGCTGTGCCCACAGAGCTGTGCAGCTGGCCACAGGGTGGAAGTGGTGGTGTGGTGGCAGATCCCTGCTAATCACCAACCTAAATTTCATCTGCTGCAGCTTGAGTCCTTTCTTCTTAGTCTTTTCCCCTACAGCCACAGAGGGCGCTTGTACACATGATGATATTACCATATGTGATGAAGATTTCCCTTTTTGTAGCTTAATGGGGTCACACTTTACACGTACATGAGTTTTAGGGGTTTTAAATGAGTTTGCATTATCACAATCTAAACCACATCCTGATGTAGTTTAGTTTGCAGCATTGCAACTTGGAATGTTGTAGCCATTAATCTATCAGCTTGGCCCCTGGCTGCGGGAGAGGTGGACAGTCTCCACTGAAAAAAATATTGGGCCCCTTGCTGCTTCTGCCTTCAGCAGGTACCTGCAGCCACCAGGGCACCTGGGGCCACCTGGGAATGGGCTGGCTTGCCCCTGGGGCAGCACAGGGAGGTGACAGAAGCGCAGCTGGGTGTGCTGGCAGCTGGAGAAGGCATTGAGGACAGTGCACAGGGTGCTGGAGGCCCGTCTGGGCTTGGGGAAAAGTTAGATCGGGTGCCTCTGAGCTGGGGCAGCACCTGGCCCACTAGCAGCCAGCCTGGCCAGCCCTAGTGGGTGCTGCCACTGTGGAGGAAAGGACCGGGCCCCACCACAGCTCAGGGGCCGCTCAGCCTGCCAGCAGCTCGCCCCGCAGCTGTGGGAGACGCAGGCAGGCTCTGGGGGAAAAAAAGGATCAGGCCCCTCAGTGCTTCTGCCTTCAGCAGGCGCCTGTGGTTACCAGGACAATGCCAGTATACAGTGATGGAAAAATACAACCCACTATTTCAATTAAAAACTCACTGTTTCAATTTAGGGGGCATAGAATGCAACCCTGAAGGAGTAAAACCCCATCACATATACAAGCACCCTCAGAAAAGGCCATTTCCATCCTCCCTATAATTGCCGTTCAGGAATTTAAAGATTGTTATCAAATCCACGCTTAGTCTTTTCACTCCAGACCCTGGGCCTTGTTACACATTCATTTTAAGTGGCTCCCGGACCTCTTAAGCCCTGGATTGTCCACACATTAACACGTGAAAATAGTTTTAAGTACTCATTAGGAGGCTTGAAGTTATGCCACTCCAGCCTCGGTATATCTCTGATCTGAGTTACACTAAAGTGTAGCCACTTTACACATTAGTGTGTAAACCCAACCCATCCCCTGTCTCCCACTAGCCCAGATTGTGCCCACTGACCCCCCTGTCCCATCCTTGATCGGGTTGTTCCCCCCATACTCTTCCTCTGTCAGCCCTGATTGGCCCGCTGCCCTTCTATCTCCCCCACTTCCCCAGATTCCCTGCCTCCCATGTTCCCCAGCTTACTTCTGGCTGTTGGCACTGTTCCAGGGGCAGGCAGGAAAGAGGAACCTGCCTGTCTGGCCCCTGCCACTGCCACTCTCTGGCTTGGGCTCAGCCTGAGGAAGGGCAGCGATAGTGGCAGTGGCAGTTGTGGAGGCTGGGCAGGCAGCTTCCCTTTCCCTCCCTGTTTCCCAAGGGACTGTGCTGGCAGCCAAAAGAAAGCCAGAGGGGGAGTCCTGGGGCTGGGGAAATACTTACCTTGCACTCCTCAAGACCCCTGTTGGCTTGAATGTGTGACTACTAGCACTAGCACTGCTCAACATTTGAGCAGCTCAAATAACCCAGGCTCTTTCAAGCCTTTCCTCACAAATTTTGGTTCCTAGGCCCCTAATCAGTTGTTTCATTTAGACTGTCTTCTCTTAGCTGACTTAAGAGAATGTCATAGATTTATAGATTCTTAGATGTTAGGGTCGGAAGGGACCTCAATAGATCATCGAGTCCAACCCCCTGCATAGGCAGGAAAGAG
>NW_005841889.1:4154464-4166222 GCF_000455745.1 Alligator sinensis
CGACTCATGTTCATCTTGGAGTCCACTAGGACTCCAAGATCCCTTTCCACTTCTGTGCCTCCAGGCAGGTCATTTCCTAGGCAGTAGGTATGCTGGACATTTTTCCTCCCTAGGTGCAGCACTTTACATTTCTCCTTGTTGAATTGCATTCTGTTGTTTTCTGCCCATATGTCCAACCTGTCCAGGTCTGCCTGTAGCTGTTCCCTGCCCTCCGGTGTGTCCACTTCTCCCCACAGTTTTGTGTGATCCGCAAACTTGGACAGAGTACACTTCACTCCCTCGTCCAAGTCGCTGATGAAGACATTGAAGAGTATCGGTCCAAGGACCGAGCCCTGCGGGACCCCACTGCCCACACACTTCCAGGTCGATATCGACCCATCCACTACGACTCTCTGGGTACGACCCTCTAGCCAATTTGCCACCCACCGGACTGTGTAGTCATCCAAGTCACAGCCTCTTAACTTGTTCACCAGTTCGCTGTCTGAGAGAGGTGGCTACCAAGGTAAGGGAAGTACTCAACTACCTCCAGGGTCTTTCCCACGATGGTAATTTGTAGAAGGTGGAGAGGGGTCACTTTCATGACCTGGCACAGGCTGATAGAGCACTTTAGTCTTCACAATGTTGAGCTGGAGGCTCAAAGTTTAGTAGGCTTCTCCAAAAAGATTAAGCAAAGTCTGGAGGTTTTCCTCAGTGAGCACAAGGATGGTGCAGTCGTTCATGGGGGACTGTATCAAAAGCCTCATTAAAGTCAAGGTATATTACATCCACTCTTCCGCCACCATCCACAAAGACCCTATATAAATCATAGTTCTTAGACAACCCAGATTAAAAAGCAGTTAGTATATGGGCATGCGAACCAAACATATGTAATATCAGAAAATCCTCTTATAGACTTAAACATGCATATACAGTACACACGTGCTCAAGCTGTTCTTTTAGTAAATGTGCATATATTTGTATGTTTATATCTAGAGTGGTGAGGGGCATTTTCTCTGGTATGTTACATTGTGGAATCAAGCGTCCTGTGCTTTACTTTTCCACTTTCCAGTACAGTATCACTTTTTACCCGTTCCTGGGAACAGGGTCGTCCCTAGGCGAGGGCGAATCAGGGCGACTGCTCCAGGCCCTGCACTGTACAGGCCTCACTGCCGAGCGCTGCTGGCTCCAGCCATTTGCCACCCCCACTCCGCCAGCTCTGGCCGCTTGCCACCCTGGTGCCCCCCAGCCCCGTACAGACTGATATGCCCCAGGCCCCACATACCCCTCAGGATGGCTCTGCCTGGGAGGCATAATACTCAGTTTGATGGACTGGTGGACTGAGCTACACCAGATCTTACATTCCTACAAGACTAGTGCTATATGTAGATTACAGTATACAGAAGCCGTTGAAAAAGTTAAACACTTGCTTACAAAGAGGTCGTCTTGGTGATCTTGTTGACAGTGTAGTGTGCTCCCAAACTGACGATCTGTGTTCATGACTGAAGTGTTGTAGAAGTAGCATGCTGATCTTAGTGGGGAGGAAGTGTATTTTGAATAATCTCTTCTGTTTAGTGCACAGAATGGCCTTGATGGTCAGCAGTGAATATTCATTATGTTGCCATGTTTTGGAACAGCATAGTTTATCATGCTTCAATATATATTGATTTCAACGAATCTGTCCCTGTATTACTGGGGCACAGGTTATTGAGGATCTGAACGTCTGTGGTTAGGAATGTGGGAGCTTCACAAAGTCCGCTGTCTCCAAAAATATGTCTTAAAAAGGAAACAGCCATGGTCAACCATATTGTGCAATTTTTGCCATTCTGAAAACTCTAAATCTTCCATGCTTACACATTTTATTTTCCCTATTGCAGAGTTAATGTTTTCCAATGTGACACTGAACATTTTTAAGTCAAACTACTTGCACTTATGAATAAGAGAAGGATTTTGTGGGGTTCTCATAGTACCTTTGATTGTTCTTTCATTTCTAGTTTGGGAACAGTTACCATTATGCAAAAATTGAAATGCACAGTGTTTCCTGTTGTGCTCTTTGTTTGCTGTTGTAATTCTTAATGTGTTTTTTTATATTTTTATAAGTGCAAGTGAGTGTAAAAGAGTGAACCTGCTTGCAATGGAGCCTGGAAACTTCAAGTGTAGTTAAGTGATTTCACAGCCAAGCAAACCCACATTCTCTGTGACTGTGATCACCAGATTATGCATTTACTTAAAAAACTGAAGCACTCCCCAAAACTCTGATTCAGCTGTCTATCCATATTCAGTAAAGCACTTAAATACCTCCTGAACATGTTTTAGGTTTTAGATGAGTGAGGATGGACTTAAGTATTGTTAAGAGTAAATCATGCTTAATGAACTGAATGTTATTCTACAACTAGGTAACAGGCTTGGTAGATGGAGCCAGAGGAGTGGCGTGATATACCTTGACTTTAGCAAGGCTTTTGATACTGCCCCCTATTGCATCCTGTTAAGTAGTTTAAAATAATAAAACTGAGATGAAACTAAGGTACACAATTTGTTGGATCATTGTGGTCGGAGTAGTCATCAATGACTCAATGTCAAACTGAGGTGTTTAGTGGCGTTGCCCAGGCATCTGTCTTAGGTTCAATAGTGTTCAGTATCTTCTTTAATGACTTGGAGGTTGGAATTCAGTGAACACTTAGTAACTGTGCAGCTGACACCGAGATGGGTGTGGTATCAGGCACTTTGGAGGCTCAGATTAGGGTTCAAAATGACCTTGATAAACCAGAGAAGCGGTCTGAAATATATTGGATGACATTCAGTAAGGAAAAAATGCATAGTCCTGTGCTTAGAATGAAACAATCAGCTGCACAAATACAAACTGGGGAATAATTGGCTAGGCTGCAGTACTACAGAATAGGACTGGGGGATACTAATGGACTGCAAACAGAATCAACAGCATGCTTTTGTTGCAAAAAGTCAGTAGCACACTGGGCTATATTAACAAGGCAAGTCACAGGAAGCGATTCGTCCAGTCTGTTGAGCAGTGGTGAAGCTTCTCCTGGAGTACAGTGTCCAGTTTGGTACACTGAGTTTCAAGTAAAGCATGGACAAATTGGAAAGAATCCTGAGGAGAGCAACAACAATTATTAGAAGTCTAATCTAAACATGCCACACAAGGGAAGGTTGAAAAAACTGGCTTTCCTTAATTTTGAGAGGGGAAGACTGAAGGGTGCTTTGCTAAGGGTGCTTCAAATCAAGAAAGAGAAACAACCCCTTTCCTGAAAGAGAGGAAGGTGTCTGCAGGGAACAGGACAAGAAGTAACAGGCTTAGATTGCAATGGGATTTTCACATTGAATCTTAGGAAGGACTGTTTAATTATATGGGTGGTTCATAGATTCATAGATGTTAGGGTTGAAAGGGACCTCAGTAGGTCATCGAGTCCAACCCCCTGCCCTGGGCAGCAAGGAGCGCTGGGGTCAGATGACCCCAGCTAGGTCCTTGTCCAGTCTCCTCTTGAAGAGACCTCCAAGGTAGGTGAGAGCACCACCTCCCTAGGAAGCCCATTCCAGATTCTGGCAACCCTTACTGTGAAGAAGTTCTTTCTAATGTCCAACCTAAATCCGCTCTCTGTCAATTTGGGGACATTGCTCCTAGTTACGCCAGGGGGTGCCCTAGTAAATAGATCATCTATTCCCTGCTGCCCTCCCCGATGAATTTATAGTCAGCCACAAGATCACCTCTCAGCCTTCTCTTGCGAAGGCTGAAGAGATCTAGGTCCCTCAGTCTCTCCTTGTAGGGCCTGGCCTGCAGGCCTCTGACCATACAAGTGGCCTCCTCTGAACCCTCTTAAGATTCTGCACATCCCTCTTGAAGTGTGGTGCCCAAAACTGGACACAGTACTCCAACTGCGGCCTGACTAGTGCCATATAGAAGGGAAGCATCACCGCCCTGGACCTGTTTGTCATGCATCTGCTAATGCATGATAAAGTGCAGTTAGCCTTGTTGATCACTTTGTCACATTGACAACTCATGTTCACCTTGGAGTCAACTATGATTCCAAGATCCCTTTCCGCTGCTGTGCTGGTTAAGCATTGGTGCAGATTACCTAGAGAGATTATGGAATTTCTATCATTGGAAGCTTTTTAAGTGCAGGTAACACAGGCTAGGTACAGACATTCAAAAAGCCTGAGGTGGAATTGATCTAAGTTACATAGTTTTTTGTAAGTAATATAGTTTAGATTGGTAGTGAACAGAACACATATTCACCCTTGGAATGGGGAGGGGCACAAATCTTAGACCAGGTTGCACCATTTTTAAACCAGTCTATATGTGTTGGACTTCTGGTCTGTTACTGGTATAGACCAATTTTCAATCACTTATTGAAAGTGAAAGTGTAATGTCTGTATCTGGCCACAAATGCTAGGTTGGGATGGCTTACACAGGAATAATCCTGCCTTGAGAAGGTAGTTGGACTAGATGACCTCCTTAGTTTTCTTCCAGGTCTGTTTTTCTATGGTTGGTGGGATTGTTTTGCAGAATTGAGATCTGTGCATTCATTCTGCTGTTGCAACGTGAAATGATGCAAGCATTCTGCAGAAAAGACCCCAGACCATCTGGACTTTTTGATACTAGTTTGAAGATCCAGAAAGAACTGCAGGGTTACTACAACTATAGAACTGCTGAGTAGTTTGCATTTATTCCTCTGCCTTCCAGAAGGGCTTGTCTACACCAGGAAAATTACCATGTAACTAGGGTGATACAGATATGCCACCAAAGTTACACCAGTAAAAATCTTTGTGGCTATGTACAGACAGTCAAAAAGCCTGAGGCTGAATTTCATAGTTTCATAGTTTTAGGGTCGGAAGGGACCTAATAGATCTTCTAGCCCGACCCCCCGCCAGGGCGGGAGAACAACAACAAAAAACAAACCCTAAAAACAAAAACGGGACTCAAATGAGTCCAGCCAGGTAGGTATCCAGCCTCTTCTTAAAGATCCCCAGGGTAGGGGCCAGCACCACCTCCCTTGGAAGTTGGTTCCAGCTCCTAGCCGCCCTAACTGTGAAGTAGTTTTTTCGGATGTCCAATCTGTACCTCCTCTCCATCAACTTGTGCCCATTACTCCTTGTTATGCCAGCGGGGGCTAGGGGAAACAGCGTCTCCCCCAAACCCTTCTGGTTCCCCCTAGTGAGTTTATAGACGGTCATCAGGTCCCCCTCAGCCTTCTCTTGTGGAGGCTGAATAGGTTCAGGTCCCGCAGTCTCTCACTGTAGGGTCTGCCCTGTTGTCCCCGGATCATGTGGGTGGCCCTCCTCTGGACCCTCTCCATGTTGTCCACATCCCTCCTGAAATGGGGCGCACAGAACTGGACACAATACTCCAGCTGCGGACATCTCATGGGAAGAGCACTCAGCCAAATCCAGTCGGTCTCAAAGCTTCCTCACATGCGTGGATGAGCTCTATCTGTCTCAAGAAGTTTATAGGCCAACAAGAGATAAGGCGCTGCTTGACCTGGTCCTGGCCAAAGGAGATGACCTAATCAGTGACCTAAGAATTGAAGGGAAGCTGGGCAACAGTGATCACGAGTTGATCACTTTCACTATCCATTGCAAAGCTGGCAAGTCAGCCAGCAATGCAGTAGTCCTCTACCTTAGGAAAGCCAAATTTCATAAGCTCAGGAGACTTATTCTCAAGAACCTGAGAGGCCATGATTTGACAGGGAGGAGAGTTCATAACGAGTGGTCGCTCCTTAAGGAAACAATCCTAGAAGCACAAGGGAAATCTGTCCCAACCTATAGGACAGGTGATAAAAGGGCTCAGCAACTCCCTTGGCTCAACAGGGAACTCATGGACTTCCTACAACTAAAAAGAGAGGCTTAAAAAGGATGGGAGACAGGAAACACCACTAAAGAGGAGTATTCTGCACTGGTCTGCACCTGTAGGGAGCGAACTAGGAAAGCCAAGCTGCAACCGAACTCAAACTGGCTATCAAGGACAATAAAAAGTCCTTCTTCAGATGGGAGACTTCAGCTACCCGGACATCTCATGGAAAGAGCACTCAGACAAATCCACAAGGAGTGGATGCCTACACAGTCAGGTGGGTGGCTAACTGGCTTAGGGACCGCACCCAGAGAGTGGTGGTTGACGGGTTGTTCTCGGCCTGGAAGGAGGTAGGCAGTGGAGTTCTGCAGGGTTCGGTCCTTGGGTCAGCGTTATTTAATATCTTCATCAGCAATTTGGACAAGGGTGTGATGAGCACCCTTTCCAAGTTTGCGTATGATACTAAATTATGGGGCAAAGTGAATTCATCAGAGGGCAGGGAGCAGTTACAGGCTGACCTGGACAGGTTAGATTAATGGGCGGAACATAATAGGATGCAGTTCAACAAAGATAAATGTAAGGTACTCCACCTAGCAAGGAGGAATCTGCAGCATACTTATAGGTTGGGAGATGTCCTCCTCAGCAGCTCAGAGGCTGAGAGAGATCTTGGAGTCATAGTTGACTCCAAGATGAACATGAGCCGGCAGTACAACGAGGCCATCAACAAAGCCAATTGTACCTTGTCGTGTATTAGCAGATGCATGACCAACAGATTGAGGGAGGTGATGCTCCCCCTCTATGTGGCATTGGTTAGGCTGCAGTTGGTATACTATGTCCAGTTTTGGGCGCCGCACTTCAAGAGGGACACAGAGGATCTGGAGAGGGTTCAGAGGAGGGCCACTCACATGATTGATGTCTCCGTGAAAGACCCTATGAGGAGAGGTTGAGAGATCTGGATCTCTTCAGCCTATACAAAAGATGGCTGAGGGGTGACCTTGTAGCCACCTATAAATTTATCAGGGGAGGACAGCAGGGAATTGGGGATGCACTGTTTACCAGAGTGCCCCAGGGAGTAACTAGAAATAATGGGTGCAAACTAGTGGAAAGTAGATTTAGGTTAAACATTAGGAAGAAATTTTTTACAATTTTGTGTTGTTGAGAAGGGTGTTCCCCAGCCTGTAGGTATGTTGCGGGTTCCTTCTCCCTAGATGCAGCACCTTGCACTTATCTGCATTGAATTCCATTCTATTCCCATCCGCCCACCTCCGTAACTGGTCTAGATCTAGTTGGATTCTGTCCCTCCTCTCCAGTGTGCCCTCTTCTCCCCACATCTTTATGTCATCAGTGAATTTGGACAGCGTGCTTTCCACACCCACCTCCAAGTCACTGATAAAGATGTTGAATAGCACAGGCCCGAGGACCGAGCCCTGGGGAGCTCCACTGCCCACATCCCTCCAGGTCGAAAACGACCCATCCACCACCACTCTCTGGGTGTGACCATCAAGCCAATTTGCCACCCATCTGACTGTGAAGGCATCAACTGACTGTGAGTTAACTTGAACCAGGAAGTGGTCTGGGACAAAAGTTCTAGTAACTGGTTTGACTTAAATCAGTTAAGTCTGATACTACATTCAGCCAGGTTTATCTTAAACCAATTTCGGCCATTTTGAAAGCAGTTTATGTGCACTGGACTTCTGTTCTGTTACAGGTTTAAACCAGTTTCTGATCACTTAAAGTGGTTTATGTGGCACTTCTGTCCCTAGCCTGTGTATACACTTTTTTCTAGATTAATTGTCCACAGAGAAGATCATACCAGTATAATTCTAGTTATATCAGTAGATTTCCCCATTTAGACAAACCCTCAGATGGTGCTTTCAGCTAGCTGTGAAGATGTGGAGGATGTTAGTTCCAAATAGAGGTGCACCGATACATCGGTCTGATACTGGATCGGTACCAATATAAAGAAAATTTGATGTATCAGATATCGGCCCATTGAGGCTGATAATTTGGCCAATAAATGCCTGTGCTGTGCGCAGCCATGAAGCGGAGCAGCCACAAAGCAGAGCAGCATGGAGAGCTGCCTCCAGCTGTTAAGTTGGAAGGGGAGGGGGGAGAAAAGGGGTATGGAGGGCAGCAGATCAAGGCCCCCATGGTGAGAGAGGAAGGGGGCAGGGGCATGTGCTGCCCAGGGGGATGGGGGTGTGGGATGGAGTAGCAGCTCTTGGGGGGAAATGGCTCCCGCTGCTGCTTGCACCTCGGGAGGGCAGGTGTGCCCCCCAGATATGCGGCGGGCAGGCAGGGGTGTTGGAGCCAATGCTGTGCAGGGCTCTTTTTGGTGGGGGCTGGGCTTGGAGTGGGCGCCGGCAGTGCTGGGAGGGGCTGTCGCCACCTCAAATTTTTTCACCGCTCTGCTCCCAACCCCACACCTCCAGGCACAGCCCAGCTCCATGTCCTGCCTCCACCCATGTGCTGGGAAGAGCTGAGACTGCGCTGGGCAGCTGGCAGCAGCAGCAGCACTGGGGGCGGAGCTGAGGCAAAATTTGGGGTGGATGCAGCTCCCTCCCAGTGCCCCCGGTGCCCGCTCTGAGCCCAGACCCCTGCCAAGAAGAGCCCACGTGGCCCTGGCTCCAGCCCACTTGCCTGCCCCATGCAGATGCAGATCCCCCCCACCCCCGGGGTGCAAGTAGCAGTGGGAGTCACCCTCTCCCCCACGAGCTGTGCCTCCGTCCCACCCTGCTTGCCCCCCTGGGCAGCACCTGTCCCCTCCCTCCCTCACTGTGGGGGGCATTGATCTGTACCCCATGTCCCGTCCCTCCCCTTCCAGCACAACAGATTTACCACCTAGTGGCAGCTGTATCGGATATCTGATCGGTATTGGCTGATATGCCTCCTTAAATATCCACTATCGGTATTGGCCCCCAAAATCTCTATTGGTGCACCTCTAGTTCCAAACTTTCATTTTTTAGGCTATCTTTTCCAAACATAACCAAGTATCCTGGAGCGCAGACAACAGATGGACCAACCTGAAATTTAAAATTCAAACCAGTTTTGTTAACTTGGTATGGAAGAAGCATTTGAACAATGGAAAAATGCTGTTTCTTCTCAAGTTAGTAACTGAAACAGGTTTTAAAGAGTTTCCTTTTAAATTTCTCACAGAAAGCAAAACTAACTTCTGAGCTAAAAACAAGGGTAAGAAAAATCAACCCCTGTCAGAGTTGTGTGGCTACTGAGAATGTAAGTATTAAAATTACAAAAATCATGGTAATTTGTTACAGAACAAGATTTATGGGCAAAAGACTCTATTCAGAGACTGTCTATCAGGTATTGTACAGACACCTACACACATGTATACAAATGCCACCCCACACTTTTTAGCAGGAAGCCCTGGTCCTACCACAAACAGCGCACAATCCAAGTGCAAAATGTATTTTAAAATGTGGTAAATACGTTTTCCTCTCATAGCTAGAGTCGAAATCACTGCAGTCCATGTGGTTTGTCTATGGGAGGCAGCTGCTTGTTTTAGTCAAGAGCACATCTCGCTGCCAAGCCAAGGAGCAGCATTTCTGTTAGCTTCGGAAGCAGCTGTTTGCCCATTTCTGAGTGAATGAAATGAAGCTAGAAGCACATATGTGCCTGTGGTGGGGGCTGTGGATAGGAAAGGAAACAAGGGAAAATAGTTACAGATAAGGGCCAAATTATCAGCAGATGTAAATTGACATAGTTGACTTTAATGGAGCCATGCCAAGTTTCATCAGCTGAAGATGTGACCCACTCTTTCTTAGAGTGAAACATATATTTAGAGAAGATCAGGAACAACAATTGTCAATGAAAGCAAGTGGCTTTGTTTAACTGATGGTTCCTTCCTGAATGGTGTTTTGTAAGCTGGTTTATGGTGAGACATTTCTTTCTCTTTCAGGATATGTAACTACCATGTTAAGGGCCAAAATCATGTCTGGAGAGTGGAAGAGGATAGGGCTTCTGAGTAATGACGATGCTTTGTGGGTTATGGATGTTTGCTGCCAAGAAAGTGGAGGTGCAAGATGAGCATGTAGTAATGATCCTGTTGGTTGTTAGTCTAGCATGCATAGCCTGAGTAAGGTATTTTGCTTTATATAAATAGTACTCCATGATGGTGCAACCGCTTAAGCTGGAATGTATCTTAATGACATTCTCTGATTTCTGTTTTGAGCTATCTGGAATTTCCCTTAAAATACTTATTGGCCTCCTAATCACTAGGTGAAGCTGATCAACTGCAAGTTTTCCTGCCATTTACCAAAGCTGGAATGTTACTTACAGACAGCAGAGGGGCCTATTTTTGTGACTGGGGAAACATAACAGACCCTGTGATTTACCCATCCTCACCAGGGGCTAATGCCTGCATATCCTGAGACCCAGCATTGTGCCATCTGAGAAGAGAAACAGCATATTAACCTGCTCACCAGTAAAACTGGTATCCCCAAGAGTAGACTTTCCAATATACCTACTGTCATCATTCTGCTGAACTACAGCATAGTTGTTCTGCATGATTTAGAGCCTCAGCTGTGGCAATGAAAGGGAGGAGTGTTACACGGTGCAGTGTTACTGTTAAAGTGCAGGTTATAAAATGAAAATCACTATGGAATCTATCAAAATTGCAGTCATGGGTTCATAATATTCCAACATTATGGGCAGTTTTATAAAAAATCATGGACTTTTCGTGACTATTCTTACTTGATCATTTTACCTTGGCAGTAAGAGCCTGCTGCGGTGTTGTTTATAGCGTATTTCTTTAACACCAGTTTTGAAAAAAAAACCCCAAAGCTAAAGGGATACTCACAGCTGTACTTAATTTTTTCCAAAACCATTTGCAAAAGTCTCAGTAATGTTTTACATACACCTTTTCATTTTTTAAATTTAAAGCTCCATCAGTTTTACACATAATTAAGACCCTACAATAACAAAGGGAAAATAAACAACAAATGCACATTGTTTTAAAGATTGCTTTGCATTATATTACAGAAATCTATTTCCATTATATTTAAAGGTAAATGCAGTCAGCCCCATCAGCAGCAACCAGTGAGTGGTGTGGCTCCTGTTTGTCAGTCTCTGTCAGGGTTAGTTCTGTGCTATCCTCTTGCCTTATGTAATTTAGAGCAGCCTCAGGACTGTTTCTGATAATACCAGGGATAAAATCCTGGCCTGGAAGTAGTCAGTGACAAAACTTCCATTGACCAGTTGGGCCCAGCAGTGTGGAAGTGGGGAGGTGGAGGGGGCAGTGCATTGTTCAGTGATGGCAGGAGTACAAAAGTGTTCTGCTTTTAGCCCATTTTCCCCAGCTGCAACACAGTGGCTTTGGAAAGAGGAAATTCAGGAGGTATTTTCTAAGATGGTTCCCATGCCACCCAAGAATGACTGCACACTATGGGAACCTGTAGCTGGCCAGCTATACTGAATTTTCAGCTTCTCTGCATCCCTAGAATGATAAACACAGGCTGGGGTGGAGCTAAGGACTGTGCCAAATGTAGTCGGTCACTCTTTGTATTCTGTACCTTAAAGCCCTCACTGGGCACATCCACACATTCAGGCACATGCACTTGCAGCAGCTCAAATAGAAGTGGTGGAAATTTGAGCCAGGGCTTTTTGCTTCAGCGCACATACCCAGACACGCGCTTTGGTATTGTGCAAGTTGTACCGCTTGGAGCAAAATACCCTGCTTGGCTCCTCCCAGATCTGCAGCCAAGGGGAGTTAGAGCCTGGGGCCAGCTATGTAAAAAGCTGCCCTGTCCTGGCCCCATCAGTACAGAAAGCTGTCCTGGCAAGTAGCTCAGGCCTACTCGCTGTCAGGAGCTTCTGGGGCCCAGCCAATTGATACCTAGGGACACTACCCCTTGGGCCAGCTGGACTGCTACAGCAACCTTGAGAGTTCCCTGCACCCTCTACCCACTGCAGCAGTCTGGCAGTGGGGGCTGCTGCCTGGCTGTGACCTGCTGCGCACCTGCCAGA
>NW_005841889.1:4166239-4182935 GCF_000455745.1 Alligator sinensis
TCTGCCCCTCTGGGCCAGCTGCCAGTGGGCTGTGGCTGCAGAGTTGGCCTTTGTGTGGCACTACTGCCATGTGTGTCCCTGCCCGGCCATCTGGGCAGCTACCACCTGGAAGATGTTCCGTGTGTGGTGGCCTGCTTTGAACTGTCAAAGCATGTCCTCCTGGCTCCAATTGGCAGGAGGTCAGCCACCTCCAGCTGGGTCCAAGGTACCAACTCTGGAGAGCCTCCTCTGCCTGGGTCCTGCCACTTGCCTACCTAGCAGGAATTCTGATGTTCCCTATTTGAGAACTGAAAAATCCCCGATAAAACAATCCCAAAGTCACTCTGTAAAATATCCCAAAATCCATGTTCTTCCACAATTAAAACAAAAGACCACTATATATATATATATAGAGAGAGAGAGAGAGAGAGAACTCTGGAGAGCCTCCTCTGCCTGGGTCCTGCCACTTGCCTACCTAGCAGGAATTCTGATGTTCCCTATTTGAGAACTGAAAAATCCCCGATAAAACAATCCCAAAGTCACTCTGTAAAATATCCCAAAATCCATGTTCTTCCACAATTAAAACAAAAGACCACTATATATATATATATAGAGAGAGAGAGAGAGAGAGAGAGGGAGAGAGAGGGTGAGCGAATGTGAGCGCAATCATTTGGGTAATATTTTATTGATATATCTACAGTGTTAAAGCAATTTGGAAGTCTACCAGTGTCTCTATCATAATAAGAAAATGAATTCTAAATACCTATATTTTGCTGTTTGTCTTTGGTTTTCTTACTATAGAGCAGTTAGAGCTCCCCCGACCCCTTCACTAACCAGGATGTGGGGACAGCTGCCCCTGCAGCCACAGCTCCTGCCAGCAGGTCTAGGGGGGTGGGAAGTGGGGTCAGAGGTTGTGGGGGGCTGTGGTGGGATGTGGGGGGCCATAGGGTGTGTGGGTAGGTGTGGGGGGACTGTGGGGGGAAGCTGCTTAGGAGGGGTGGGTCCCCTGCCCCCTGCAGGTTGAAACCCTCCCATGGACTTGCTTCCCCAGCCCCCTGGATTGCTGCCCCGCCCAGCTCCATCCCCAGCTGGCTCCTGCAGCCCCCCAATGCCTGCCCCACCCAGCTCCACCCTGTCGTTTGCACCCCCAGACTCTCTGATGGCTGCCCCTCCTGGCACTTAAAAAAAAAAAAAAAGCCCTGCACTCATGGGCAGTAGCAGCAGCCATTGAGGTATTTCCCCTGGGGTATTTTTGGACCCCTGAATATTCAGGGGTCTGATTTTGTCTCCACCTGTAAATTTGCAGCACGGGGATTGTTTTTTTGTTCCCACACATGCCTCTTGCAGCATCCAGAAAAGGCTTTGAGATGCAGCAAGAGGCACGTGTGCGCTTATTTGGACGCACCCACTCAGGCCAAACTCCCAGGTATATCAACTGTAGAAGCAATGGACAGTTTGCTTGTGTAAGGACAAAGGGCTTAGATCTTCACCAACTTTAGTTGGCTTTTACAAGGGGGCATGATCTAACTGAAAGTCAGCTCTGCAGAATTTGGCCTATCAGAAGTCAAACCTTTGTTTATAAATATCATGGGTGAGGAATTCTTGCGGTTATACATACTGGGTGCATGTACATGTTGCCCTATGGTGACGTACAGCACGCTAGGGCAACGCAGCGATCACGTTTCTACACGTGATCGCCAACTACATTGCCGTAGTGGTGCACTCCCCAGGTATAGTGCACCACTATGTTGCCATAGCGGCAAAATTTACCCGTGTGCCATGTGCACAGTGCAGTAACCACCCGTACTGCGCTGTGCTTTAATACTTCCTTTTGGAAGTACTAAAGCACAGCATCGTAGCAACATCGCTGCATGGTGATGTATAGACGTGCCCACTGAAAACTAAAATATGACATGACATGATAGCCAGTCCTTCAGAACTCTGGCCTTCTGTGGTGGGGAATAAAGATCATTGCTGTAACCGCTGATTTTGAGTTTGTGTCTTTGGCTTTGGGAAATATATTAGTCTGTAAGATGTACCACTTTGAAGCAGGACAATTAACAGGATGATGCCAGCTGAAATTGTTGATGTTATAATAACTTTAAATTGTGGCAATTCAGCTGCCTTATGTATGTCTATTTGACTGTTTTACATTTTTTCATGCTATATAACATTTCACTTATAAAATAGTAACTTTTTTGTTTCTGCTGAGGGGAAAAAAAGGTAACTTGCTGCATAATATACACTGCTTTTCTCCAGTAGGTCTGACCCATACTCTGTCAAAAAAATGCTACATTTATGTTAAGAAATGAAGGTTGAATCACAATCCTTTTTCATGTGCTCCCTTTTTATGAATGGCACATGCTACTTTTGTTAGTGAGATGTAACACAAGACTATCTTGATATTATCTCTCATACAAACTGAATTTGAAAGCACTTTACAGAGTCACTGTAAACAGCATAATTGAAGAGTTAAATGACAGCAGATCAGAAGAGATATTGATAGCTCAAGGGAAAGGAGAAATAATCTGCTTTCACATGAGAGTGAGAATGAGTTGAAAAGATGAAGTGAAGAAGGATGACAGGAGTGGAAGAAAAATTGTCTCTAGCACCTGCAGTGCTTTCTATTCTGCAGTATTCATGTTACATGCTCCTGTTCATTTTGTTGGGGTGTGTTTATATGGGTTTTTTTAAGCATTCAGTAAGAAAACAACTGTAAAGTATTGCAGTAAGCCTATGTGATTATCGCACCTAGCTCAATGGCGCCTCAGTCCATCGTGGAAGCTCTGGCTCGTGATGGAGCCTCTTAGAAAGTAATATAATTCATAACACAATGTGGTGTGCTTCTGTGACAGGATAGGGAGGACTGTGTTCAGCCTTCCTTACTAGTATGAAGTTTTGTCACATGGCCTGCTATTTGAAAGGGTAGTAGTGTTGGGATATGGACTATGTGCAAGGAAGCTGACAGTCTATTTGTACCCAGACAAGGTAGGTTGACTTGCCTGGATTACAGGCATACTTGGTCAGACTCTTTTTACTGCTAAAAGAGAAACATTTTGGATTCCCATAGTACACCCTCTAGCCACAGCATAAATAGTAGGAGCCTTGAAGCCTGATCCTCCTCTCTTGTCGCATAGTGCCAGAATAGGTTCATAAGTTAGTGGGGAATCGTCCCTGGCTGCTGCCTATTTAACCCTCCCTACCATTAAACCTCTCTCCCTCCCCCCCTGCCATTAGTGCACCCACACAGCACAGGACAGAATGTGGCCCCAAAACTTTTCAGCAGGCAGATGGAAATGAACCTGTGTCTTCTTATTTTCATCCTGTTCTTGACTCGCTTTCAATAATGTAGCTGTCACTTTTTCAGATACAGAAGCATTTCATCACTTAACTACTGGCAGCTGGTAAATACTGACTCGTTTTGGTTGATCCACTACTGTGTTTCATTTAAAGTCCGGGATCTCTTTTGTTAGACCAACTGAGTAGTTGGAAAAAAGTTCTTGGCAAGCTTTCGAGCACAGTCACCCTTCTTCAGGCATTCACCCTTCTTC
The DNA here is from genome assembly GCF_000455745.1 of Alligator sinensis. Taxonomy (NCBI): domain Eukaryota; kingdom Metazoa; phylum Chordata; order Crocodylia; family Alligatoridae; genus Alligator; species Alligator sinensis. The sequence continues at coordinate 4,169,770 of NW_005841889.1, forward strand.
ACCCTGAAGAAGGGTGACTGCACCCAAAAGCTTGCCAAGAACTTTTTTCCAACTACTCAGTTGTTCTAATAAAAGATATCCCATTTACCCAAAGAACCTTGCCTGCCTCTTTGCGTAGACCAACAAACATGGCTACAACCAAAAAGCCCATGGAACCTTCCTTGAAATAGACCAAATCTGTCTTATTATAAGATATAGAAAACACCTTCCTCAGATTCTAGAAAACGTGTACAGCATATCCTATCTGAAGCGTATCTTTTCCAGTGACTCACCTTGCTTTCTTCTGTATCATCTGTACGGGTGAATTGTGTTTGCTCAGTCACATTTGACTTCAGCGACAATACCCAGTTAAAAGGCTTCTCAGGTTTCCTTTACTGCAGGGGCAGGCAATTATTTCAGATGGAGGGCCGCTTACCCAGTTTTGGCAGGCTGTCAAGGGCCGCATGAGTAGCTCTGCCCCGTGACAGGTGCCCCACCCCCTGGTCACTGTCTTGGGACCAATGTCCCAGGGCCAGCACCGGTGGGGCCCAAAGCAGAGCGCTGCCTGGCAGGGGTCTGTGGAGCCGGGCTGTGCTGCACCAGCAGGGAGAGCGGGGAGCTGGCCTGGCTCCATACAGCCCCTACTGGCTGGGACCCCGTGCTCCTGCCATCCTGCTCCGGGCCCCTCTGGGGACACTGGTGCAGGCCCCACGTTCCCGCTGGCTCCCACACCCACTGACACCCAGTGCCCCCCAGCCCCACAGTACAGGCAGGGGGCAGCGCACAGCCCCGACTCCCTGCTTGCTGGTAAGGATGAAGCTGGTGTTGAGCACAGGGAAAAGAATACAAATGAAAAATAGCCACCATGGCTGTATATCAGCTAAGCAGTAAGGTCTGAGGTCAGAGTCAGGATGTCAAGGCCATGTATCAGGCAAGAGCAGGAAGGAATGGTCATTGATGGCTTAAGGATAGATAATGCTAAGCAGACCAATGCTGTTTCCTTGCAAATTGTTTAAGTGTTCAAGTGGCTTCCTGCCTTCTGTGTGCATGGACCAATGGGCATCAAGAAAGGGATGACCAATCAGGCCATAGTTGTGTGAGGATGAATCATCCTAAGTGGTGAACGCCCACCTTTGTGTTAGGTCAGCTTCCTAATATGTATTTGTTGCCCTGTGGGGTCAGGCCAACTCTCAGGATCTCAATATTGCACTGTTAGACAGAAGGGTGTGACACAGTTGAACATATACAAACACACAAATCAATTGGGTGCATACATGCACACACTACCAACTTAGGCACATACACATCCAAACTAGCCTAGGCACATGGTGATACCTATCACCAATTCAAGCACATACACTGTATACCTCAAAAGTTAGACAAAAATCAATTGTCCATACCTGCACACTCAGTACACATACACAGATCACTAATTCGTATATCACGCACACAATGACTATATATATATATACACACACACTCACCAGCTCACATACATACAACCCACCTACACATACACACAGGTGAGTTCCTAACTTGGGTGGTACAGTATGTATGTGTGTGCTTGGGATACCTGGGATACTTAGGGGAAGGTTAAGGTGAGAGAGAGAGTTAAAGTGTAGGGAGTGAAAGTTGCCAGAACCAGGATTAGAACCAGTGGACTAGAGAGAAGCTGGCTGAGGAACTGAGGCTTGGGTTTACTTAAGGTCAAGTGGCCCCAGGGTTACTCAAAGTCACTGGTGCAAGTGAAAAAAAAAAAGCCTGGTGGCAAGGAGGAGACAGAGAGAGACAGAAAGAGAGAGAGACAGAAACCTGGGAGTTTGGGACTGGAAACTGAGGCAGACAGCTGAGATATGGGGAGCAGGGGCAGATAAATGGTGTCAAGGAAGAGACAGCCAGGAAAGAAACTGAGGCAGAAACCTGGGAGCTCAGGGAAAAGGGCAGTGGGGATAAGACAGTGGCAAAGAAACGGGTTTTGGAGGCAGAGAAGAGCTCAGGACAGGTGTTGGAGGTGGCGGTGAGCCAGAAACAGGAGAGGGAGAAATGAGACAGAAGTTAGAGGGGTGAGGAGCAGAGATTGGAGCAGGGCCAAACCATAGTAAAGCAAAACCCAAATCAGGGGTCCAAATAACAGTTTTATTAAACAGACAAACACACTGCACAGCCCCATGAAGTTATTGGTTTGCACATGCACACACACAAGCATGCACACACGTGCACACACACTCACACACACACACACACACACACACACACACACACACACACACACACTCACAACGGCACAACGCCAGGGCTGGAGTGCAGGTGGGGAAGAGAAGCAGAGTCCAAGTCCTTGGTTGAAGAGGGGGTGGGGGGGATAGCTACCTATCCAGGCTGGAAAGGGGTCTTTGTCCAGTAGGTGTTGTCCAGAGGGGGGGTTGCCGGCAGGGCCTCTGGGTGGGTAGGGGGGGTGGCGGGGTCCTAGTCCAGATGGAGAGGGCGTCCCCAAGGAGTCAGTCTTCGCTACCCCTTTTTATGGGGCAGACTACCTCTGATGTCCTATGGGGAGGGCCTGTCCAGGCAATGTCAGTCCTGTTCCAGAGGGTTCCAGATGTTCTTACTGAGCATGTGCAGCCTGGCACAATGGTTTGCCTCACCTTTTGTTTCTTGAATGCTCAGGGTGGTTCCAAGGGCTGGGTCATTGGTCCAGGTATTGGTATTGATGGTTCAGTCATTCAGAAGGAGCTATTTTTAGACCTACTGCCATTGTCTCTCAAGCACCCTCATTCATCCCCATTCATCCAGGAACCAAGTTACATAGGAGGGGTAGGTATGAGTCATAGGTTATGACATCAGGGGACACAAGATGGAAACTTGACATGACTTATGCTAACTTATATATATAGACCTAAATCATAAGTACCAGTAAAACAGTAATATGAAACAGTAAAAATCAATATAAACATAATAATTATACAATATAAAGAAGGAAAAGAAACAAAAATACAAATTGCTACCAAAATAAAATGCTGAAGTTTATCCTGTGTCTTAGCTCACTTATACTTATCTATAAGGAATAGAGAGAGAGAGAAAAAGTCAGATATGGTTGGGGAAGGGGACGGAATGCATTTTAAAATTAAAAAAAAAGAAGAACTGGGGGTTTTGCTACATATTGATTGCTTTTTGGTTCCGTATCATTATTCTTTATTATTTATATTTCAGTTGACTTTAGATTTCCTAACCAAGAGTAGTGCCCAATATGCTTTGTGCTGTATATGCATGTACAGAGGACAGTCTCTGTCCTATGGTGCTTATAATCTACATATATTAGACAGACAAGGGGCAGAAGAAAGAAAGAAAGAATCTTGTTGTATGAATAGTGATCTGAGATAAAAAGAGGTATGATAGGGATCTGAGATAAAAATGATTGTAGACATTGTAATTCAGGAATTGAACCAGAGCTCCAAAATCCTAGTTCAGTACCTTAACTACAATTTTATTCTTCCCCTCTATAGTATGCTCATCAGGGTGATTTTTCTCTACTGCTTCAAATAGCATATGAACCAGATAGAAAAAGAAAACACACGTTGGATGTTTGGGAGGCAAAGAAACCTAAAAATAGTGTTTTTATAGGTGTAAAGAAAGACATCTACAGCCAGATTCAAATGATGAGGCAGAGGTATGTGTAAACAAAAAAGCTGGGCTTAGTTAGAAAGAGCTCTTTATGAGTTAGCACAATTGGTACACACAACAGTTGCCCACTGCAACCAACACAGGAACACTTTTGTTCTTGCAAACTCCCTAACTCACTGAGGATTTAAATGATATAAAACACTAGTGAACGGGCGTTAAGCTTTCCTTCCTGAACAAAATATAAATATAAGTTTATTGGCTTTTTGGCAGTTTTTTGTACCAGAGCTCAGCTCATTTTCATTTCAGTCTCTAGTCTTGCAGTGTTTTGGGTCCTCTCCTCCAGAACCTTAATCAGAACAGTAGAGAATAAACTTAGGAGAGGGTTCTTCTCAGTGAAACTGGATCTAGTGCGTGCTGGGATTAAATCCTCAACTTTTAGCGAATGCTGTATGAGTGCAGGAAGCTCGCAGTGTATCCACATTATCATCAGTACTTAGTGCCTTGTTGATTACTGAAAATCAGAGGGTGTATAAAATATTACATGCATCACCAAGTATTTTTTCACATACCCCTCTAAATGCTTTAATTTTGCTTTACACCTGTTTTTTATGTAATTATCTGTATTGTATCATTGGACTGTATAATATAATAAGTTTTGTAGCTAATACAATATGACAAAGCCTCATCTGCTAAAATTAAGGTCATGGTAGTTATCGGTTCTGTTGACTCTTGGTTGTGGGGGGGGGGGGATATGTGGGGGGGGGCAGGCAGGCAGGCAGGCATTGAAACCCGCAGAAAGATCATGTTAATTTTAGTGGGTATTGGATTGGGTTCCATTTGCAGTTCTTACCAAAGTACAAATATTCTACAGTGGACCAGGAGACTTCAGTGTCACACTGACTGTATTTTGTTATAGGTGCTGCATGGCTACTTTGCATTAATATTTGGTCCTTGACATTGATTGGGGGTTGCCTATTCTTTTTCTCTATTATATTTCATACTCCATATGATGGTAATAGTGTGCCAAAGCTGCTGAATATTTATAGACTAAAAGATCTGCATCAATACGCTTAGGATGCTCCTTTTCTGCTGAATAGCTCTGCCAGATGAAAGCTTTATCCTGTTCCACATTAACATAAAACATATTCAGGTAGTATCAAAAGGCCACTTCTCCAGACTTCTGAAGGGAAATACAAGGAAAGTATGACTGGGATTAATCACCTATGAGAACTTCCAACAAATGTACTAGAGACTAGATTGCCAAACAGACTTGTACAGTTTACCTGTCTTGTATTTTAGCTTCCTAGTAGAAAACTGAATCTTTCTGAAGTCTTACTGAACTTAAATAACAGTGTTATTAAACTTGGAAAGAACAGAAAGAAATGTGATGGTCTATTCTCCATCATCACTGATAACTAGCTGTGCCTCTGCACAATTCTGCATAGTGCTGTTTTGTGTTGGCCAGGCCACTGCAAAGCACATTTTGAATATTCTGCTTGTTTGATGTTAACTATATTTTCATGGTAAAAGACTATACAAATCACCATTGTTGATCTGTGTATGCTAGGCTGGGGTCTGCTTCAGTAGGATTGTATTGGCCAATACCTGACATATCAGCAGAAGATGAAACAGAAAATTGTGCACAAGACACTTATGATGCATAAAAATGTATGCATAAATTCTTCTTTGACACCTGTAGGCTATCGGCTTACTTTACAGCATGAGCCTTTATTGCCCTCATCATAATATCATGTTGAAGAGCTTAGATACAATGGAGTGTCTTTAATGTTCCTGTAATGGTTTAGTTATCCAGCCAGCTTACTTGTCTTTATGACTCGCTCCAGCAATGAATTCCACAGGGTGATGATGAGTATTTCTGCACTTTACAGCATTTTCTTTATATCAAGCTAGATGAGGGGGGAATGCGGCCCATAGACTGGATGCAGCCCACCAGGCCATTCTATCTGGCCCATGGGGCCCCTAAAAAATTTAGAAAGTTAATATTTACCTGCCCCCGGCTGCCTGTCATGCAGCCCTCAATGCCTTGCTAAAACTCAACAAGTGTCCCTTCACCCAAAATAATTGCCCGCCCCTGAGCTAGATGCTTAAAATCCACAGTTTTATTACTATCTGATACCAGAATCTGCCATGGAGTAACTCCCATTTAGTTGGCTGAATTGCAACAGGGAGGACTTTTGCAAAAGTATGGCATTGTTGGTTTTTTATCCCGAGTCTAATTTTGTTTGTTTCTAAGTCTGCTGCTTTCTCTTTTGGCTTTTGGCTTGTTTTCTTTCATGTGTTGGGAAGTAGAAGGAAGGAAATAGCATGAGTAGAAGAGGAACTAGCGCAGCTCTAACCACATAAGTTAAGTGGGATTGATAAACTTGTTTGCCAAGCGTGGATGCCAGTGTCTTGACTAAATCTTTAGAATACTTTCTTCACGTGGCCTTATTCACCTTTAAGCAGGTGTCTCCACATATGTTCTGTATGGCTTAGTGATATGTGGCTGAGTGTTGGCAGACTGCTAAGAAAGAGGGACTGGATCAAACAAAGTAACCCAAGGAGAAACATCCTGTCTACTAAGTGGTCTTGGATTCCGGCTATATAGATGTACTGTATTTACTTGAATATAGATGACTCCACAGTAATTAGATTCTATATATGGAACATTTATAAACTTGCTGCAACTTTCCAGGCATAGAATCTAATAATTGGAGTTTTGCCTTGAATTTTTCCCCCTCCGACTGCTACAGCAGGGAAAATAAATCTAGGGATTCAGGTAGCCTCCTTAACCTCCGCCTCCTCCCAGCTTCTTCCCCGTGTAGCCTCTTCCCCATCTCCTTACTGTCAGACCCTACTCTCCCTGAGCATGTGGGAGTGAGGATCAAATTTGAAAACACTGACCTTGAAATAAATTTGCTTGTAGTACCCAGACACTTAGTTCACCCAGAATCGATGCGTTTTGCCTTTTTAAAAACTGATGCAAGTTTTACCTCAGGCACTCTATGAACATACTTCAAACAGAACTTTTGAACCTACTTATATATAGTACAAACTATGCATGATACTAGTCCAAAGCCAAAAGGCTCATGATTTACCACATAGTTCATTGGGCTGGGTCCTAACAGTCAACAGCATTTCATACCATGATGACCCCACAGCTCAGCACCGCTCAGCGTGTATGTGTTCTTCAGATACCCACCGCAAAGGATCCATGTGCTAATTAGCCTCCACTCATGACTGGAACCAGGTGCTCTTGTCATGAGTCACAGGAGCACAGTGCAGACATTTAAGGCCGGTGAAGAAACAGGAATCATTGGAAATGGGAAAGAAAGGCATAGCTCAGCTGTGGGAGTGAAGCGGAAGTCAAAATTTATGCAATGTAGTGGCTCATCATGACTGGGAAAAGAGTCAATGCTGAGGAGGACTGTGCTCCGTTCAATGGGCACTACAATGTGTCTTATTCAGATGAGCTGTACCAACATATCCTTGTAGTAGGTTCCCATCAGCATGTTTGCCTAATATGGGCCATGTGTTTTATAGTCATGCTCAGTGTTGGCTGCATTTAATCAACTTCATAGTTGTTTTCTATTACTGAGCACATGCTGCTTTTGGCAGCAGTTTAATGATAGACCGGGCACATCTACACGTCACCCTACAGCAACATAGCGATGTGCTTCATCACCGTATGGCACACTATGGGAATGTAGCAATCACACGGGTCGACATGTGATCACCAGCTATTTTGCTGTAACAGTGCGCTCTCTTGGTATAGCTGCACTGCGTAGTACCACCTGTATTGTGCCGTGCTTTAGTACTTCCAAAAGGAAGTATTAAAGTATGGCACCCTAGCAACATTGCCATACAGCGACATGTAGACCATGTGTTTAATAAGTTTCCCTTGTATGCAAATGTAAGATATGGGGCTTCCCACCAGCCCCCATGCTGAGTGGAGAAAATACTCATCTTGTATTTGAGTAAATATGGTATCTCCAGTGAACTTTGGATAGTTATAGGCATATCTTATACATTAGTGTAAGTGTGAGAGCAAAATCAACCTGAATGGCCAATGATGATGATAAATTTAACACAAAGATAGCAAGAGGTTTTGTTCAACAAAATACATGCATGCATCTCCCCAGTGCTTTCTCTGTTATAGATGACATTCTCACAGCATTGCTCAATGTATTAGGCCAGTGGTTTTTAACCTGTGGTCTGCGGACCCCTGGGAGTCTGCAGACTGTCCAAAGGGTCTGCAAAAGATGACTACAATCAAACAAAAGTATGTGAATACCCACACTTACAATTCAAAGAGGTCCACACTTCCATTCAAAATTTTTTAGGGGTCTGCAAATGAAAAATGGTTGAAACCACTGTCAGGCAAATATTCAAGAGGAACTGTACGGCAAACCTATATACAGTTAATTTTATTGTTTTAATCAAATACTAACTCTGTAGAAGGGAGTAGGATTTTTAAGGGAATTAAAACAAGGGAAGAAACTACATCTCATCCGATTATCCTCTGGGAGTTTTGCTTTGAGGCATAGATCAGCTGATCAAAACACAGCTCAGCCCCTGAGGCAAGAGGCTTGCTAGTCTGAGTGGAACAAGTAAGAAGGGGCAAAGGAAGAAGTTTAGGGTGGAGCACAAGCATGTCTAAGGATTGTAAGGAAATAGACTTTTCTTCATTCTTTTGATACTGGCACAAACTTTGATCTGGAAGCTGTGAAATGCTCCAATATTTTGGCACTTGGCTTGTTTTCCAATTTTTGGCTCTTGGCTCCAATTTTTTCCTCTTGTGTGTTTACTTGAATTTTTGTTCTGCCTTTTGAATTGTTGCTATTATGATCAAATTAAAATATGTGGTCAGAACCACCTCTGTTTAAAGGTCAGCAGAAAGTCCTTTGCAAGTATATAAAAGAGTTCAGCATTGGACTAGGCTGATTTGATGCGTCTGTGCTTTGTGTGTAGGGATGGCAGAAGGCATCTGGCACATTGCAGTGCAGCTCAGGGTGGAACTTTCATGTCCTTGAGCTCCTTCATTGCTGTACAAAAGCAACACCGTGGGGTTGTGACCTTGTGCTTGCCTCCCTACCAATAGCACCTGAAGAGGCAAGGGAGAGGGAGAAGAAAGGTTGGAAGGTAGATTCCTGTCGTCTTACCTGTAGAAAGGGCTTTGGGTAATTTCTTGAGGGAGTAGGTATATAAGACCTACTTAATGTATCTGTGGTTCCTTGACATGCTCAGAGGGAAAGCCTTACCAAAGTGAGGAGCAGTATTAGTTATTTTACATCTTACTCGGTGCATCTAGATGAGACACTTACTGTGCAGTAGCTCGTTACTACTGTGCAGTAGTGCTGCCAGGAACGAACCATGATGTGACACTGTTGCATAGTAGTAACAAGCTACTGTGCAGTCAGCATCACCAGGTAACTGTGCTGGGAATCTACTGCACAGTAACGGCGGTACTGTGCAGTCATTTAATACTTGGTTTTATGCAAATACTAAATGACTGCGCAGTGGGCATCTTGTGTAGATGCACCCACTGAAAGCTAAATAGTATAGGAATGTAGGAGTGGAAGAGGCCTAGTGGGTCATCAAATACAGTCCCTTGCAGGCAACTCTTACCAAATATTCCTGTTCCAAAATTTATGAGCCTCAGTCTTAAAACAATTGGGTTTTTTGCCTTCCCCTTTCTACTGGAAAGTTCTTCAAGAGCCTCACTCCTGTGCCAACTGGAAACTTTCTAAAATTTTTCAGCCCAAGTGACTCATAGTCAGTTATACTTACTTTTTTTTTGTGCTAATGTTGCCCTTCAGAGCAGGGACTTGGGAGAGCTGGACTCAATAACCAGGTCTTCATTACTGGCTCATTATGTGACTTGGAGAAAATACTTACACGTCCCTTTGTCTCAATTCTGTGACTGTCACATGGGGATAATAGCACTTCCTTACCTCCCAGGGTGTGGTGAGTTAAATGTATAACTGATTACGAGGCACCTAGACATTATATTGATGAAAGCCATTATGAGAGTCAGACAAGTATGTAGTAAAGCAGTCAAAATGCTTTAGAAATCGCTGTTTGTGGGTCTTTGTGAACATGAAGTGCCTATAGCACCTGCCAACATAAGTATTGCAGAATGCAGATGTTAGATTGTTGGTCTTTAACATGTATTAAACCGATGCCATTAGCATTCCCCTCCCACCTGCTTAAGTATATGTACAATATTGCATAGACTGAGGCCTTGGTACAAATAAATATAGGTAGCCAGATTCATCCTTATGTTAACTCCATGAATGTCTAAGTCTCTGTAGTTTACCCAGGGAACCTCTCCCATTTAAAGTAGTCATAATATTTATGGTGCACCTATTTTCACCATCATTAGTATCTTTTTGAAAGAATGCTGTCCAAGAAGTGTTTACTCAGTGAGGCCATGCCCCTAGTGGAATGAAATAAACCACAAGAGCTATATACAGGGCAACATCTCATCAAGCTGTGACATCTCATCTTTCTTCTATAAATCATCAGTGTTTAGTTATACCCAACCCATTATTTTGTGTTCCTTTGTTTTCCTCTTAATTTATTGTCACCAGTCCCAGGAAAATACACACACTGTTATCCACATTCTCTGAAGTATTAATATATTAGCTAAAATGAAGAAACATCGTACCACAAAGTGTCAGTGTGAGGTGCATTCCTTTGGCCTATACATTGCATAAATGAGCATGGTATAGGAATGGGAAATTACATCTCTCTTAAACTAACCAGTAAGTCTTCCTTCAGATTACATCTTAATAAGAAAGGGAACATCTTAGGTAATCTTTGATTTGGATGCACTGTATTTTAAATAAGTGTCCTAATTATAGTGCTCATCACTTAACATTAATTTAATGAACATCCTCATTTATAAGGACAAGGTTAGCAAATAGAAATTAATATTGTTAAAATCACAAGTCTCCCAAAGGAAAAAAAAATCAGATGATCTGAGAAGAAAATGTAACATTATTTATATAAATTTGCCAGATTTGTATAAATGGCACGGGGGCCTTTAATATATGCCATTTTGAAAGCACCAATTTTAAGTCATCTATGGACTGTGGCTGGAGTTGCTGCTTACAGTGCACTTGCTACCTGACAGGTGCTTGCACGCAGAAAATACTGTCATATTTGGCACTAAATGGCAAGCTTGTTAGCCTAAGGCATAATGGAGTTTGAACCCTAGAGATTATTTCTTTAGGTCAAGATTAAGACAAATGAGCTTCTGCTGTGGACAGAAGACTTTTGACTTCAGTTTGTCAATCCAGTCCGTCTTCTGAGGGCTAAAATGATCATACTGATATAAGCAGACATGGTTAAATGGAACAAATGGCCTGTTTTACTGTATTATTCCTCTGAGTTGTAGTACTCACATTATAGTGTTCTCAAATATTCAGATGCATTTTTCTGTTACTTGCATGATGCCAAGGGCCACATTCCTTTTTTGATGATGTGCAGTCCTGCTGAGGCGTAACTGCATAGCATGCTAGTCATAATCCCTCTTGTATAGGACTTACAGTTTGAGACCCTGATCCTGTAAGTGGATCCATGTGGCTAGATCCTTAGGCCCTTGGATCTCAGCAGACTTAAGGGTTGCCCCTCTGGATCCAGTGCCATGATCAGAGCTCTGAATAAACAAGCAACACAAGGAATTACAACGAGAATAGTATAGAAAAGGCACAGAAGGACAGTGCTGAAAGAACATGCATTGTTTTTCAGTGGTGTTGGAGAAGCATTCATGTTCCATTTCTTTGCCTTTCTCATTTTATTGCTTACTGCTAACAGAACAGCTGATTTTTAAAACACAAAATCTGTCAGGAACAGTCTCGTTTTATCCAGACCAACTTTCTTTTCCTTCTAGTTTCTCCTAGAAGGTTTGATTTTAATGTAACTTGGAAGTTGGCTCTTGTGTGCTCATTGTGCACCTTCCTCACTCAGCACCCATAATTCTGGAGCTCTGAAGTTAAAAGAAAACAAATGAAGCTGATGAGTGCTTTGGCTGAGCAAGGTGAGAGTAAATTTGAAGGGCTACATTAATGGTAGCTCCACAGAGTCCATGATAAGAGAGCAATGCCATGCTTGTGTGCTCCACGAGAGCCCTAGAATGCATTTTCCTTCCAGAGACAGAAGTTTCCCACAGTTGTTGGGTCAGCACACACTCCCTGCTCAGGAGAACTGGTGCACAGCGAGCTACAGCAACTGCTGAACCTATCCTCCTCCCCACATCTTGGTGGAAGAGCTGTTCTATAGCAGAACCACGTGGCTAAGTACAGACAGTCAAAAAGCCTGAGGCTGAATTGATTCAGTCTTTGTAGGTTAGTCTAAGATGCATAGATTATATTGAAACAGAAGTGAACAGACATTTACCTTTGATTCAGGAAATGCAGCCAAGTGACAGCAGCAGCACAGGCCAGAAGCCAGGGAGCACTAGAGCACGGGGTCTCTGGCTTTGTGTTCACTTCCTCTTACTGCTGCCCCCAAGGTCTCTGGGATTTGCAGTCCAGACTTACAACAGTAGGACTCTGCAGAGTTGCTCATCACTTTCTCTTCCTACTTCCAGGTGCCTCTGGGATTTATAGTCCACACAGTTGCATCCAGCAGTAGGTTTGAGCAGGGGAAGGGGTGTTTAATCCCTGGCCCTGGCCCCAGACCCCAGCCAGAGTTTGTTGAGGGAGGGGAGCAGTCCCCCCCTCCTGCAGACTGGGCTATATCCCCAGCTGGGCTTGCCCCCACCCCGACCCTTGTCAGCAAGCCCTCACTGCTCCAGCTAGGGAGCTGAGGGGCGCCCCTGGGCTGAAGCAGACAGCACAGCCCAGCCAAGGGCTGGAAAGCTTTCTGGGATGCTGGGGGACTGTGATTTAACTTGAACCAGGCAGGGGTCTGGGACAGAAGTTTCATAAACTGGTTTGACCTAAATCATTTAATTCTGATACTACAGTCAGCTAGGTTTATCTTAAACCAGTTTCAGCCATTTTGAAACTGGTTTATTTGCACTGAGCTTCTGTTCTGTTACAGTTTCTGATCACTTAAACTGGTTTATATGTAACTTCTGTCCCTAGCCCATGTGTAAGCATAGGATTTGCAGTTCTGGGCCTCTCTTATATGGGCCAGACCAAGTGTGTGAAGTTCCTTGTTGCTTCCAGATACCACCACAGAGCCATATAAAAGAGGCGGGGAGGCACAACTGACCCCTAAAGATTTCAGGGCTTGGCCCCTGGATAATTCTACTCCTTATGCCAAGGTTTCATAGTTTCATAGTAGCTAGGGTCAGGAGGGACCTGAACAGATCATCTAGCCTGACCCCCTGCTACAGGCAGGAATGAATGCTGGGTTCACATGACCCCAGACAGGTGATCATCCAACCTCCCCTTGAATATGCCCAAGGTAGGGGCAAGGACCACTTCCCTGGGAAGTTGGTTCCAGATTTTGGCCACCCTAACTGTAAAATATTGCCTTCTGATCTCCAACCTAAACCTATTCTCCATCAGCTTATGACCATTGTTCCTCGTCACCCCAGGTGGTGCTGGGGAGAAAAG
>NW_005841889.1:4182950-4183967 GCF_000455745.1 Alligator sinensis
GGGGTTGTAGGCAGCCACCAGGTCCCCCCTCAGCCTCCTCTTGCTGAGGCTGAACAGGTTCAGGTCCTTCAGTCTCTCCTCATAGGGCCTGTCCTACTGCCCTCTCACCAAGCAGGTGGCCCTCCTCTGAACCCTCTCCAGGCTGGCCACATCCCTTTTGAAGTGCGGCGCCCAGTACTGGACGCAGTACTCCAACTGCGGCCTGACCAAAGTCACATAGAGGGGGGGTATCACTTCTCTGGACCGGCTTGAGATGCACCTTTGGATTCAAGACAAGGTATGGCTGGCCTTGCTGGCTGTGGTCTGGCATTGGCGGCTCATGTTCATCTTGGAGTCAATAATGACTTCGAGATCCCGTTCCAAGAACGGGCTTTCAAGAAGGGAACTCCCCAGCCTGTATGTATGCTATGGATTCCTTCTTCCAAGGTGCAGCACCCTGCATTTGTCTACCTTGAACCCCATCCTATTCTCATCTGCCCACTTTTGTAGTCTGTCTCAATCTAGTTGCAGCTTCTCTCTCCCTTCATGTGTCTACCTCGCTCCACATCTTAGTGTCATCAGCAAACTTGGACAGCGTGCTTTCCACCCCCTTGTCCAAGTCGCTGATGAAGATGTTAAACAGTGCGGGCCCGAGGATCGAGCCCTGGGGTGCCCCACTGCTCACATCTCGCCATGTTGAGTACAACCCGTCCACCACTGCTCTCTGGGTACGCCCCATCAGCCAATTTTTTACCCATCCAACATCAATGCCGCAGTCACTTAATTTGTTGATGAGGATGGGGTGAGAGACAGTGTCAAAGGCCTTCTTAAAGTCTAGAAAGACTATGTCCACAGTGACACCATCATCCAAGGATTTAGTTACTTGGTCATAAAAGGCAATCAGGTTGGTCTGGCAGGACCTGCCTTTGGTGAAGCCATGCTGATTGCCCCTGAGCATGATCTCCCCTGCAGGTCCCCCACAGATATGCTCCTTGATGATCCTCTCCAAGAGCTTCCCAAGCACTGAGGTGAGGCTTA
>NW_005841889.1:4184930-4191400 GCF_000455745.1 Alligator sinensis
TGGTCTAGCTCTTCCCCCTGGTTGGGTGGTCTGTAGTAGACACCCACCATAAGGTCCCTTTCACCACGCCCTCCTTGTAGTTTGACCCATAGTGTCTCTGCCCAACCCTCCTCTAACCAGAAGCTAATCCTTGATGATGTGAGGTGCTCTTTGACATAGAGTGCAACCCCCACACCTTTCCTCTCTGTCTCGTCTCTTCTATATAGGGTGTATCCCCGAATGCCCACCACCCAGTCGTAGATAGGATCCCACCAGGTTTCTGTGAGCCTTACTAAGTCTGGGTTCTTACTTGCAGTCAGGAGGCATAGTTCCTCCTGCTTACACCCCATACTACGAGCATTAGTGTAGAGGCACCTGAGGCCTCCTGAGGGTGCTCATGCCTTCCTCCCACTCCCAGGACAGTTGTGGCCCCCTGCTCCTCAGACGTTGATACTTACCTGTGCTTCCCTTCCTCTTGTCACCCTGCGTGCTGATGAAGCATCCTCTCCACTCGAAGCGGCCCCTTCCCCTGGCGAAGCTAGTTTAAAGCCCGCCATATGAGATCAGCCAACCTAGAGGAAAAGATACATCTGCCATTAGGGGAGAGGTGAAGCCCATCCCACCCCAGCATGCCCTCCTTAGAAAAACCTGGGTCTTTGTCAAAAAACCCAAAGCCTGCCTCGTGGCACCAGCTCTGATGCCGCCGGTTAACCACGTTAATGCAGGCCTCATGACGCCTACCCCGTCCAATTACCGGGAGAATGGAGGAAAATACCACCTGCGCTCCCATCCTCTTCAGTTGGTGTCCCAAGGCCTTATAGTCCTCCATGATGTTATCCGGTTTGCCCTTGGATGCATCATTTGTACCCACATGGACCACAACCAGTGGGTAGTAGTCAGAGGGCTTGATGATTTTAGGGATGGTCTCTGTGACATTGCAAATCCTTGCTCCAGGCATGCAGCAGACCTGCCGTGACCAGGGCTCCGGGCAACAGATTGGGCCATCGGTTTCCCTCAGGATGGAGTCCGCGATGACCAGAACTTTGCATCTCCTTCTTCTCGGGGTATGCCTCTTCTGAGCCGGTGATGTAGGTCGAGCGGCTTCAATTCCTCTGGGGAACAGTTCTTCTGCCTGTGACTCACTGTGTATGGTAATTTAGGGCTCATTCCTTGAAAAGCTTCTTTATTGAGAACTGTAGATGAAGACCAGCAAGAAGTTGAAGGGAATTCTGTGACCTTGGGCTTGCAGGTATTGGGGCTCTGTTTAATAACGGATTTAGATTGCGCTTTTTCCTTGGGTCTCTGGTGTCTTTCTACATGGATGTCTACTGTAACCTTTTTTTTCCCTTTTCATCATTTTGTATAAACTTGATTAATTTGCAAGTCCTTAATTTAAAATTGTGCACTGACCCAACTCTCAAGTGGTTTTCATTGTATAATACAAAAGGCTTCCCAAACTAAAGTTTGCAAGCCTGATTTTGACTCATCTTCTGAAATACACAGATCTAGATCTCAACTTTGAGGCATGGGTTAAAATTCTTACCAGATGTAAACAGAATTGGAAAAGGGTGTTTGCAAATTATAGCGTCTTAAAAACAGAGTTCACTAGAATCTAAAAATATCCTGGTTTTGGCTATTTTTAATTGGAATGAGAAAGAGAGGTGAGAAGGGTATGATATAGTATTTTCATCTGATAGAAAAGATCTAATGCCTGGCTGATATAAATTTTTACTATATTTTCACAATTTTAGTTTTTGCTATGTTAATGCTATACTTTACCATCTTTGCTGAACTTGCATACTTTCTAGTTCAGCATTTCTGGTAAGTTTACTCTTAAAACTGAATTCTTTGGTGTTTAAAGGTTGTTTAAGTTCAAAATTATTGTGGGAATGTAATTGTGAAGTTATAGCCAACTTCAACTTCTTCTTAAAGATTTTTCTCTGGGAATTTTCATACATAAAGGTAATTACAGAAACAAAGCAAAATGTGCACCGTGATTATTTACTCTTCAGTGCCACAGAGCTTTTGAGTAACTTTGTAGTGATCCTTCTTTTTGCCAGTTGCTTTGAACTTGGCATAAATGTTTTGTATTTCAGAACTTTCTGGATATGCTCACCTAGAGTGCTTCATAGATGAGGTTTAGCTGTTTTGCAAATTTTGTGATATTTTCCTGATTTTTGTATATAGAGCTTAATTCATTTTCAGAACAAGACAAACTTGATAAAAGTGCATATATATGTGTGTGTGTGTGTGTGTGTGTATTTATAATGCATACAGCTAAATATTTATTTCAAACCAAGGTCCAGCTGACAGAACTGGGATAATATGCAACACAGCAGTTCCTTTGTTCTTAATCTGACACCAGTCCCTACATTTGATTCTGGTTCAATACCACACCATGGTTTAGAAATGTGTGTGGTTACGACTGCCAGAGACAGTAACAAACAGAACAATTGGGGTACCTTCTGCTTTGCTGTAAATTCTGCTGAAGTCCCTGTTTTGCTGCCTTTTTTGCTTTTCTTCTCCAGCACACTGTGATCTGCTGCCTCTTCCACAAGCGTTTAGGATGCTCATTGCTTCCCTTTTCCACTGCCCTGAGACATCCCCTTCCTTTGATCTGCTCTACCTCCTCACCTCTTCCTCAGACGTTTCATATCCCTGAGAAATCAACACCATTGGGGGCCTGCAGGTGTACAGTACACATAATGATCAAGCACTCATGGAGAAGCAACAGAGAGGAATGCCTTTATCCCCCAGGTAGATCCACAAGCTGAGAATGTGTAAACTCGCATGCTGGAGTCTAAACAGCACATGGCAGTGCCATTGCATATGTATCTGAATTAGTTTTACACATGCAAATTTTGCCTTAGCATAGTGCCTTGTAATTGTGCTGTACCTGGCTATTTAGCCCAAGCACAAGGTTATGCTAACATATTGCTTCTAGCTGCAGCTGGCTTACACTCTGTAGACATTGTCCTAGACTTATGCACAGCCTCTCAGTCCATTAGTGTTTGAGTGCCTTCCATGTAAAACCAACAGTAATAATAATTCCCTAGTGGCTTTTCTCCTCTATATAGCATAAACACTCTGTCTATGGCTAGGGGCTTTTTTAGTTGTACATGTACAAGTGTGCTAGGAGCAGAAGTAGTGAATCTCTCATTTTTATGGTCTGATATGGGGCCAGATCACAAATTTGGCAAATTCTGCCATTGACTTCAATGTGTGCAGGATATGAGCCATGATGTTTCATTCTGTAAACAGTGTGTGTCATTCATGAATTTGAAAAGAAAAATCCTAGTGCAGTTCAATCATATGCTAAATAAAGTAGAAAATATTTAGACAGAACTTCCACTGCAACTTGAGGAAGAAATTATTTCAAATGAAACAGTATGTGTGGCTGTGGGAAAAAATGGAATAGACTTGGTGATATTTGAGATTCTAGGACTCTTTTTAACCAGTCTCAGTATAGACATTTTTTTGTTCATATTTAGGTCTCTTTCTATTAAGATATGAACACATCCAAATTCAGCTACCAGATGCATGAAAGGGAAGTCAATACAGTGAAATCAATACACGTGAGAGCAAAAAGTAGCTCATTGTATTTTCTTTGTGAGTTTGTTTTGCATGGCATTTTAACTTACTACTTCTTCAGTAGTTAAAAAACCGTATTGTTTCAGGTATCATGGTAACTCCTGCATCACGTGATTGGTATTCAGCCCCCAGAGAACAGAGCACTTCAAGAAACGCATTGCTCAGTGTGTAGTTTGTATTGCTATGGTTTTTATATTACTGTGGGAGGAATCATGTTGTACTAAAAACATGCTATATTTATGCTAATGTTTAAAAATGTTTTTTTCTACCTGGGTTTCCTGTTCCCTTGGTACCACTTTTCCTTTTGCAAAACGTTCTATGCATCACTTTAAAGAAAGGGTGAAAGAGAGATTACATCTCTGTGTTTGTTTCATGACCTATTTACTTGTGTCTAGAAAAAAGCAGCGGAATCGTATCTGTTTGCCTCATATAAAACAAAAACACAGCTCAAACATCCACTCAGTCATGCAAGTAAAACTGGTGAAGTGCTTACTTAATTTTTTCTTATTACTTCTCTAGGTAAAGCAACTTCAAAGATAGTTTCAATGGACATGTTGGCTGAATTAAAAGCTACGTGAGGACTTTAGGAATTATGTGACATTCAGTGAAATGATTTATTTGCATGTGTTCCTTCCTAAACAAAGACCTCACCCAGCTCCTCACCCAGACTTGGTTTTAAAGAATTTCTTACTCTTTTGGCGGAAATGAGTGTTCTGGTAGTTGTAGCAATAAAGAGTCAGAGGCCATGAACATGTTAAAATAAGAAGACGCACACCTGTGAGAGTCATTCTGAGAATGTATGTTCTCAGCATTTCTAGTTTGAAGTTAAGCATTGCACCTGCCATTGAATGGAGGGTAGCTTTTTGTCATGGCCATTTGAAGAGGCTGTCGTTCTTCTCCCAAGCATCTATAATGTGTATATGACTGTCTTAAAATCGAGCATCCTTCTTCAAAGTATTAATTTTTTTTATGATTAAACACTTGGAATCTTGGGTGCACATTGTGAGGGCACATCCTTTACTGTAGGAATTTTGAAAGAGATCCCTGCCTCTCACTAGTGTTCTGCAGAGATGTTCAGTGAGGTAGGGTGCATTTACATCACAATTGGAGGATTGCTAGGAAAAAATTCACAGCAAATAATTTATTTATTTTGCCTCTTTTTACTGTTTACAATTTTTTGTGAAGACCGAACATTTATTTTTGGTTTATTTATTATTAATATTATTGGCAGAGTATTTCCTAGGACTAAATCCCAGTTGATTGTTTTTGAGTAGCATATTGGGAGTAATCAATAACTGAAATTCATGGCACTTTGGGTGATCAGACTGACAGATAAGAAGCTGCTATGTAATTATTAATACTTGCATTTCAACAATGGCAGGAACAGGAAACCTAGTCAGTGAAGTAAAATAATTGCATAATTATCTGGGCTTTTTAGTATTTCCTGTATCATTGTACTTATTTGACTTAATAGTGGGCATGGGAAGAGCAAATGAGGTCTCCCTAGCACACACTTGAAAGACAATGGGGCAAGCTTTTAGTTTTAAGGATCCTGTCTCTTCTTTTAAGCCTTCCTAGCTCTCAAAGCTAGAAACTGTACATGGGAAAAACACTTTTGAGAGGAAGAAGTGGGATCGCTTCCAGAAACTATATAGGGAGACAGGCTGACAGTGAGAGAGACTGTAGGAGTGTAAAGAAGCAGTGCCCTCCCTGATCCAGGGAACAGGAAGCCTTAGGGAAAAGTTGGATATTCCTACAGTCTGTCACGTTGCTTTTAAGATTCATTTTCTCTGAAATGTTCTTGTTCTAAAGGAGTAATAATTTGCCTTTGTTTGATTGCTGCTTGCTATTATGATTGCTCCCAAGGGGGACAAAACTGCAAACCCTGATGATCCTGTGTCAGGCCTATTGAGGTAACCATTTTTCTAGGGACAGACATTACACATAAACCAGTTTAAGTGATCAGAAACCAGTTTAAACTTGTAACAGAACAGATGTTCAGTGCACAGATAAAACAATTTGAAACTGGTTGAAACTGGTTTGAGATAAACTTGGTTGAATGTAGTATCAGACTTAACTGATTTGGCTCAAACTGGTTTATGCAACGTCTGTCCCAGACCCCTTGCTGGTTTAAGTAAAATCAGAGTCCCCCAGCAGCCCTGCATGCTCTCTGGACTGAGCAGGGCTTGCCCCTCCCCTCTGCTCCCCGGCTGGAGCTCAGCAGAGACTTGCAGGCACAGCAAGGTCTGCTGGCTTTCCCCACCCCCCACACTCGCTGCTTAAGCAGAGATGCCTTCTTCCTCTCTGCCACAGCATGGACCATAGCCACCATGTGGTATGCTAGCTAATGCCGAGAGGTGCCTGTGTGTGTCTCTCTCTCCAATTGCACTGAGATTGGCAGACAGAATAGTGACTGCTTAGGGCTTTTGAAGCTAATCAACAGGTCAGCAGGTAAACTGTTTAAGAAGTTTGAGGTAATGTGGAGAGAGGCTATTCTTTTGCTAATTGGGTGATAAAGACTGTTACCAGCCCCCTGGCTGGCTTGCTCACCTGTCAGTTTGCTGTATACAGTATGACAAAGCAGGGAGGAAGATTGAAAAGCTCTGTATCATCAACAAATGCATGTACTGCACACCCCACCTTGCTTCAGAGCGTTAGCCCAGGGCTGGGGGCTAGCAATACTCCCGCCCCTTGAGCAGTCAGCGGGGAAAAGCCAGCAAACATACAGGCAGACCTCGCTAATGAGAGAATCCTGCCGGGGCCTGGCCATACCACCCTCATAGATTTCATAGATTTCATAGACATTAGGGCTGGAAGGGACCTCGGAAGATCATCGAGTCCAGCCCCCTGCCCAAAGGGCAGGAAGTCAGCTGGGTTCATAGGATCCCAGCAAGATGAGC
>NW_005841889.1:4192192-4193160 GCF_000455745.1 Alligator sinensis
CCAGCCAGTGGATCGTGGAGGACCCAAGGCGACAATTGGCCAGTTTCTCTAAGAGGTGATTATGGGAAACCAGGTCAAAGGCTTTTTTTTTTTTTTTTCAGCTCAACTCCCTGCAGAAGAAAAGGGAGGGCTGCTCTAGCACCCCCCAGCTTCTATCCTGAGCCACTGCAGGCATGTGCCTGAATTTCCTCAGTCCAGAGAGAATGTCTGTCCAGTTTCAAACCAGTTCATCCTAGTCAGGTTAGACTAATCTACAAAAATTGAATCAATTCAGGCTCAGGCTTTTTGAATGTCTGTCCCTAGCCTTTAGGTCAGTGCAATCTGCATGGGAGAATTGCATGATTCCACCCCAAGAAACAGGTGGTGGCTGTAGGCTCTGGATTGGAAGGAGGACTTCCTTGAAGAGCCCAGGAAACCGGTCTGGTAACTGTGCATTCCACAGGTCATGGAATATGTCTGCAGTCAAAGACTGCATCAGTGTTATTTTTAGAATAAGGATTTTCATGCAAATTTACACCTAATACAGGCAGTCCTTGGACTTATGACTTAAGACGCAGTTTTCAGGAACCAATTAAGTCGAAACATTTTAACTCGGAACTGTTTTTCCCATAGGAAACAAAGTTATAAATGGGGATTGTTTCCTGAACCAAGGCCCGATACCCTACTTTCACCAAAAATAACCCAGAATTTTTTACTCAATCAATTATAGATGAGTAATAGCTACATTAACGTATTTATATTGTAAATAGCAATCATTGATTTGGAAGCGCCCCCGAGGGTTACAAGAAATAATGGCCGCAAGCTAGCAGAGAGCAGATTTAGACTGGACATTAGGAAGAACTTCTTCACAGTTAGAGTGGCCAAGGTCTGAAACGGGCTCCCAAGGGAGGTGGTGCTCTCCCCTACCCTGGGGGTCTTCAGGAGGAGGTTAGATAAGCATCTAGCTGGGGTCATCTGAACCCAGCACT
>NW_005841889.1:4193179-4193686 GCF_000455745.1 Alligator sinensis
GGGGGTCGGACTCGATGATCTATTGAGGTCCCTTCCAACCCTAACATCTATGAATCTATAAGGACTTCTTTGAGGTGACTTGGCTGGACTTTTTGAAGGGCTCTTGGTTGGACTTTTGAATGGTTCTTGGCTGGAGTCTTCTCAGGAGTCTTGGCTACAGGTTTTTCTGGAGTCTTGTCTGCTTTCTTAAAGAAAGTGTCCAAGCAAGTTTGGACAGATGTTCTCCAGGGATATGGGCAATGCAGCGAACTTGTTCGCTGGTGTGGCATTGCGTCAGATCAAGCGTTGTAAAGTCGAAACTGATGTCATAAAGTTGAAACCGTGTCAATTTATAAACATTGTGTGAAATGTTGTAACTCGAAATGTTGTAAGTCGAGGACTGCCTGTATACTCACAAAGTACGCAGTTTCATTAACTTTGACTAGAATAATTACAGGAACTAAACACAATGGAGCTGTAAAATCATATTTTGTGCAAGTAACTATTCCTGAAAAATCCACTCGGCAT
>NW_005841889.1:4193696-4202757 GCF_000455745.1 Alligator sinensis
ATTCTTGGAGAAGTCTTCTTGCTAACTGGGTGAAAACAGTGATGTCAGCTGACTCCCATAATGAGAAGGGGTTAGGCAAAAAGGAGAAATAAGAGGCCTAGAAAGAAGGTGTAGACCACGTGTTGATTTGACATTTGTATCTACAGCAGCTACTACAAGGGAGGAATAATCTTAAAATGGACTAAGCTACAAAATAATCCCTTAATAAACAGTTCTGGACCTGATGTCTGGAGGCATTCTTACGGGAAAATCACCTTTAAAATGCAAATATAAAAGATTACTTTTAAACTAGTCGATAGAAAGTCCAGTTTTCAAACATCAGACAAACTTGTTTTGGCCAGGCAAACTGCCATCTTGATGCCCATCTGAGCATCTTGATCCAGGCATGCAACTCTGAGAATTGAGCCTGTAGTCTCAAAAAAAGCAGACAGTAGAACAGTACTATACAAACTGAAAATAGAGGCCTCAGCCCTTGTCTGGATGTCAACATTGCCTCGGCAGGGTATGCAGATTATTTTCAAAGCCCACCACAGCATGTTCACAGAGCATAGTGGAATTTGGTGTGGTAACAGCTCTGCAGACAGTAGAAGGAATGTGACTAAGAAAATGGGACCTAGCAAGGCTTTCTGTTTGTGAGAAATTCTCAGTGACTTCCACTTTCCCTGGGGACTGCTGGCATCATGGTTATTTTAGGACAGCTTTCAGGTTGCTCTACTTCAGCCAAAACACTAGCTGCATGCATGCAGGAACACAAAGGTAGGGGAAACCTGCTTTTGCATTCCCCTTATGACTTTTATTGTACACTTCTCAGCTGCATTCAAGTTTCAGGGCCAGTTAGTCTACTAATTACATTAATTAACCATGATGGTAATTGAGATGGATAATTTGTTTTTATAACAGCCCACAGGGGCTCTGATCTTCTTATCCATACATTAAATATGTAAAGGTGATGATTCTCTACAGTGCACCAGCTGCAAGAATGATGTGTTTGTTAAGATGGCTAATGAAATTAATCTTGTGTTTGATATTGTCCTGAACCAAGTTACTCTTATTGCTTGATATGAAGCTAGGTTACATGAGGTTGGGTCTATGCCAGCCCAGAATCCCCTATGCTGCATGAATCCTCAGCTGCCCAATTAGAGCAATTTTTCAATCCCTTTGCATCACAGAAGTAGCCCAAAGGAGCCAGAATCTGGCTCATAGATTAAATATGCTAACACTCATTCAAAAATGAAACCAGCCTTGTGCTATGCTTTATTCAGGAACAAGGCCGCTAATCTGTACACGCAAAATACTACGAGTAATCTTCACTCAAGGGAGGGGTGGCAAGTGCATGGAAATGTTTGTGCAAGTGCAGGTTTGCAGAATCAAGGCCCAGGAAACTTTTGCTGATAAGAAATAAACAACCATATTAACTAATCCCCTCATTCGTATCACAGTGCATCTTTTGCATTTCACTCCTTTCTTGAGGCCACATTCAGAAAAGGATGTAAGGGTGCCTGTACATGAGCAGGGAGGCTGCTCTGATGCACTGTAATTAATCGAGTCTGTAATTAGTCGATTAATCGAGTCTACTGGAGTGTGACAATTATCGCACTGCAGCAGCCTTCTGTGTTTCATGTATCAGCGTCCCCACACTTCAAAATGGCGGTGGGGGCACTTGAACTAAAGCTCGTAGAATAAGCTTTAGTTCAAGTGGCCCTGCCACCATTTTGAAGTGCAAAGATGCTGATACATGAGTTGCTGTGGCACTTTAAAAGTGTAAAAGTGCCCTAAGATGCCAGTTAAATGGGTCTGACCTCTATTGGATCTAGGCGTTGCAAATATACTGGAAAGGCTAGGATTGTTTCTTTCCTCAGTCTTGAGGAGATAGTTGCATGTCAGAGTCCTTTTGCATTACAACCAGACATTTTTCTGAAAAACTTTCATTAGGTAGATGCAGTTAAACCAGTTTTAAAAATAAATTCCTAATAAAGATATCCTTTTTAACTGGTATTTTTTTCCCCTGTCTTATAACACAGGTACCAGAGAAGTGCATCAAAACTAAAAATGGGAAAATCAAAATTGGTAGAAGGAAATAATTTCTCGCAGTGTAAGTCAGACTGTAGAACTCATTGCCACAGCATGTAAGACCATGAATTTAGTAAGAATCAAGTAGAGACTGGATATTTACTTAAGTAATGAGAGCCTTAAATGTCTTTTAGACCCCAATTTGACACTTAGGGCACTTTTACACATGGTCCAAAGATGGGGATGGAGGGAGTCCTGCTGTAATTAGAGCAGCTCCAAGAGTCACTATAATTAAAATGCTACCCTGTCTTGTGTATCAGTGTCCCTGCACTTAAAAATGGCAGTGGGGGCACTTGAACTAAAGCTCATTCAATAAGCTTTAGTTCAAGCACCTTCACCACCCTTTTTACATGCAGGGGCACTGATATATGAGATATAGGAGGCTGCTAGAGCGTGGCAATTAATCGAGTTTGCTCTGACACACTGCAATTCCAGCACATCAGAACAGCCTTGGCGCTCGTTTATAGGCTCCCTTAAATATCTGTGTCATTTTTAACAATGGGACATAGGCTTCTAAATCACTTATGCTTTTTAAATTACACCCTTTATTTCATTATCACTTAATTGGCTGCTATTAGAGAAAATTGACACAAACAGGAGGAACTGGCCCTTCTGCTAAGCAAAAATGAATACGACCTCATAGGGATAACGGAGACCTGGTGGGACTCCACCTATGACTGGACCACAGGTATTGATGGCTATACCTTGTACAGGAGGGATCATGTTGCAAGGAAAGGTGGAGGTGTAGCTTTCTATGGCTAGGGACAGACATTCAAAATGCCTGAGCCTGAATTGATTCAATCTTTGCAGGTTAGTCTAATCTGGCTAGGCTAAATCACTTTGTAACTGCACAGACATCCCAGACAGGCAGGCACATGCCTGGGGTGGCTCAAGCTAGAAGCTGGGGGTGCTAGAGCAGCCCTCCCTTCCCTTCCACAGTACTGAGCTGGGGCGGGGTGGGGCATGGCCAGGCCTCAGCAGGATGTTCTGATTAGCCCAGCAAGGAATTGATAACAGTGTTTATCACCCCTAACTCAGTGTTTATCACTCCATTAAGAAAACAACAGAGGGACACTACCAGCTACCTGGTGATTCTGCATTTTTCCCCGTCTGCCATAGCATGGACTGTAGCCAGCATGTGGTTTGCTAGCTAATACACAGACACCTCTCAGCAAGGCAGAGGAGAGGGGGGAATTCCTGCTTATCAGGGGGTGGTGAGGGGGACGGTGGGGAGTAGCCTGCATGTCTCTGCCGGAGCTGCAGCCAGGGGGCAGGGGTGCAAGGTCAGCTATGCTGTAAAGCAGAAAGCCCCACCCAGCCCAGCCCAGAGAGCATGCTGGGATGCTGGGGGAGTCTGGTTTAACTTAAACCAGCAAGGGGTCTGAGACAAACATTGCATAAATCAGTTTGACCCAAATCAGTTAAGTCTAATACTACATTCAACCAGGTTTATCGCAAACCAGTTTCAGCCGTTGTCAAATTGGTTTATGTACACTGAACATCTGTTCTGTTACAGGTTTAAACCAGTTTCTGATCACTTAAATTGGTTTATGTGTAATGTCTGTCCCTAGCCTATGTGGAAGAGCAGTACACTTCTCTACAAGCAGAGATTGGCACCCAAGGAGAGCAACTTGAGACCCTCTGGGTTAGAATACAGGGAGAACGTGGTGAAGGGGCTATAACTGTAGGAGTCTATTAAAGACTTCTTAACCAGGAGGAAGAACTTGACCACGAATTTGCTAGGGAACTGGCAGAGGCTGCATGCTGTCTGTGCATGATCGTCATGGTTAACTTCAACCACCCCGACATCTCATGGGAAGAGCATTCAGTCAAATTTGATCAGTCGCTAAACTTCCTCACTTGCACTGATGAGTTCTATTTGACTCAAGAAGTCAACAGGCCAACAAGAGGTAAGGCGCTGCTGGAACTGGTACTGGCCAAAGGGGATGATCTAGTCAGCACCCTGAGGATTGAAGAGAAGCTTGGTGACAGTGATCACGAGTTGATCACTTTCTCTATCCATCGCAAAGCTGGCAAATCAGTCAGTAATGCAGAAATCCTTGGCTTTAAGAAAGCTGACTTTCACAAGCTCAGGAGGTTGGTTGTTGAGGTCCTAAGAGACCATGATCCGACAGGGAGGGGAGCCCATGATGAATGGTCGCTCCTTAAGGACATGATCCTAAAAGCACAAGAGAAGTTCATTCCGCCCCATAAGAAACGTAGCAAAAGGGTTGGGAGACCCCCTTTGCTCAATAGGAAACTCATGGACCTCCTGAATCTCAAAAGAGAAGCTTATAAGGGATGGAAGTCGGGAACTACCACTAAGGAGGATTATGCAGCAGTGACTTGCACCTGTAGGGAGTGGACCAGAAAAGCCAAGGCTGAAGCTGAGCTCAAACCAGATATGGGAATCAAGGGCAATAAAAAGTCCTTCTTCAAATACGTGGGAAGTCAGAAAAAATAGGGCAACATCAGACCCTTGCTGAACCAAATGGGGCAGCTAACAACTAGCACCCTGGAAAAAGCTAATCTCCTCAATGATTACTTTGAGTAAGTTTTTCACCAGCCCAAGGGGATCACCATGCCCGACAGGACACAGGACTACTGGGGGAAGGGCGATTATACACCTATAATTGGCGAAGATCTTGTGAGGGAACAGCTTGAGAGGCTGCACATCCACAAGTCAGCTGGCCCAGACGGAACACACCCAAGAGTGCTAAAAGATTTGTCTGACATCATAGCATGACCAATGACGAGGATATTTGAGAACTCATGGTGCTCAGGAGAGGTTCCTGAAGGTTGGAAGAGGGCCAATGTGACGCCTATCTTCAACAAAGGAAAAAAGGACGATCCAGGGAGCTACAGACCAATCAGTTTGACCTCAACCCCTGGAAAGATCTTGGAAAAAATCATCAAAGAAACCACCAACAACAGGCTAATTGAAAGCAACCTTTTGAGAGAGAGCCAACATGGTTTTGTTGTGGGTGGGTCTTGCCTGACCAACCTCATTTCCTTCTATGACCAGGTGATGCATCACCTGGACAAAGGAGAAGAGGTTGATGGCATATATTTAGATTTCAAAAAATCTTTGACTTGGTCTCCCATGGTGTCTTCATGGTAAAATTGGGGAACTGTGGCCTCAACAACTTTATGGTCTGATGGCTGGGGAACTGCCTCCATGGTCAGACCCAGATAGTTGATGGAACCAAGCCAGTATGGCACATGGTGACTAGTGGTGTCTCCCAGGACTCAGTACTCGGACCAGTACTCTTTAATATATTCATAAATGATCTGGATTTAGGTGTCAGAAGCAGACTGGCTAAGTTTGCAGAGGACACCAAATTAAACGGAAGTGCAGTCACCCTAGAGGATAGGCTGACAATTCAGGCTGACTTGAACAGGCTCGCAAGGTGGGCGGATAAAAACCTGATGACATTCAGCATGGAGAAATGCAAGGTACTTCACCTCGGGAGAAAAAACCCACATCATACTTATAGGCTTGGCAGTACTACAGTCACTAGCACCACTACTGAAAGAGACTTGGGGTCATGATTGACCACAAGATGAACATGAGGTACCAATGCAATGCCGCAGCCAGCAAAGCAAATAAAACTCTGACTTGCATCTACCGATGCATCTCAGGCAATACCCAAAATGTCATCGTCCCGCTTTACTCAGCCTTGGTAAGGCCGCAGCTGGAGTAATGCATCCAATTCTGGGCTCCACACTTTAGAAAGGATATGGAGAAGCTTGAGAGAGTCCAGAGGAGAGCCAGGGGTGTAGGTTGTAGCCGTGTTGGTCTAAGGACATAGGCAGACAAGGTTCCTTGGGTGAATCTGATATATTTTATTAGACCAACCCAAATAGTTGGGGAATAGTTATTAAGCAAGCTTTCGGGTTCAAAAACCCTTCGTCAGGCTAAGGAAGTTTCAGCAGTTGGTGCGTGCTCTTCCTGGATGGAATGAAAAGTAAAGAAGCCAGAGACTGGGCTGGGGAGTCATTTGTCAGGCAGGTTATAATGTGTCAAAAATCCAATGTCTATATTTAGTCCATGATTTTTAGTATCCAGGAGGTTGATGTGGTGGAGTTCATAGGCTAGTCTCTGGGACATGTTGTGTAAGTTTTCTTTGAGGATCAGGACTGAGAGATTGGAGAGAGAGTGGTTTTCTTGTGAGAAATGTGCCCCCACAGGGAATTGGGTATTTCTGTCTTTGATAGATTTCTGGTGTGTGTTCATTCTGATGCGCAGTTGTTGTTTGGTCTCTCCTATGTATTTTCTGCCATGCGCATGATTGGAGATTAAGAAAACAGGACTTATGGGGAGAGGCATGGGACTTCAGCCTGGAGAAGCAAAGGCTCAGGGGTGACTTGGTGGCAGCCTCTAAGTATATAAAGGGTATGCATCAGGAACTGGGAGAATGTCTGTTCACCAGGGCACCCCAAGGGAAGACAAAGTCTAATGGTCACAAACTGCTTGAAGACCATTTTAGACTGGACATGAGGAAAAACTTCTTTACCGTCTGAGTCTCCAGAGTCTGGAATAGACTCCCCCCAGAAGTAGTGCAAGCACCTATTCTGAATACCTTTTAAGAAATGCCTGGATGGTTATCTTGCTGAGGTGATCTGACCCTTGTTGACTTCCTGCCCCTCAGGCAGGGGGTTGGACCTGATTATCTCGCAAGGGCCCTTCCAACCCTAATATCTATGAAATCTATGAAACCTTATTTCCATAGAAGCTTATTTTCCAGCTTCCACTCAGAAAGAAGAAAACTTGTTTTCCCCTTAATGTATTATTTTTAGAGGTAGAAATATATGTGGTACCCAGATAAGTTATTCTAAAGTTTCATCTACAAAATATTAGTTTTGAAAGAACCTTAGTTTTGGTGTATTTGAAAGAATCTAAGGACATGGGCACACTTGGTACTGTGAGGTAAACTCAGAGACATGACAATACATCTCTGGTCCCAGGGCAGCCATGCAGTGCCCAGGGCAGTACTGGCTCCTACACTGCTGATTGTGGTGGCACAATCAGTCACCATGCCAGGAACAGGTGCTTTTGGTCCCCTCTCCAAAGTTGGCACCCAGGGATACTGCCCTGGACGCCTCCCTCAGTTATGCTACTGGGTAAACTAGAGTGAGAATTAATATCTTGATTTACGTTAGCTACCTTGTCCTTCATGAAACGGGTACAACCTATATGAGTTAGCTCTCACCTAATTCAGGGAAAGGTGCACAGGAAATTGTTATAGACTAGGTGGTGATGGGATGTATATCTACTTTCTTTTACTTGTAAAGTGCAGACAGAAGTGACAATTTTCACCTGATCTTGCCCCTGAAGTCACTGTACAGCCATGACCAAACATAGGTGCATGGCTGCAGAGTGCTTCAAAAGGGCCCTGTCCTGCAACAGTCTGAACCCTTATTGCATGAGGGTTTAAAGGAAGATGGCTTTGGTAACTTGTGTCTGTGTGTGCTGGGACCAGGGCTGGGCTGATGCAACTCAGCCCTGCTCCTGCTGCTGTCTTCAGAACATGAGGTCGGGAAAGGAATGGAGGGAGTTCAGTCTGGGATTTTTTGGCCAGCACTAGAGGATGGGGTGGGTGGATTGGAGCCCACCCCTAGGTGAACTGGAGCTCCAATCCATCTGCCCCCCACTCTGTCCGGTGTTGGCTGGGCAACCACTTGAACAAGCTCCCTCCACTCTCTTTCTCCCCTCCCATTTTGAAAACAGCACCAGGACCGTGAGGGGGAAGGGGCTAGGGCAGAGTGGCTGCAGACTCGCAGACACTCTAAACAGTAGCCCAGTTCCTCAGCCCCAGGGACCCAACAGCAAACCATCTGGGCTAGGGGCAAAAATTACATGTAAACTGGTATAAGTGATCAGAAACCAGTTCAAATCTGTAACACAAGAGAAGTTCAGTGCACGTAAACCACTTTCAAAATGGCCAAAACTAGTTTAAGATATACCTGGTTGGATGTAGTATCAGACTTAACCAATTTAGGTTAAATTGGTTTATTTAACTTCTGTCTCAGATCCCCTTCAGATTCCCTTCAGATTCAAGTTAACTCGCAGTCCCCCAGCATCTGAGGATGCCTTGCACCTCCCCTGCAAACCCCCCTCTTACAGGGTGGGTGGGCTAGCCTTGCCCAAGCTGTCTGCTCCAGCCAAAAAGGGAGGAATGCTCCAGTGCCCCTGGTTTCTGGCCTGAGCCACTGCAGGCATGTGGCTGCATTTCCAAAATCAAAAGTGAATGTCTGTTCACTTGCTTATCAGGACAATCTATGCAATTTAGTCTAACCTGCAAAGATTGAATTGATTCAGCCTCAGGCTTTTTAACCGTCTGTACTTAGCCCTGTTGGGTCTGGGGAATCGTTGTAACTCATGGTGTTTACTGCTATGAGTTATAATGGGGAGCTGCTCTTCTGTCTGATTTGTTTGCATGCTCACGCCCTTTGTGCTGCAAATGAAATTTAGGAGCCTAAGTCACTGAGGCAGTTTAGCAGTTTTCCATCCAAGAATAATACCAAGGTCAGCACTGAAGCTAGAATTTTTCTGCAGAACATAGTAAACTTTTATTTCCTTTGTAGTGGCCTGAACCAAACAAAGCACACAGAAATCAACAGAGAGATTCCCCATGAGTTCAGCTATTTTTGGATCAGATATTTAGAGGCCTCAAAGCCAGAAGGCTTCCTCCCTGCCCTGCACTGAGCTATCTGTTAAAACAGATCAAGGGAAGATTATGATTAATATTATCCACTATAATGGAAATCATTTTGTTCTACCATACATAAGGCAAAAAACCTAGGGTTATAGTTGGTAAACTCATGATCTACCTGTGATGTTTTTTAGATGCTTTAATGACTCAAATCTGAACAACGTGGAGATTGCTGACTGCATGAAATATAACATTTCATAGGTTGAATTTGTGTCTTGTTGGTTTCATAGAACCTTTATTTTAACTCTCCTCCCAGTTTAGATTGCTCCTGCTGA
>NW_005841889.1:4202788-4209370 GCF_000455745.1 Alligator sinensis
CTACACTCTTCCCAAAACTGATTGCAATTTTTTTGCTGTAGCAGCTGTTTTTGTGGGTCATCACTTTTAGCAAATCAGTAAGACCAAGAGGATATTGCATCTCAGATCACTGTAAATTGTGAGCTTAATATTTAGATCTTCCCAGCTAGGTCTATTCAAGATGAAAATATATTTGATAAGTTACAGACTGCAGTAGTGTAGTGATAGGGTTTCTACCACTGCCAAGCAGATCAGACACCTATGCTGAGAGGTGCTGAGCACCTGCTTTGGCCATTAACATCAGTGAAGTAACTGAAGTCATTTTTTTTAAAATCCTGCAGATAGCTGAACTTGGCTGTAACATTTGTTTTTCAGGGAGGTCCTGATTTCCCCCAGTTTTACAAATAGTTTTATGGAGGTCAAGTGATTCAGGCTTTTTTCCCAAAGGGCTCATTCTCTGTTACATACCACAACTGAAAACACATTTAAAAATATGTGGGGCAGTCAACCAAAGATTACAGTTTATCCAAGAGAGCAAAACTTGTACAACTGGCTAAAAATGAATGCATGCAAGAAGGAGCAGTGCAAGCTGCTCCTCCCAGGCCTTCATGCCAACTCGCATTTCTACACCCATCAGTGACATGGGCTTTTATTTTATTGCTTTCACTGCAAGCACAAAAGGAAGCCCAAATAAATCATTTGGTGCAGATAAAATAAAGGATCTGTGCCCCAACCATGTTTAACCACGTTAAACTCCCCCATGCATAACTTTTCACTACCCCAAAGCTTCTCCAAAATGAATGGTTGAAAAGTCTGTCGATATAGGCTGTTTTAAATCAACAGGAGGAACATTCTAAAAGTAAGGGCCCTCCAGGAAAGGAGAGCACTGCCAAGATTTTTACTGAGGAGGGCGTAGCACAAGAGCTCTTGAGCATAGTTATGTCACCAGGACAGTAGCGTTCCCTTGGCTGAGCAGGTCCCAGGCCATTTAGGGCTTGATAGGGGAATATCAGCATGGGCTACTGGGGTAGATTACAAAGCTTTAACTGAGCAGGCTTGTGCTGTGATGTTCCACTTCCTGAGCAGGCTGCTTGCCTGCTGCATGAGCTTTCTTTTCTGTATCAGTTCTGTGACACACAGCAGTACTTACAGAAGGGAACTGCAGTAGTAATAATATTGTTACACAAGTGACCCCCATTGCTTTTCATACTGAGTGCAGTTCACAGAGTGCTTTCTAATGATATGGCTGCAAGTCACAGTGACTTCTGTGACCTCTTTGACTTCAATGAGTGTTCAGCACCCTTCGACAATGCAGACCAGGTATGTAACTAACGTGATAGGAGAATATTTCTTGTGCATCATGTATGCTGTAAGGATATCTGGGACACATCTCTCTACAATTTTGATTAGATTTGCTTTCATCAGGTTTAACTAAAGTAGTGGTAAACTAGGTACAGGTGCCAGAGCTGATCATAGAACTAAAAGCCAGGAGCTCATGTCCTCTGTTTTGCAGTGATGCTCTCTGTCATCCCAGGGAAATTACTTAACTTCTCTGACTCAGTTTCCCTGTCTAAATCTATATCTATATCTATTTGCTGATCCACACAAACTATACAGAAGCTGAGTTTTTTCCTCCAGCCTTTTTTGGTATATGTCTAAAGCTCTCAGTTGAAAGGGACACTGGCAAAGTTTCCAGAACAAAAAATGACTTGCCTTAAGGTGGGCAGTACCTTTCAGTTCCACCTATCCAGCATGCTTGTTTTAAAACTGTTATTATTGCCAAGAGATGACAAGAAAAAACAGACACTCTTTGGTTTGGTTTATGAAAGAACCTCAGGGTTTGCTGCTTTGTGTGCTGATTGTACAAAAGCATGTATCTGGTCTACATAGAACAATGCTGATATCACATTACTGTTTTGATGGGTAGTGAAAGATGTTCAGTCCCCATGCAAAGCAGTGGCCAAATCATACACTTGTTTGGTAAGCAGAACTCCCAGGTGAAGTCCTTGGAAAGTCATGGAGGCAAAGCAAGATCAGACCCAAAGCTGTGAAACTCAGATATTTCCATTCAAAATGCACAAGAATCTGAGGATCTGTGCAATGGGAAAGACAAAGTCATCAGGAAAAGTGTTTATTTAATACCACACACAAAGAATTACAAACAGTGGGGACCAAACGCTGAAGCAAAGAAATTGTGTGTGTTTACACGATGGAACATTTAACTGGAACATCTCATCGTCAGAGCACTGTACTAACATCCCGTAATTAATGTTTAGAGTAACCCTTTGAGGTAGGCGGGTAGCTATTAGGGCTGTGCGAAATGGCAGCATTCCATTTCGACCATGTTTCGACGGAACAGCGTTTCGTTTTGAATTTTGTTTCGATTTGAAACAGCTGTTCCGTTTCATTCTGTTGAAAGGATGAAACTGTTTCGATGTTTCATCCATAGGCTATAATGGGGAAGGACAAAACAGCCTATACCTTTGTCATTTCTGCCCTGATTTGGATGAAACTTGCAGGAATGGTAGCCCCTTCTGTGGGCATGAGGCCTGCTAGGTTTCAAGGAGATAGGTGCAGGGGGTTCAGGGAAACTGCACCCCAAATCTTGAAAGCAAAACTCATGTCACATGTATATATTAAGCCACAGCAGGGTCAAAATTGCAGGCATACTATCACTTGTGGAGGCCACAAAACCTGCCAAGTTTCAAGGAGATAGGTGCAGGGGTTTGGGGGAAACTGTACTTCAAGCTGTGGACAGGCAAAACTGGTGACATGGGTGACACTGTGTGTGTTAAGGCGCAGCAAGGTGAAAACTGCAGGCCTGCTAGGCCCTGCTGTGGCCACAAAGCCTGCCAGCTTTCAAGGACATAGGTGCAGGGGCTTCTGGGTTCTGGGGCCCTGCACCTCCAGCTACTGACAGGCAAAACTCGTGACATGGGTGCTTGTGCAACTGTGTTCGTCTTGTGCGAGGAGGGCGGCGGGAACTACTGCAGGCTTGGCTCCTAGGCCCTGCTGTGGCCACAAAGCCTGCCATCTGTCAAGGAGATCGGTGCAGGGGGGTTCTGGGGCCCTGCACACCTAGCTGCTGACAATGGGTCCTTGCTCATTAACTCATTTGCCTAGCTAGCTACTGTGTTACGCAACCAATCATGATTCACTCAGGGACCAGCTCAATACACAGTAGCTAGCTAGGCTAATGAGTTAATGAGCGAGGATTAACACCTACAAAACCACAGACTAAAGAGAGGAAAGAATCAATATAGAACTGGGAACTGCTTCTGCCCCAAGACAGACACAGTCAGTGGCACAAGCACCCATGTCACGAGTTTTGCCTTTAAAAAAATCACCTCATATGCAGACCAGATGGCTGGATCACAGGGCAATTTAAAGCTGGAGGCGGGGGGAAGCAAGACCAGGGGCAGCTGCCACAACCCCAGGTCCCAGCTCCTCAGCTTGTATATTGCTGTTCGTGTCACCCAGTTAGACAGCACATGTGGCATTTAAAGCCCATGGGGCTGGGAACCAGAGTGGGGATAGTTTATTCAAGGCCAGGTTTCCTACTATTCAACTGGGCTATGGGAGCATTTTACAGCTTGTGGGCTGGGAACTGGGGCCCCATGGCATATTAATTTGGGCTATGGAGCATTTAAAGCTTGTGGGCTGGGAACTGAGGCTCCAGGCATTCTCTTGGGAGCGCTCCAGCCCTGGGTGCACCTGCTTCCTGCTATTAAAACAGAGGAGTGTAGCAGGTGGCACCTCTTCTCCCAGGGCTGGAACCCTCTTGGGGCTCCAGGAAGGCTCCAGTTCTGGGCTTGCATGTGGGACTGTGGCATAGGTGATGCATAGCGGCGGCAACGGGGGGCAATGTGCTTCCCTGAGATTGGCCGCTGCTGGCTTCTGTGGGCAGTCACCACCCCCTCTCCCCACTTGCTGCCGACGTTGCTGCTGGTGGCTGCGGCTGGTCCCTGCTCACTGCTTGCCATCTGCAACAGTGCAGACGGCGGCTGCGGGTGGTCCCCGCTCGCTGTCCACCACTCACCATCCCCCGCTCACCACCAACACCATTGCAGCTGCCTGCGGATGGTCCCCACTCAGCCCGCCCTTGCCACCGATGTCACTGCCGCCACCTGTAGGCGGTCCCCGCTCACCACCAACCCCATTGCAGCTGCCTGCGGATGGTCCCCACTCAGCCCGCCCTTGCCACCGATGTCACTGCCGCCACCTGTAGGCGGTCCCCGCTCACCACCACTGCGCCCCCACCGCCAACACCGCCCCTGCTGCCTGTGGGTGGTCGCCATGCCCCCTCCAGCCTTAGGAGGCACGCATCGTTCATGGACTGCAGGATGTGGGTGTCTTCCACACCCGAGAGAAGTGGACAGCCGTTCAAGTTAGACCGGGAGGAGGGAGATCTGTCTCATAGGTATCTCATTTAATTTCTTGTGGAAGAGCCAGTCATTTTCTACAAGAAATCTTTTGAAAGACTGTACTCATCCCTTTTTGTTCTGAGAATTTTCTTCCAACATAAATGTAGCCTCAGAGTCTTATCCATACCACGTATTGTCTGAGAGTCTCAGTCCTGTGGTTATGTTCTGGAACGCAGACCCACTGTGTATAGAGACTGTTTCTGTGTGGGGCCTACCACACTGTAAGTGCTTGGTCTGACAGATACTGTAAAAATAAATATAATCTTTTACAATTGTTGAAAAAGTTCAAATGATCTTTTCCAGTCTATTCTGGTTGTGATGTCTTGCTTGCCATAAGTTCATTCACTGTTCCCTTGATGAGTCTAGGCTGGAAAACTACAACACTCATCCAGAGAGGTTCCAAATTCCTCCTTCCTTATAATGGGTGTTGATGTTTTCAAATGCAGCTATTAAAATTCAACCTAATTGCTACTGTGAACTGAACTGCTGACTTACTGCAGGACCTTGGGCATGCTTTGACCTTGTACCTCAGTTAACTCACCCAGAAAATTGGATAAAAAAGCAAGCCCTTTCTGAAAAGTTCTGTGCAAGTGAGACCTCTCTCTAGACTGACTAGGTAGTCAAGTATTTGTTTTGGTTTTGCTGAAATTGAAGCTACTTTGTCAGATCTGATGAAAAGGAACAATAAAAATGTGATCAAATGGATAAAGGAGTGTTGGATAACTATCAAAACAGCAGAAGATAAATTATGATTCCGTTCACTGCTCAGAAGTCCTCATTTCTCCCCACTATTTATAGTTCAGATAGAGGCTTCTGAAATTAGGTTAGGTGTGGTGTTCCATCAAAGTAGTAAGGGCAGGAGCCACCCGATCCTTCATATAAGCTGCTAAAAGAAAAACATTTCTGTGCAATAAGTGAGCAATGTCTTTTAGGGAAATCATCCTTTTGAATGCTGTATTCTTGTATGGGGGTGAATATAGGTTAATTACTGATCACTACCTTTACTGTCAGTGAAAATACTATGAACCTAGGTTCTGCTCTGTGATAATTGTTCCACATCATGTAGATAGAGCAGGGGAGGGCAAAATATGGCCTGCAGCCCACGGAAGGTCTTTGTTCGGCCCGCAGCAGGTCCCTGGGTCCCGCCTGGCCCAGACACCGCCCACCCGTGGTGCATCCTACTGCTCCATGGCCATGCAGTGGGGCTAGGGTGGATCTGCGGCTGGACTGCCCTTCTAGGCATCCCAGGTAGCTGCAGCTCCTTCTGGCTGCTTCTGCCACTGGCCCCAGCCCCATGGTACCATTGGGGACCTACATGCATAGTCCTGACCCGGCCCACCCTGCATCTGCTCCGGGACTAGCCTGTGCTGAGCATCAGTGATAGCCAGGCAGAAACTGTTGCTTAGTGTGGGGGAAAAGAGGCTCCTCCTCACTCGCTGCTGCCAGGCCCTTCCTGCTGCAGCTGCCCAGAGCATACGCCGGGCTGCCCTGCATCTACACTGCCATCACTGCCACCTTTGGGATGCCCAGTGGGTAGAGCAGCCACAGGGCAGTCCAGAACGGGCTCTGGGTGGCTGCATCAGGAAGGGCCTGGCAGCGGCAAGGGGGTGGGGCTGCTATTCCCCTGTACTGAGCAACAGTTTCTACCCAGCTGCCACCACTACTCAGCACAGGTGTGTCCAGAACAGGTGCAGGGAGGGCCAGGTCAGGGCTTTGTGCGTGGGTCCCCACTGGTACTGTGGAGCTGGGGCCAGCGGCAGCAGCAGCTGAAAGAAGCCGCCACTGCCTGGGCTGCCTAGAAAGGCAGTCCAGCCTCCGATGTACCCCAGTCCCACTGCATGCCCAGAGGGTGACAGGACACACCACAGGCGGGCAGTGCAGAAGAGGTGCAGGGTTGGGTTGGGGTTGGGGATGTGCACGTGGGTTTCAGTTGATCGGTTCCTGTGGGGGTGAGTCTGGCAAGGGGGTGGGACTGGGGCTGCACGCAGTAGTGGGGAGGTGCTGCAGGGCATGTGGGCTCTGGGCTGTTGTTGGGTGGGGATGGGTGCTCAGGAGGGCGCATGTGGGGGGCTCCCACGCACACCCCACCATACCCACAAGCCCTCCCCTACAACCTCCGCAACCACACCCTCTCCGGCACACAATCACACACCCCACAAACACCGCACCCACCCATACC
>NW_005841889.1:4209440-4214217 GCF_000455745.1 Alligator sinensis
CCTCCACACACACCCACACCCACACCCACATATACCCCCACACCCTCCCCCACACCCTTCATACACACACATCCACACACACACAGAGCCCTCTCAAAACCCCTCCACACCCCCGCAATATACAAAAGTAAGACCTCATTTTAAGGTATTATGCAATCACTTCTATATATGCAATGCAAGGACACACAAATCAGTACAAACATATTCTTTTAAAATAAAATTAAAATATTTTATTGTCAATGTTTTATTTGTAGTATATAATTTGTTTTTTTCCTGGTTTCAGGATGGCAAACCCCCTTCCCAAAAGGAGTACGTCTGGGGCCAAGGGGAGGGACTTCTGGTGGCAAAGGTCAGGGGCTAGGGGGCGGGACATCCAGTCCCAAGGTGGTGACCAGGGGGCAGGGCTACCCTTGCAGCCCTCGACAGCTCACCAAAACTCGTTAAGCAGCCCTCCAGCTGAAATAATTGTCCGCCCCGGGATAGAGGCTGGATCGTCATATGCCAGGCACCCAGCATCTCTGAGTCTCTGTGGCTCATTACGGGTCCTGTGCCCTTCTTCCACTTAGGAGTCAGCATCAGGCCCTAAGCAGCCTACCACTTGCTGCTGTTTTCAGTGCCATGTAAACTAGGTAGGCCTGAAGGCAAACAGCAGAATGGCTTATCAGTAGGATCTGTTCACCTCCCAGCAGTCAGCTGCCTGCACTAAGCCTCACTGCAGATTCCTGATCCATGTGCAGTGAGGGAAGTGCAGATGTGGCACAGCTCCATGGTGGAGGGGAGTGCTGTGGAGGGGAAGGGCAGCATGGTGCAGCTCTGTGCTACCAATCCCTTGTGCTGGATTGGACCTCTTCTGGCCCATGGGCTGTAGAGTACTGACCCCTGTGCTACACTGCAGAAATCAGTGGAGGCTGGTAGTAAGGTGAAAGTGAACAAGGGAAAATGGTAAGTGTGTTCCAAGGCAATTTATAGCTCCAAGTAGATACTGTAATTGCTCAGATTCAAAAGTGTGTGTGCAATGAGTGCCCGGAGAAGCCCCACAAGCTTCTGTGTATGCCTATGCTGCTGTAATTCTTTACTAGAATGGAGAATAATATTTCTTTAAAGGCCTGATTGTGTGTTGGAAGTTGTGCATATTTATTGCCCAGAGATGTCCTTAGGTGAATTCCGAATCTCTTTTCAAAAAGATAATTAAAAAAAATTGTATTTTAAAATCCTATTTTTATTTAATTCTTTACTTTCTTCTCATTTTAGTCTTCAACAATTAAAGGGTTTTTATGTATTTCTGTATTTATCTCCTAGTTGTTAGTAGTTAAATTAGTAAATGTTCCATACTAATATGGCCGACAAGGTTCTTTGTGTAAATATAGGATTTACCCAAAGAACCTTGTCGGCCTGTGTCCTTAGACCAACACAGCTACAACCTACACTCCTCATACTAATATGAATATTTTTCTTGTAAGTTCACACTTTCTCATCTGTGTTAAAAAAGACAAATCTAGAGCCTCATTAATGTCTCTGCTGTGAAAACAACACAAATGCAAACCAAACTGATTGGCAAATAACTTGTGCTGTATTTAAAACTAATAGCACGTTCCGTCAAGACAGCTTTGACAAGGCTATACTTCGCTATCAGGGAGTGCAGTCTGAAGTCAGTGAAACTTCAATTCCTTGATCGTAGTTTTTGAAAAACCTGCCCACAGGTGCCTAAATATGGCTTAGGAGATGAACATTAGACTCCTATTTTTGAAAATTTTGGCCTATGGGTATAAAAAAAGTGCACAGTAACTTTGTCAATAGATGGAATGTCTGAATAGTTTTTCATTGTGAACATGGCAGTGATTTTGATTAGAGGTGTCAAAGATTTTGTGCCCTAAAAAGAAAAAATTGTAATAAAAAATACAATTATTTTAGCCTGTGATGATACAACCACTTATTTTGGGCATGTATCATTTTAACCACGTGAGCAGTATAATTTAAATCAGCAGAATGAATCATCTAAATAAAGTTATGGATCTGCCTAACTGACTGCAGTATCAAGGCTTTAATTTTCAGTACTACGGTATCTTTTTTGCCTATTACAGTTCTGTAAAACTCAAATAAGAAACCCTAGCAGCAGTGGTGTTTACACTTATACAAATATGTGCTTGTTTGTTTGCTTAAAGAACTATGCTATGGCTTAAGTCCATTATTTAAATGTCTTTATTTAAGACATTCCTTCTTATCTGTTTGCCCTTCAGATTGGGGGACACTGATGTAACAAGTAAATGTTTTGGACACCTGGATGGTTCAAGTCTAATTCCATTTTTACTATAGGTTGTACAAGAATATGGAACAAAAAACTAAATCTTTTTCCCTAGGTCAGGCAAGAAAAATAAAAGGCTTAGCATTTGCTAGCTGCATTTATAAGTTTGTCTCCCTACCTGGGAAGAACCTTATTGTCTTCGTTTCTGACACGTCTTGCATCATGACTTTCTGCACCAGATGTTTCCTTGGTTCCTAACTGACATGTTTGCTGCTGTAGCTTCTCGCATATTAATATCGGTGTCACAGTGAATGAGGTTCTTTTCCCTCCTCTTTTCTTTTCCCTCATCTTTTTCCTTCACTAATTAAAAGCTCTCGGCATTTGCTTTGTGAGCCTGAGATCATCCACAAGGGGCACATGCTCAGGCCTGCAAAACTTTGCATTTGACAACATGTCAAAAAATGTAGGAGAGAGACCTCAAAAGGCAGAAACTCAGGGACTGACAGGGTGAGCTGCAAAGACCTTATAATGGTACATGATCATCATACTTGTGCACACAACCGTAGCACCTGCTTGCACACATTAGAGGGTCTCTGTGGTAATTAGGTAGACTTTAATGTCCTTGCAGTGCACACAGGACCATGCTTGTAAAGGTCTCTTTCAAAAGACTCCTGTAGGGTAAACTGCATGGTACTTAATTTGTGTGCTTCAGAAATGAAAAGAATCCCGCTGGGATTTGAGCGTATTGTTGCAGGGTCTGTATGGACTTTCTAAAGTGGATCCTCAGACTGCTAATACAGATGAATCAAATAAATCTGCTCCTGCTGATGCCCAGAATGCTGCACCCGAGCTCCACCTCCTGCAGCATCACCCTCTGCTTTTTGTTCTTCCCTCCCCTTAAAGGAGCAGCATCTCAAAAACTGCACCATCTCGCGCTTCCCACTGCAGTGTACTGCTCTACATACTAATTTAACTCCTTGTCGGAAGTGTAACAGTCCTCACCACCTTCCTCCCTCCTTGCATCTTTTCTAAAATTCAATTCTCACCTCCTTGGCCTCTGCTCCTTGCCTCTGCCTAGGGTTAAAGGTCTACTGTGTCTCAGAAGCCAGCTCCTGAGATGTGGTCCCTTTGTAGTCATTGCCTCTGAAAGTGGAGAATAGATTGTGCAGAGGCTGGCAACTGCTAGTTTCAGGCTGTTGGCTGGGCTGTATGTTCCCCAGGCCTGTTTACTAGGGCTGTGCGAAGCTTCGGTAGCTGATTTGATTTGGAGGAGACTTGTCCCAATTCAGAGACCAAATCTCCAAATCCAAATTGAACTGAGAGATCAGTTAAAAGCTCTGAATCGATTTGAAGCATCCAAATCGATTTAAAAAAAAGCTCCAGAAAAGATTCGGCCACTTTGGAGATTCGGCCATAGGCTAAACAGGTAGCTGACACAGCTACCTCCAGCTGGTAAGTCTGTTGGGGTTGGGGGAGAGGAGGGGAGGGGTGTGGGGGAGGGAGGGATTGGGCCTGGGACAAGCTGCCCAGTCAGGGTGGAGGGGCACGGTGCTCAGGGAGGGGGGTGGAGGGGCACAGGATGTGGGCACAGCAGTGCTGAGAGTGGGGACTGCCCTGCTACCACTTGCCCAGGTGTGGGGGGAGGGCAGGATGCGGGCGTGGCTCGCTCTGGGTGGAAGAAGGCAAGCAGCAGCAGGGCATAGCCCCCGCTCCTAACGCTGCTGTGCTCGCATCCCACAGCCTCCGTGTCGGTTGGCAAGTGATTGCAGGGCAGTGACCCCACTTCCAGTGCTGACGCACGCGTGGCAGCACTGGGAGCAGGGACTATGCCCTGCTGCCCCCTGGAGTGAGCCATGCTTGCATCGCGCCCTGCCGCCACGCACCGGTTGGGCTAGCAGCAGCAGGGCATAGCCCCTTCAGCTCTCCCCACTGGGGAAGAGGCAGGCACAGCTGGAAGAGCTGTGGGAGAAGCCCCCATGGCTTCCCTGCCCAGCCACATCCCCTGCTTGGCCTTGTGCGGGCCGGGAGCGATCCGGGCTCTTTTTCGCTCCGCGCGGGCTGTGGCCAGCAGCCCGGGCACACGGGGTCGGAGAGAACAGGCGACACGCTGGAATTAGGCATGGATGCGTAATGGTTGATTCAAGATTGTTTACTTACACCGAAGATGGTCGCGGTGTAGGCTGGACAGTTTCCCAGGCACAGCTCCGATTAAATCCTCGTTTGAGGACTACGACAAGCTCGGGTTTCTCCCACGGAGTTGTTGAGGCTCCGTGGGTCCTTTTGTTCACTCACAATTCACTCACACGAAGTTTGCTAGGCTCCGTGGGTCCTTTTGCGCGCACAGAGAGGGATACGTCGAGGATTGCGAACGGTGATGGGGAGAGGCTAGAGGCTGATCAGACCTCTGTTGCCTGCTTGAAATGCACTGGGTCCAATAGGCTCCGCAGCGCTTAGAGATCTTCACACAGCATGAAGTCTCCTCCTCCTGGTGTTCGTGGAGTCCTCCAACTTGGGCGGAAACCACTCAAGCTTTTT
>NW_005841889.1:4216564-4297882 GCF_000455745.1 Alligator sinensis
GCTAGAGGCTGATCAGACCTCTGTTGCCTGCTTGAAATGCGCTGGGTCCAATAGGCTCCGCAGCGCTTAGAGATCTTCACACAGCGTGAAGTCTCCTCCTCCTGGTGTTCGTGGAGTCCTCCAACTTGGGCGGAAACCACTCAAGCTTTTTATACGGCTAGCAAGCCAATCACTAGCCGCCACGTGTGAATAATTTCACGTAAGCCAGTAATGGGGCTCGAATTATCATACAAACAGTGGGAACTCTTTGCACCGTGCATCTCTGTGCTGCAAAGAAGAAATGCACACTGCAAAGAAAGCTACAATTCAGTGGTGCCAAAGCACACACAAAAACAAAAATCACACCCTTGGGTTGTGACAGGCCCCATCCCCTGCCTGGTCCAGCCTCCCAGCACTTTAAAAAATAAAAAAGAAGTCCCGCACTCACCAGCTCTGGCAGTGGGGATCAGGGCCTCTGGGAGCTTGTGGCAGAGTGCCCCCGCCCCCCCCATACAGTGGGGGGTAGTGGGGGGCAGCAGGGATCAACCCCCCACTTGGCACCCCCTCTCATGCAATGTGGGCCAGTGGGGGGCAGCAGGGATGAACCCCCCACTTGGCACCCATGTGGCAGCCTTCCCGTAGCGCGGGTGCAGTGTGGCTTGGCAAGGTGGTGCACGCTGTCTGGGAGCTGGAGCTGCTGGGGCTGAGCACTGCTGGGCTCCAGGTGACAGGTGGAGCCGCCCCAGCTCCCAGACAGCATGTGGTGCCCTGCCGAGCCACGTTACATCTGCGTGATGTGACACTCACCGCATGGGTGCAAAGCAGGGGCAGGGGATGGACGATCACTGTTGCTGCATCTGGTGAGTGTGGGGCTTTTTTTTTTTTTTTTAAAGTGCCGGTACGAAGCTGGGGCCAAGCAGAGCAGCCATGGGGGCTTCTTCCACGGTTCCCCCCGCCCAGGGAGAGAGGCAGGCACAGCCAGAGGAGTCGCGTGAGAACCTGCAACCAGCTGGCTGTGCCTGCCTCTCCCCGGCCGATCTGAATCTCTAAATCAGCGCTGAATCAGCACCAGATCTCCTTTTCTGATTCAGCTGAATCAAATGTGGACAATGATCTGAATCACCAAATTGAATCACTGTCCTCCAAATCAGCCGAATTTGAATATTTCCCTGTTCGCACAGGCTTACTGTTTACAGCTTGGACTCAGCTTCTGTAAGCTCTCTTTCAATGCTGGCTTGGCAGTTGCTTTGCAGAACCTCTTCTGTATGACTTCAGCTCATGCTTGTTTGATGTGCTTAATAACTCAAGGCAGTTTTGAGACCACATCAGTCATTGTGGCAGTGATGGTAGTATGTCCAGGTTGTAGAGTGAAAGAATCATGATGGCACTTTGGTAGGGTGGCCATCATACAGGACAGTCCGGTTGTTCTGTGTCCTCTGTTGATATGAAACCAGATGCTTTTATGTCATAAAGGCATTGGGTTTCATATCAATAGAGGACAGAGTAGCAGAAAACCGGAAAGTCCTCTGTGATGGCCACCCTATACTTTTGCCGTCATCCATTCCCACCTCTGTTGACATTTGACTCAAGTAATGACCTGTTTACCCTGAAAATGAAGTAGAGAGGGACAGAAAGAGCAATTTTTATTAAATAAACAGATGCTACACATAGGGTGCCAACTTGTGCTGTCCAGGCTCGTTTTAGGAATACTTTAGCTGGAGAAACTTTTTACAATTTGAATTATTCTAGAGAAAAATAAGATTGGAAATGATGCAAAGAACACATCCATGGGCCTGTATTAATTGTGCATAAGTTTTGAAAACTACATGGGTTTCTCATTTCCACAATCGGGTTCTTTATAGTAAAAATCAGGTGTCAGGAAATAAATCAGTGCTATTGATTAGCAGCTCTGGTAAGAGAGTTGATCATTGCCTTTCCAGGTCTTAG
Source organism: Alligator sinensis (assembly GCF_000455745.1). Lineage (NCBI taxonomy): Eukaryota > Metazoa > Chordata > Crocodylia > Alligatoridae > Alligator > Alligator sinensis. Next base: position 4,218,491 of record NW_005841889.1, read on the forward strand.
GGAGCAGAAGTGTCTGTGTGTCGTTGTAGTGGGAGGGCATGTGTGAACACTTTTTTCATATGGACTACGATCTTCCAGTATGAGTAGTCCTGTTGCCCATCAGTGGAAACACATGGAAGATAAGGTGTTTCCCCCTTGTACTACCTGTCAGAATAGTGGACTTGCAGCATCACACTCTGCCACCCTTACTCATTAGTAGAGCTACTTTTGGAGACGAGTTCTTCTCTATGTAATGGGGAGGCAGACATTGGTCCTTAGTGAATATAAATAGGCAACCCAGATTCAGACATTGTGCTGCAGGTGAAGAAGCTAGGTCTAGTCAGAACCAGTGGGTGGCCCTGATAGAAAGCTCATGTTATAACTCCCCTAGAATCCTATTTTGATGGGGTCACTATGACTATGAAGCCTGTTTGTTGGCTTTTATTCTCATTTTCCCTTTTTATTTTGGTTACATAATTTTTCTTGCCATATGAGCCAGTAAACCCTCCACACACTCAGTCCTTCACCCCACTCTTTGTATGGTTTCATACTTTTTCCTATAGAGATGTTACTAGTGCCCAAGAGTCTCAGCTGCTTAGCTTAGCTAAATATAGATTTTTTCAAAGCTCCAGTGTAAAGCCTAATCCATACCTTTACTAAGCTTGACAAGTACAATACAGTGGCATAAATAGCTGATGCAGCATTTTGGAGACATGGTTATACTTGTGATAATCTGGTTGGTTTGTTTACATTCTCTAATACTTAATCTGGTATTTTACCACCTCTATAATTCTTTACCTAAGGGCCCTGGATTGTTGTGCGAATTTTCTAGTCTAAAACGTTTTCTTTAGATTTTCACGTTAATGATTTTAGTCAAGTCGCCTACTTTGTATTTATTTAAGTAATACACTAATGCAAAAAGATTCATCCAGATCCATTCTTTTATGGATGAGTTAAAAGCTCTTTGTTACCTATGGTGCCAAATGCTGTTAGCAGTACAAGTTAACCATCAAAGGTACAGGCTAACACAGTGGAATCTACTTTGCCCTAGTGAACTTCCCTTGCTTGTACCATTACAGCCCTTTGAGAACTGCTGTTATTGACAATACTATGGGCTCCTTTAGGAGAAGAGTATCGTGTCCATGATTCTGGTTGTAGGGCCTGATGAGCTTCTACTGTTTAACTCTGAATGGGGATCTATCTATACTACAGGTAGTTACAACTGCATAGATAAATCATTCAGATTTCTGATGGAGTCCTTGGCAGCATTTTCTAAGAGGATGTAGTTCATTTGATTTCAGTGTCTTAGCCATACTAGGGGAAACCAGGTTATGGAACATCCCTTTTAGAAAGGCTTTTCTAACAAGGCAATTTCATGGTTTGTCAGTACAGTAGAAACAGATGCACATCATGTTATAACTGTTTCAAAAATGGTTTCAAAAATGGTATTGCAAATGCCAGTGTGGTTAAGGCTTTAGTGCATTTTGAAAGTAAAATATTTCTTCATCTAGATTTCAGTAAGAATTTCTTCCTGCCTGAAACACATGTAAGAACACAACCCATGTTAGTACTGGACAGCTAAGGATGTTTGGGGAAAGCATAATGTGATTGACATAAATAGCACTGTGATGCATTCCCATAGCCATTTTCAGAATGGAGCAGCACGCTCATTTTTGTGGTTCAGGAATGCTTTCAGCCTTATTAATAGGCAGCTAAAGATGATGGATCATGTTCTAACCCATGCTAGAGCCAGCTTTACACCTCTGGAGCTCTGCAGAGGGGGTGAAAAAGCCAACCTAAATGTGCAGCTGCGGGTTCCTATAGATCTAGCCCAACCCTTTTCTTCTAATATGGGGGTATATTGGAGGGTCTGGCAACCCCCGCTGTCATAACAGTTCTATGAGGACCTTAGTGTTAAAGTAGAGAAACCCTCAGGAAAGCCCAGGGGATCAAGGTAAATGTAGCTGTGCACTACATTTGGGTCCTGTGTGGGACACAGCTCCTCAGAAGCAAGAATGGAGGCGTGGATCCGACAGCTTCCTGCCTTCCATAGGAAGTCTGAAGAGCTCTTCTCTGTGCTGCAGATCTGCTTTACACAATCTGTGGTGTTTCAGGCAGAACAGGCATCGACAAAATCCTGCTTGCCTTTGTTTCTTGTGAAAAAACATTGCCATTCTGGATTTTGATCTTTGGCTGCCTGCTCATGACTGACTGTATGAAAACTTCTTATCATGCGTACTTAATGTCTTTGCAATTTAGTTTTGTTTTTCCCTAGTGCTGTGTTCTGCCATTGCGTGGCATTCACACAGCGTGCCCGCAGGCTGCACTGTATTGTTACATATGTTGTGACATCCAAAATAATCTCAGTGGGTGTTCTAAGCAGCTGCCGCGATACAACCTATCTTTTTGGCAGCCGAAAGGGCTGTGAGCTCTCCTGTCGCCTTTTCCTCCTCTTGATATGGTATGGTAATAGAGATGAAGCCTATTGAAGTTTTGCATGCTGCATATCTTGCCATTGTTGAACAGCTGTCCATAAGCACCTGGATACAAGATATGTTTGTTAATTCAGCTGTGGTCTGAACTGATGTTCTAGAGCAGGGGTGCTTAACCCCTGGCCCATGGAGCCATGGCATCTGGCTTGCGTGGCTCCCCATGGATTGGGAAATTTGGTGGCATGGGAGCAGTGTCAAGAAATACTGTCACCGCTCCTCTCTGCCCTGCATTGCTGGGTGGGGATTGGGGCAACCCATGCCTCTTGTCCCCCATGCACCTGGGTTGGGGCCGGGCCATGCTCCCTTTTCCCTCCCCCACATGCGGCCAGATGGGGCCCCACCTCACCACCCTGAATGCTGGGTTGGGTTTACTGACAGGATCTGGCTCATTGACGGACTGAGCTCTGTTCATTCAGCCTGAGGGGCCAGAAAGTTGAGCACCACTGTTCTAGATGGAAAGACGGAACATAAAAACATAAGAACTTCCATTTACTGGGTCAGACCATAGGTCCGTCTTGCACAGTCTCCTGTGTCACACAGTAGCAGAAGAGTGGATGTTGAAGGGGAGAGTGAACTGAGTATGAGCAGGGCTTTTCCCCATTGTTCCTTTTTCACTTGCAGCCTCCAGCTTTTAAGGTCTAGGAGGTTCTAATTCAGAGGCTGTCCCCCTAACTCCCATGCTCAATAACAACTGATGCCCCTTTCCTCCAAGAATTTGTCCAACCACTTTTTGAATGTGCCTAAACTGTCAGCTTCCACCACATCTGGTGGCAGTGAGTTCCACTCTTTAATGTCATGCTGGGCACATCTATATATGTGATCAATGTGCACGAATAAACTCTGGAGCTTATTGCTCCGGAGTTTTTTGCTCCTGAGTGTATTGCATGAATGTGCACCAAGGAGAAATAACTCTGGAGCATATTGCCCAGAGCTGCTCCGACGGGGCTCCACATACTCCACATATTGCAGAGAGGCTGGGTGAGGCACAAGGGTGTTTCAGTGCATGGGTGTGGCTAGCACCCCATTGAAGCAACCTTGTGTCTCAGCCAGCTGCTCTGCAGCACATGGAGCCCCACTGGAGCAGCCAGCCCAGGACTGTTCCAATGGGGCTTCACATGCTGTGGAGTAGCTAGCTGGGGCACAGGGTTGGGGGCTGCCTGCAAGCTAACCCTACACTGAAGTACCCTATGCCCCAGCTAGCTGGGGCAGCACCTACATGTGCACTCCTGCACATGAAAAAACTCCACAGCAGTTTAGGACTTATATTTACAAGTCTTAACCTGATGTGGAGTTTAGTAGTTTTGTGTACCCTAACAGAGGTGCACGTGTAGACACTGAGACATTTACTGCGCAGTTAACTGGGCAATTGTGTAATAAACGTTGCACTCACTGTGTGAAAAAGAGCTTCCTTTTGTTAATTTTAAACTTACTAGTTTCATTTTGTGACTTCTTCTTTTGTGAGAGAGAGTAAATAAATCCCTATTCACTTTCTCTTCTTCATTTAGTATTTTGTAAACCCTCTTTATGTTCTCCCTCAAGCATCTCTTTTTTTAAAGTGAATAGGGCTAGCTTCTTTAGTTTGTCCTCATATGGATTTCCCACCATTCCACTAATCATCAGTCCCAGCCAGGTAAAACAATCTTTATAGATGAAAACAGGGATTTTCAATTAGAGTCTCTATCAAATTTTATGGGAGGTTCCTACTGAACTTGCAAACAAGCTTCTGGGTGACACCTCCTTTCATCACTATGTAAAGAACGTAGTCTGTAGTACTAGGCAGCTCAGTGGTCCCCAACCTTCTCTGGCCCAGGGGCAGCAATACTGAACAAGTAATGTGCTGCAGGCAGCATCTTACCTTGCTCTCCTTGCAAATGGAAGAAACATGTTTAATGGGAAGCCACGTTTTCCAAGGCTGCAAGCAGTGCCAGAGAATCTCTTGAGCAACAATGTTGCTCGTCAGCCACAGGTTGGGAATCATTGTGTCAAAGGCATGCATAATGTGCTGCCTTAGTATGGCCCTTGGCAATTAATACACTGATTACTTTATATTCCTCTCATCTTTTTGTGTGTTGGGAGCTAGACTGAGGATGATCTAAGGTTTGTTTTTAAATATTCCAGCTGTGTTGGCGTAGAAGAAGATGAGGCGCCAGATATTGACATCTACCATTGTCCAAACTGTGAGAAAACTCATGGGAAGTCTACCTGTAAGTACACCTGTTTGACTCCTCCACACTCAGGTAGATACTGCATATTAAAGGCCAGGGTGAATTCTCAACACTGATATATTTTTTGCTAATTAAAATTGGAATTTTAAACACAGTTGGGGTAACATTGGAATGTAGACTGGGATTTTGGATATCTGAATTCATTTTCCTGTTTAGCCTAACCACAGGAACGCTGTGTGACCAGCAGCAAATCTAATATGTTCTAGTTCTAATATGCTGTTTTTGAGTAATTATCTTCCGGTAGGAAGAATAAGGAATAATATATTATGCTGGTCTTGGACATGCAGTTATTTGTTAACGGTGGAACAGTTAAAATAGTAGGGCGCATTGAGAAGAACAATTCCTGCAGTTCTTTCTCAGGCAAAACTCCCACTGGTTTAAAAATATAGCTGATGTCAGTGGGAGTTCCTATTTGATTGAGAACTGCAGGATCTTTTTACTTTGGTCAAATTAATTCAGAACTTCTATCTAGGATGGAAAGGTAAAAAATCACTGTGAAATTAAATGCTTCATTTAGACATTATTTATTATAAATATGTGGCAAAGTGACAGTCTAACTATTATGCAACAAACTACAATTAAGAAGATCAAGGGGAAAATACTACTCTCATCTGCCTGCAGGTGGGTTGGAAATATGATGTTCTTGGTTCTCAAATTGTCAGTGACAAATGGAGCTAGCCCAAATCTAGGATTCCCATACTGTGGAAATGCCAACATTAATTAATTAATTCCCAAATTATGCCCCTGGTTCAAATACACACACATTTCCTTAGAAATCTGATATTTTAATTCTGAAGGTTCAAAACAACATTCTGTTTTACCTTTTCCAAAATGCAGCTGATTGGGCTCCCTGAACTCCTCGGAGCCAAGCTGCTCACCTCTCAAGAAGGCTGGGGTCTGAAGCCCTCACAGCTCAAGGCAGGGCTTCCTGGATGGTAGGCAGATTGGAAGTCCTCAGAGTCTCAGCTCAAGCTGGAGTTCTCTGGTACTCATCTCTGTAATCAGCCTATGAGCTGGGTACATGCTGGAAAGCCAGGAATTTTGCCACTTCCTTTGGAAGCTTCAGTGATATCAGCATGTTCCTATAAAATGCTCTGATTCTGATGACTCTGCATTTCTAATGGGAGAAAGATTTGTGTTGGAAAATTTCTGACTATAGTAAAAAGCATATGCCTAACACATAACTGCAAATCATTTTTGGAATGAATAATTTAGCAACAAAATGACTTACTTGAAAAAGCAGGGTACGAAGATATTTTAAGGCCAATGTTGACCCACTGTAGAGGAGGATAAAGCATGTTTTCTTGACTCTGAATGAAATTCTTGTGAAACTTTCAAACACATTTGATGTTTTTATTACTTTGACTTTGGTTTGAATTATAAATGAGGAAAGGCACCTCATTTTCAGAGTGAAAAAAACAGATAAAGATGCTACAGTCCATAATCAGGATCTAGGTATAAATTACATAACAAGCATAGGTGCATAATCTTACAACTCAAGCAATGACTCTTACAATAAGAAGAATACTAGTGTAATATACTGATTATGACAAATAGACTAGAAATAGCAGCTGACTTTAATGTTTTATCTAGGCTCTTCCTTGTTCATTGCTTGAAAAAAAACCCTGCCTTTTATAGATAATCGCTATTTTTACAGTAAAAAGGTGGTGTTTCCAAAACATCCCGACTTGTATAGTCTTATAAACCATGTATTTTTACAGTCCTGCTAGAAATATACAACAGCATAAATGTTTTCTCAAAGATACAGAGAATATCATATCTTCATAGAATCAGTCATTAGAGTAGACTGACATAATAAAGACCTGCAAAAGAGCTGAAACCTAAAGGCACTTGTACACATGACAGGGGCTTATTCCCCAAGGTTTTGTTTTATGCCCCCTCAATTGAAATAGTGGGGCATAGAATAGAAACCTGAGGACTAAACCATTTCAGTTTTTCTATCAGGTTACGGTGACGGGCCCAATCCTCTTTTTTTTTTTTTTTTTTTTTTTTTTGCCCCTGAGCTGCAGGGAGCCCCAGTCCTTCGCTCCCTGATGGTGGCAACTCCTGGGGCTGCCTGGGCTGGTTGCTAGCAGGCTGGGTGCTGCCCCATCTCAGAGGCAGCACCCAACTGGATCCAACTCTTTCCTGAGACCACCGGGACTTCCAATATCCTGTGTACCATCCCACTGCCTTCTCCAGCTGCCAGCACACTCAAGGAACCTGCCTACGGCCAGGGGGCAAGCTGCCAGTGGACCGAGTTGCCCCTGAGCTGCAGGGAGCCCCAGTCCTTCGCTCCCTGATGGTGGCAACTCCTGGGGCTGCCTGGGCTGGTTGCTAGCAGGCTGGGTGCTGCCCCATCTCAGAGGCAGCACCCAACTGGATCCAACTCTTTCCTGAGACCACCGGGACTTCCAATATCCTGTGTACCATCCCACTGCCTTCTCCAGCTGCCAGCACACTCAGCTGCCCTCCTGCCACCTCTCTGCACTGCCCCAGTGGCCTGCTGAAGGGAGAAGCGGCGAGGAGCCCAATCCTTTTTTTGGTGGAGCCTGCCACACTGTCCCGCAGTGAGGGGGGTAAACTCTCAGATTAAAGCTGCAAGGTTACAGGTAGCAATGTTGCAAACTAAACTACATGGGGATGTAGTTTAGCTTTAAGAGCAACAGCTGGGGCTGACTCCGACAAACTAGATGCACATATAATGTGTGATGCTATTAAGACACACAAAGGAAATTTTGTCACTTGTACATGGTGATGATCATCACGTGTACAAGTGCCCTGAGTGTGGAATGAGCGTGGAATATCATACTTTGAATTTGTTGAATCTGTATGCCACAGGTTCTCAGGATATCCAACAGGTTTTGATGGTTAAAAAGAAAAAAATATTTATAACAAAAGGGTTATATATCATAGCAAAAAAGCAAACAGTAAAGGAGTGACCCTGTGTAATGGAAGAAACTCAGAAAATAAGGGACCTTAAGCAAAATCAGGAACTGACCTTGTGGTAATAGTTCTCCTGTCAAGTAGTTGTATGCAGCTTGGTCTACTTATACTGTACTTCTGTAATGGAACTTCTCTGAGGTGATCAGTTTAATTTGTTTTTTAACTGGTACAGTATATTTTAAACTAATTAACTTATCAAGCAATACCAATTCTGTATTAAGCAAGTAAGTGTTGTTCCAGATCCTATAAAATACTGCCAAGACTTCATTCTTGTAGGACCAGGAAAAAGAAGCAGAAAAAGCTTTCTGTCTTGTGCAACTTCTACAGATTTTAAATGTATATTTCTGATGCATGCTTTCCACAATGTATGTTTTCCAGATGTCAAATTTAAAAATCATTTTTCTCTTATTACATTTTTCACTTTACTAGTGTAGCTTGGTGACTACTATTCCAGAAAATTACTTCCTTTCATATGACATTTAAAGTAATTTTGCTATAATGAAATTTATAGAGACTTCTACATAAAGTAGAAATTCTTCTACAGAAGAATTTCTTCTACAGAAATTTATGTAGACTTCTACATATTCACACATAATATGAAATATTCACACAAATATTTCTGATGCCATAGAAGTAAAATGGCAAAGCTCTGTTTAGGCAGTCTTGACTCAGTTTCATAGAAATACGTAAAACATGTTGCCTGACCTCAGTCCCTTAGGCTGCTGAAAACTGGGAGGAATACCAGTCAAGCCTGTGGAACTGCATGGATATATACAAAAGGGGAATCAGACTCAAAGTATTTTTAGAATAATATTAACAAATATATAACAAACAAGAGCTTATAGACATAGTTTTTCTCAATATATGCATATAAATATATGCGTTTGAGTCCAGGCAGTGTATTCAGTTTGAGAGGTAAGTGGGAACTAATTAAAAAAAAATCCCCCAAAATTTTTCATGAAGACCACTTGCTTTTTCCCTCATCCTGGCCAGTTTTATACTCAGGTGGTAGAAATGTTTGAAAATTCAGAATTTTTCAGAAAGGGTTTGCAAAACGTGTTGCATTCATCCCCAAAAATCTGATGTGTAAGGCCAGCCCTAGAGTTTGTTGATCTTATTGATTTATAGCATATCTTATATATCTATTGCACCTCATATTTGACAGTCAAATATCTGTCATTGTGGTCCACACAGTACAAACATATAATAAAGAAACTGGTTGAGAATGGACCAAATATCACCCTTCTCTGTTGCATAATTCCCGTTGAACTTCTGCAGTGTATGAGCAAGCATCTCAGGGGATATTTTGAATTAGGCATCTATTGATTAGCAGTCAGAATTCAATGCCCACCTGCCCTGTACCTGAGAAAGTATCCCCCTGAACTGAACGGCAGTTATTTTGGACTGAGCTTATGTAAAAGATTTGTTGTGAATATTACAGTTCACTGCTTCATTGGTCTTTCCACACAGTCATGCTGTTTGAGGTAAAATAACTGAAGGAACAGGAGAATATGATAACATCCCTTACACTCTTATCATGTTTAACTAGAAAAACTGAGGAAACTGAGTTGGCTGGTAGGGAGATGAGCTTTATTGGAGTTGGGGGTTATGGGGAAAGAAAGAGGGTAAGGAGTGGTGTTCATGTTGAGAGTATTTCCTTTGTTACTAGGAACATTGAATTAATACACTAAGCCTGAGAGTCATTAAAATAAAGAACTAGCAGCTTTAATGAATATATCCAGCTAGGCTGGAGAGCTGCATGGAACTAATAAAACCAGTGTGCATTGTGCAAAACCTGGGGTGGATTCTTTGGTAGTTATGTTCACAGTCATGGCCAGGAAAAGAGTTGACTTTGCCAGGTCCCAGGAAGGTAAAGTGGGAGCCACTCAGCTCTTTTGGTAGTCAATGACAGGGGGTGTGAGTAAGTGTATATGAATGCAGAAGGGAAGTGGGAGGGATGTTTGTCCAGTTGTGGTATCAGAGGAATATGGAAATTCCCTGAAAATCTGTTTGGAACATTAAGAAAAAAAAAGGTTTGGTTCCTACTGAGTGCTGGGTGAACTCAGATTTTGTACTTTCTGCTCCCTAGCTTGCCCACTCTTTGATGCACCCTGGAACAAGGCTAAAAAATAACATTAGTGACACTGGAAAAACTGGAGGTCATAGAGCTTACAATGATGTGAAATTCTAATTCTGATGTAAATAATTTATTACAACAATGAAAACATCCAAAGAGAATAAAAAAGTTGAACTACCAACAGGGACCAATGCTGATGAATATTAGAAACCAAAGTGGTTCTGCTTGATTGGCTTGCCCAAATATCTATCATACACTGAGAGTGCAGCTCAGGGGCATTTGGCTCAGGTGGGTCAACTCAGTACAAGTTTAGCTTGCATTTCAAAACCTAGTATTAAACATAGTTCCAAAAATTGGCTGGGATATGCAGGAATGTTTTTTTACCCTCAACATAGAGAGTAGACTTACTCACTAGAATCACATATTTTGTGTCTGATCCAAATGCCACTGAAGTCAGTGGCAAATCTGCCCTTTTTTCTCAGTCAGATCCATAGAGTATGTTCACAATGATCTATGCTGCAAATTGAGACAGCAGAAGAGTAGCTTTTTAGGAGGTTTACAATAAAGATTAAGTGTGTTGTCTGGCAAGTGTAAAACGTTATCCAGAGCCTGTGTTTGCATAAAGCTTCTGATAGCTGTACAGCTCAGTAATTATCCGTCTGGTTGCCCTTATGTTACAAAATGAACACTGTTCAGTACGTAATAGATCTTCAGGCTACAGTGTAATTGTCAAATGGTGAATCAAAAACAATATTAAAATTAACAATGCTGCTTAGTGGGGGTTCCCTTTCCTCTGCTTGCACGAAAAGTGCTCTTAAGATTTTTTCTCTGCAGAATGGCTTAATAACGATCTCCTGCTTAGCATATGGGGCTGTCCAATTTGCTGTTTTTCAGTGAAAAAGAAAAGAAATTGGCATAAGCATGACACTGGGCAGACTACAGAGGTCAAACCCGTACAAAATGGAAGTCAAGTCTTTATAAAGGAACTTCGAAGTCGAACTTTTCCAAGGTAGGTTATTCAGCTATGTCAGTAATACTAAGTGCTGTTGTTGTAAAGCACATGACTAGTTACAATTTGTGCTCAAATAGAGGAGTAACTATGGTGAAAATAACATAAGGGTATATATGAAAAGAACGAGAACTTCCTATGTGAACATTTTTTTCTTTTAAAGACATATTTTTAAGCTCATTTTAAAGACTTTAAGGCAGAAGTGAACATGGTTTTATATTTAACTCCCCATATATGCTGCTGTAACCCTATTACAACAGTTTTTTCCCCATGGCTATTTGGATCCAATTCCTTGGAAAAATAAGAGCACCGTGTGACCCAAAATTTTATAAGTGGAACAGATATAGAATAATACTTGTGTAAGAAACCTCATGGATTTACATTCTGATTATGTCCTGTGTTCAAGAATAATGCAAACTTTTCTGAAGTTAATCTCAGCTTGAACAGAAAATGGCCAAATCCTTCATTGCTACAAGACCAATTAATAGTAATTAATAGCACTAAATGAAAATGGGCTTCTTACACTCTCTATTTACAACCATTTGTAAGATTGATTATTTGTTTCTGGTACTTGTAAGTGGCTCCCAGTAACGATTGAAGCGAATTATTTTTGAAAAATCCTCTGAGGTTGCTTAAGTGCCCTCCAAAAATATAAGAGTTGTGTAATTATTGGAGCTTGCCTTCTTAATTTCAAATATTTTTCCTAAAATGATTGCTTTATAGGGGAATCAGTTGAGGTTGAGGTTTCTTTTTTGTCCAGAAATCTCATAGATGCATTTTTTTTCTTAATTCAGTGTCCAGTCATTTTACTTGTATGTTTTTAGCCATTAAACTCTTTGGTTTTCACCTTTGACTTTTTGTACTGGCAATTTTATAAGATTGTGAAACTAGGGTGATATACTTTAAGTCTAGTTAGGATGATTAGGAGGTGGGGCTGGTGGTAGAGATAGGTAAATTGTGAGTGCAATATACATGGCCCCATATTTTGGCACTCAGTTAAAAGGAAAGAAATAATTTTCCCCAGTTTGGCTTACCAACATTACTAATACATTCATAGAATCATAGAAAGTGGGGCTAGAAGGAATTTACAAGGTTATGTAGTACAGCCTCTGCTCCCCATCAAGAGAGAGCCCTCCCAGGTTTGGCTTACTATGGTTGACTGGAATTCAATTCCTACATTATTAATACCAGTATCGTAACCAGGGGTGGGGGGAAGTGGTACCTGTAGCAAGAGCAGACTCATGGCTTGCCTATCCTGGGAACTAAATAACAGTCCCAAGTGGCAGTGGTGGCTGCTGCTGCTGCTGCTGCTGCTGCTGCTTTAAGAGCAACAGCTGGGGCTGGCAGAACACACAGTGGCGGCAGCAGTAACTGGGGATTATTTTGGAGTTCCTAGCATGGGTAAGACTAGTCAGGGAATGTTTTGGAGTTCCCAAACCTGTGCCCCTGCCCACTCTCCCACAATTTGTTAAACAGTTTGTTACACCACTTACTAATACACTGAGGGCGCACCTATACGTCACTGTTACTGCACACTAACTTAGGTTACTGCAAAGTAACCGAAAATTACTGTGCAGTATGGGCGCACCTCTACAAATGTGCGCCTGTACTGTGCAGTAACTATGGCGACTTACTCCGACTCGGGACTAAATTTGCTACCTGCATGATGCAGGTAGCAAATTTACTCCCAAGTAGTTACTGTGCAGTAACGCCTTACTGCGTAGTAACCCTGTTTGTGTGGACTGACTTGGGAGTAACTTTACTCCCAAGTCAGTGCGCACACAGTGTTACTGCACTCTAATACCTACATGTGTAGACATCAATCTAAAAATTGCTTACTGTGCAGTAAGTTACTGTGCTGTAAATGCATTTGTAGATGCGCCCTGCAATGCTTTGAAGTAGAAGACTCCAACTCCTACAATTTTCAAGTGTCTCAATGCTGATTACAAATTTCTGGGAGATGTTTAGTACCCTAATTTGTTCCTGTAAGCATTTTGTAAAGGCCCTTATGAAAGCAAATTCATTGGTGGCTTAAATATGTGCAGTACATGTAGGGTGATCCTGAGCTGTGAGTGAGTAGAAGGGGGCTAAGTGGTAGACCACTGTGATTTCCATTCATTGAATGAACAAGCTGAACATAATTTATATGCCAAAGTAGCAGAGGGGGATGTTGCAGAGAGGCATCTAGCAGGAGGATGTGAGGAATAAAGTAAGCCATCCCACCAGCCTATAATTTAAATGATAGTTTCCTGTTAATTGCTGTTCCTTTCTCCTCCTTGTTCCCCCTCTTATGTGCACCCTCTGAAAAACAGATTGATGCAAGTTATACTCCTTACACCTTTTCTGTGCCCCATTTGTACCAAGGAATAAATTGCACCACAGGTGAATTTGGCTTAGACCCTTCCAGAGGACCTACATCTGTTTGCACCAATGTGTCTAACTGTTTTCTGTGGTTAGTTAACGCCACCCCTGGCTCCTTGTTCTCATTAGGTTCCTTCTCATCTCCTTCACAGGCTCACAGATTTGCAGTGAGCTTGGGCAGAGCTCAGCTAATTAGTATCTTCCTCAAGAGGTAGCCCAGCTCCTTAAAGCATAATGCCCTTCCTGAGCTAATATCTGCTCATCTGCACTGTGGGGTGCCAAATTTCTGTCTAGCCCTCACAGTATGTGGCAAGAATTTAATTTTACCGAGTGCCTTTTCTGAGGCTCAGCTCCTTAGCTTTCCTTTTGGTCCTTAGATGATACAGGAGCTCAAGCCTCACTCTGCATGTTATTTGTATTTATGTGCACAAAGAGCAGCAGCATAATGAGCAGCAGGTGACTGGGCCATCAGCTCCAGAACCAAATTAGAAGGAGTAAGAATGGCAGCAGCTGCTGCTGCTGCTGTTAGCTCAGGCACTGCCACCACTGACCCAGCATCCACCCAAGGCACCGACCCTGGTTGTTACACATCTGACAAAGAACCCTGTCCTTACGTAGTGGGCACAGCTACTCAAGACACTACGTTGTGTAGCTCATCACTATGGTGACGTAGCTCAGTGGGCACTAACCATGACGCTGCTGCTACTGTGCAGCAGGGTTGAAAATTACTTGTGCGCTGCCAGGACTGTGCAGTACTGGTGAGTACTGCACAGTCATTTAATACTTGCTTTTGCTTTAGCAGGTACTAAATGACTGCGCAGTACCAAATGCGCAGTCATGGGCATGTGTAGATGTGCCCAGTATAGCTTAAAATGTATCTGCCAAGGAAGTGAGATCTGCCTGACCACATTGCATATGATTTCTGGTATCTTTGGAACACAGTGCATGGCAACCTATCTACCTCTTGAATCTCTGGATATGGTTACACTGTAGGCTCTGCAGTGCCTGCAACTTGTGTGGATGTACCTGAGCTAGCTTTTACCTACCCAGCTGAGATGCTGTTGTACTGTAGCAGCAGCAGTGCAAAGCTCTGTACTAGCTGCAAAACCTCTGAAGATGCATAAAGTTTCAGTTGGACTGTGTTTTGTTGTGTGCTGCTGTGGGTACACTGCTAACAGGATCTGGAGCTAGGTGACTGCAGTATAGAACCACCCTCCCTCCCTGCTGTAGGAAAAATTAATTTTAACTCTGGATCATTTACTACTACATTATTTAATACTTGGACATACCTAGGTTGCCCTGGATATAACCTGGGTCTTAAAATGATTACCTCTTCCTACATCTCTTTCCTATTTGGTTCCAGCTCTTGTCCTCCTAGCATCCCCCTCCCAGGCCTGCTTATCATGGCCACCTGTTAAGGAATGAACTGACATACTTCTCACTTCCTCTGGTCTGGCTCTGAATGTGGCCCACAAATGCTGGGGAAAATGAACTATTCCAGAACATTATTCAGAAATTCACATATCTGATAACGCATGTGTAAAATGCCACCTGTTCCTGCTTTGTTCTGGCCTGAAGCTGTTCTCAAGTGTGCCTGATTTCAAAATCCAGTCATACTTCCCCAAAAAGCCCTTCCCTCTGAAAATGCTGCATAAGCAACTGAGATTGGGGTGCATCAGTGGAACTTCAGGTCCTATTAAGAAAGTCCTGGGGAAAAAGAAAAAGAAAGTAAAGGAAAGAAATTTGGTTGGGACCACACAGCTGGTGTGTCCTGTGCTCTACACGCTAAGAAGCTAAAGAATGTGGAGTGGGTTGTTCTGGCATCCACCATGCCGGTATTAGTGCTTGCTTATTGGTTTTATCACTGCTCCCCTCCCCCATTTTCTTGGTTATATCATAGGAAAACATCAGCTGTTCGTAACATGTTCAGCTGTAATTCAGAACTAACACAGAAGAGGGCAGTCATGTATTACTCTCTGGTATTTCTAGAGTTGTAACTTCTGTAGATCAAGGGGTTATCCCCACTTAGTCCAAATGTGTGTTTCCCAGGCATATTAATGCCGGTTTACTGCCTGGCTATGAAGGCAGTTCTAGGGATCTCTTAGTGCATTTCCCAGACAAATATTATATGTTCACCAGCCCAAGAAATTTTTATATTTGTCTAAATAACCAATTTCCCAGCTTACCTAGGTTGACTCATACAGGAGAAAATAACATTTGCTAGACCCATGACTAGAGCACCGTTACCATATAGGGACTTGTAATCCCAGGGAGTCCAATCTGATCATGCCTCTGAAAATATTGGTACAAATATTGTTCAACTGATGTGGTCTGGATGCTGGATTTTGAAATTCCCTGATTTTTGTTGTGGCTCACTCTTCATTTGATAAAACTGCTGAATTGTATCAACCTTCTTAGCTATTTGCCAATGAGTGGTAACGCCTTCACTGAATAGTTTATTTATGTAATACATAATAGTGAATGTTGCATTCTTTACATTGAACTATTTAACGCAAGTTGTTTTAAATTTTACAATGATCATTGATAACTGATTGCTTCTTACACCTATTGAAATTGTCCATTTACCACAGGCCACCTAGGTAAACTTAGTCATCTAAGTGCAATCCCATTTACCCATTAATACATTTATCTTTGTAGCCTGCTGTCACTGTAGCCTTAAAATTAAGATTTAAAAAAAGCAGGCAAGAGCAGGAGGTCCTACTGACTTTTGCACTGAAAGCTTTCCGGGACTTGAGTCAGGTGAAATAAGATCACATTGGGCACGTCTACATGTTCAATTATAGTGCCTGAATAAACTGCTGACCTTATTGCTCCTAGGCATGCTGTTTGAACATGCGCCCAGGAGCAGTTAACTCAGGCAGGAGCAATAAGCTCTGCAGTTTATTCAGGTGCAGCACAAGGAGGCAGGTAAGAGCAGCCCTGGCTGGCAGGGCTAGCCCAGGGCTGCTCACCCCAGCTTGATATGTTATGGAGGGGTTAGCTGGGCACAAGGGCACAGTGTGGGGCTAGCCAGCGGGCAGCCCCTACACTGAAGCACCCTCATGCCCCAGTCAGCCCATCCAGCATCTACATAAGCAGTCCTGTGGAGTTTTTTACTCTGCATCAGGAGAGTATTTGTATTTACTCCAAATTAGTGTACTCCAGCCTAATAGGGGCGCACGTGTAGGTGCTGAGACATTTACAGCTAATTACTCAGCTGCACAGTGAACATCTCACGTAGATGTGCCCATTTAGGTGCTTAAATCTACTTGGGCCCCTACAGGCAGAGTTTGTGGACATTAACTTTATCCAGAAGGATTGGTATGCTCCACTTACTATGCAATCAGTATGTTGCCATCTGACTCAGGCATCTCTTTTCCACGTGACTGGAGTGTTGCAATCAAGCACAGACATAGGCAGGGTTCAGTGGAATACTATTCATTATATACTCACAGAGGCCTGTTTTTTTCCACCGCCTTCCACTTCAGTCAGTCACTTAAACCTTTTCAAAGTGCGCATAAAATGTTATTAAATCAGAATGGTACAACTGAACCTCCACTTTGAGCAGGTGTGAATGACAACAAGATGCTAGGTAGGCAACTAGAGTGAGGCTACTAATTTTAAGCTATTTTCTGAAGACTTCAAGGCTCATTATTGGTGCTGGTTTGTGTTATTTAGTTTTTAGGCTTTGGCCTGATTCTCTAAGGCCCTTAGGACTTGCACCTTTCATTGAGGACAGCACAAGTTAGGTTACTGAACTGTCAGGGTGATGCCTACAATAAGGAAAGAAATATAATTATGTTAGTAACAATATACATAGAGACATAGGACTGATGGGGCCCCCTGAGTCATCAAGTCCAGTCCCCTGTATTCACAATCAATCATTAACCGAGGGGATCCCCCAAATCACCATTGCAAGTCCTCACCCACTCCCTATAACATCCTATGGGAAGTAGTTACTGACAGTTAGACTTCGCTCAGAAGATCCTAGGAAAAGAACCAAGCCCCACACATGTACCCTTGTAGCCATGGTGACTAGCAAATGTTTCTGGCTTTCTCATGGACCTGAAAGGATAATTTGGTCTATTAAATTTGCCAGGTAAAAGTATGAGAATTAGAATTATTAGATTAGCAAGAAAATATATTATATACTGTTATTTGCTATTGAAGCAACGTGCTTTTGGCTAGGTTTGAATACAGGTACTATTTGCATGTGTAATAGGACTAAGTATTAAACTATCAGACACAAGATTCAGATGACAAGGTTTGTATTTAATTTTATTTACTACATTGAGTTTAGTAGGACCAAGATTTCTGTTCTATCCAATTGCACAATGCACAGGATATCATTGTAGAGCAAAGCTGGGCTTTTTAATGGTCACTGTGGGTGTGAGGTGTTCAGTTTCTATTGAGTACCAGTGGATTTTGGAAACTTTACTCCCTTCTGTCTCCAAAAAAATCCCAGCATTTCACCAAAAGATACAAAACTATACACCTGGTCTTGCATTGCTTCAAAAGTGTTGGGCCACCCAGCTAAACAAAGCAAAGTTGTCAGTGGCATCTGAGAGCAACTTGTAATGATAAACTTATCTATTCAGTGAAGAAATCAAATGAATGTTGAATTTGGGTAGGAAATAATTTAGCCTGGAAACTGTGTTTGCATTTCTAGTGCGGAGGATATTGTAGTGAAAGTGACTGGAAGCCAACTAACAACAGAGTACTTGGAAGAAAATGGATTCACAGAGCCTATCCTAGTTCCAAAGAAGGACGGCTTGGGTTTGGCTGTACCTGCACCTACATTCTATGTCAGTGACGTTGAAAACTATGTTGGTATGTATTTGGTGGGAGGGGGTGTGATATGTGTCTGTATTAGTTTTACACACATTGTGCTCGCTCATGCCATTTAAGCCTAGCCCTGTATTGAGTGCTGCTGCTTAGTTAGTGCTCAGCAATTCTCGCTGCTCTTCCCCTCTTCAGGTTGGACATGCATGTTGAGGCAGCCCTGGGGGCCAGATCAGAGAGGAGACTGGTCCTCTTTCTCCCCTCCTCTTCCATTCCTAACATGTGATAACAGTTCTGTTCCATTTCTGTAAAACTCAAATAACCCAGCAGTGAATAACCTCTTTGGTTTTGGTGGGCACCTGTTTCAGTCAAGTCTTGAAAAATTCCTTCAAACACTTTGATCCCTTCAGCTAGAACTGACACAGTGCCCACACCAAGGGAATTCCCAGCCGCTAGTTAAACCCAGTGCTTTATGTCTGCTTTTTTGCTACTGACACAATGAAAAGCAGCCTCCTCAGAGTCCAGGCTTTACCCATAAGGGCTCGACCCTGAATCGCATTTAACATTATGTAATACATTTACCCATGGTAAATGGATATGATATTTGGATTTGGTAGCATTTTGCATCTTCTGTGCTCTGACTGTGCTCAAGCATAAATGGCTTCCCAAGGGGTAGCAGAGTGTCCACCCCTGGGCATCCTAGGACACTTTCTGTAAAAGCATAGGAGTATGCCCAGTGAATTTCCTCTGTCACTTTGTGTCCAGTGTTGTGCTCTGATCAGCTGTTAAATCCCTCTCTCCATAATTGGTTTCATTTAGGTGGGGTTTGCAAAGCCCAATGTGGAGATCTAACAGTTACCATTAGAAAGAAAGTATATCCATGTAAAACACAGCCTTACCTGCCAGATTGCAGGGCTGTCAGACTTAATCACAGAATGCTTTCCTCTAATTAGAAGTTGAACCACATGTGTTACGTGTACCAAGTCCTGTTAGAGCCAGTGCTCTGCTGCACTCTACAGCACTCTTCCAAGAGGCAGACTTAATGATGCTGAAAAATTGTTTGTCCTGACCAGGGCCTAGCTGATTACTGCCATCTCACTACCTATGAGAAAAATGATTATATGTTGAGGTCACCTGTGCCGATGAGTCATTGCAGCTTCTCCATCTGAGCTCTTTAGCATTCAGTACTGGTGAACAGACACTTTGGCTCTTCGTGTTTTTATCACTACTGACATTTGCATTAACTTGGTGGCAGAGCAGCTTTAAGGGCTAACAACAACAGTGTCCCCAGACTGTGGAAATCCCACTAGGTGAAGTAAGTGCAGGTCACTGAAGGAGGAGAAAGGGGAACATACCTTAGCTGCCCAGGACCCTCCTGACTTTAGCTCTCCTGCTTTCCATGGCACTACTTTTTTTGCTGTCCTTCCTCACATCCAGCCTGTTTAGGGTAATGCACATACCTTTTGCAGGAGATCACTTTAGACCATCCTGAAATATCTCCCTCAGGAAGAAGCTCTGTAGCCATTACAGAATTGTTGTCCCTTTCTCCCTTCATCCCTCTTCCTTTCATCCATCTCCATAACCAGATCTTTCCTTCCAAACTCAGTCACTGTCCTATGCTACTCACTTTCCCTCCACCAGAGTTTTAATCCTTTGTTACCATAACTCCATCTATTAGACCTTGACTGTTCAACTCCTAATACCGCAGGGGCCACATCAGCAGGGGCTGCACACATGGGCTGTACCAGGTGAGCCACGGACTGTGCACTGTGCCGATTCTCCCACACCCCGCATCTCCCCAAACCCCACGCAGCCACGATTCCACACACCTCCCCCCGAGCATGGCATGGACTCCCATACTGCTGTGCTGCCCTGCACCCTGGGGCACGGGCAGGAAGTGGCAGGCAGAGGAGTGAGGGGAACTCGGAGATCCCAGCTGCCATTTCAGCCAGAGAGATAGGGGACCGGTGGCTGCATGAGAACCCAGACGTCACACATGGTCCATCAGTTGTACAGCCCTGCCTTACACACAGATTGCACTGACCATGTTGCACTGTTCTGTGTATCCGTCCCACGCCCTGCCCCGGCTGGGCAGCACCTGTCAGGGGGTCGTTCCGCTCGCCCCTCTGCCCCCTTGCTACAGCACTGCAGAAACAGATCCTAAAGCAAATGGGACAAATATGTTTCTCTCATAACTTGACTACATCAGGAACATACTAGAAATTAGCTCATTGAACTGCTGTTTTTTTCCATAGGTGGTAGAAGGTCTTTTAAATATAACTGATAGCAGCAGAAGAGAAAAGAGCTAGCACAAACCACAGAACCAAACAAATTACCAGTGTGTTGGCAATAGGCACCCAAAGAACGGCAGGCACAATACGTACAGAACAGAACTGATTTAGTCTCCAAAATGTGAAAGCTATCAACAGGGATGCTGGAAAGTAGTATTATAGTTGTTAGGGTTAAGAAAAATAACACCATGGTCAGGCTTTTTTTGAGTACCTCCCCCTCAAAATGATTTTGAGAGTGGTAGTTAGCTGTGTTGGTCTGAAGTCAGGCGGAAAGCAGGGCAGGGTGGTACCTTAGAGACCCACTGGTGTACAGAGGCAAGAGCTTTCACAGGCAGCAGCCTACTTCGTCAGACACTATGAAAAAGCAAACTCTTGCCTACCAAAGCTTATGCCTCTTTGGACCAATTAGTCTCTAGTAGGGTGCCTGTACATGAGCCCAGAGGCTGCTCTGACGTGCTGTAATTACAGTGTGTCAGAGCAGACTCAATCAATTAATGGTAATTCCCACACTCCAGCCAGCCTCTGCATCTTGTGTATCAGTGTCCCTGTGCTTCAAAATGGCGGCAGGGGCGCTTTATCTAAAGCTCATTCAACAAGCTTTAGAAAAAGTTCCCCTGCTGCCATCTTGAAGTGTGGGGACAATAATACACGAGTCACTCCAGGCACTTTAATTAAAACGGCTCTTGGAACTGCTTTAATTAAAGCACCTTCCCTCCCCTCACGCCTGGAGCATGTGTAAAAACACCTTATGGTGCCACCCTGCCCTGTCTTCAAAATGCCTTTGAAATTAAAAACTTCCCTGTGTAGCTGGTCTTTGTTGATCTAACCTTTAGGCCAGTTTTCAAAATTAAAACGTATTATAGGAATGATGGGAATGGTAACCAATTGGGAAATCAGTTTTACAGCATGAGCAATACAAAAGTCCGCTATATCTGATGTCAGTGTAATAAATAGCATGAGAGGCTAATATAAATATCAGTTAGTTACCTAGATTTAGTTTTGCTGTCATATTCATTGTGGAGCTCCAAATAGTTACATACTGTATATGAATTTGAACAAGCTACTGTGAGTGAAATAAGTAGAGATTAAAATTCATCTAATCATTTTCAGATAAAAAACTTCTGAAATAAAAAGCTCGTGGATTGGAAGTACAGCAGCTGTCGTTAAAGTTACTATAAAATGACTATGGTTCACAGTAGGGAGTAGGAATTATAGTAGATATTGTTAGAAAGTTTAACTCACTGAGACATTGTACATGATGGGTCTCAATCTGCATTTCAAGCTCTTTCAACTCCCTGTGTTTTCCTACATGAATTTTTTAGGACCAGAGAGAAGTGTTGATGTCACTGATGTCACCAAACAGAAAGACTGCAAAATGAAGCTGAAAGAATTTGTTGATTACTACTACAGCACTAACAGGAAAAGAGTTCTCAATGTAACTAACTTGGAGTTTTCAGATACAAGGTAAAGCGGAATGACTCACAGACACTGGAACTTGTGAGAGTATGGGGTCCTGAAAACATCATGAGACATAATAACAAAATATATTAAACTGCAAGGAGATATTTAGATATATAAGGTCCTACCCATGAACATTTCAAGACAAGGGGAGATCTTGATTTCTGATATTTAATATTTTATCTGTAAGTTAGACTCTTATATGAAGTAAAAATGATAATTCAAAAAAATATTCAACAGGATCTTTATTTCAGGGCGTGTCTGTGTTGTACAGCACTGACCATATTGTCTTTGTACATTTAATAAACAATACTAACTGTTAGTCCCACAGCATTATTTTACTGCTGTGGAAATTACCCATTCAAAAATGAGAGAAGGCAAATAAATAGCTTGTCCTGTTATTGAATATTTAACTGCAAATGTTTTTTTTCTCTCCACTTCTTGCCTTAAGTTTAAACCATGCTGATCCTTTCAGAACCAAATATATTTATTTTCAAATATTTGAGGCTGGTTTAAATGAAAATAATAACCCAGAATAGAAAAGGGCAACCAGTCTCTAGAAACTTACTCTACAATAAACTTTCAAAATACTTGCATATCAGTGCAACATGGACTTTTAAGTCACTAAAACACTTAAAAATGTTATCCATGGTCTGCTTGTCTTCATTATATTTGTTAAAAGCACAATCTAAATTTAATGAACATGCAGTCCTCACTGTGTTAAGGCCATCATAGCCACCTGTTCCCACTGACCAGATTTTGATTTCAGGTTCAATGGTATAAATTCATTGTACCTCCATGGAGAGTAAAACAATACAGTGGCTTTTATATAGGTATAACTTAAATCAGGATATGGATCCATTTGTCATCCTGGGGTCTCCAGCTCCAGGGCCTCCTCCATTTGGCAGGTTTGAAGTGAATATACATTTTGGATTTTATGGAGGGTCTGAATGCCTTCGTTTCAATGTTTGCAAAGGAATCTCTTACGTTTGACTCTGAGTCAGATTCAGTGTAGTTGATCTTAAAGTTACTAATTTCAGTATGGAAATTTGCTGCTCGTCTATATGTAAATATACGTAGTACTGAAGTCAAGTCTGAACTACTCTGGTGAAGCAATGAACCAACTGCAATAGTAGTGATCGACTGAATTTTCATTTTAGAAATCCCAGAGGTAGAGAAATTGTTCATCCTCCCCATGGTTGTGTTATGCTAAGCCCTTGACATAAAGTTAATTAGCTGGTGTTCCACGTATGCCTAACGGTGCAAATTACTGCTTTCTGCTTTATGCAGCCATGTTCAGTATTTGACCTGAGATTTTACTCCATGAGTAAGTAGCTTTTGTGGTGATGTGGATTTGTGGTATCCTGAATTTTATGCAAATACAGGAATCCTTCAGACTTTGCTTGGGTTACTTGCACATTTGTAAAGATGATGTTAATAGTGAATAGGGCCCCTTACAAAAACTACATTGCTACAGAGAAAATGATGAACTTGAACAGAAAAAAATAAAGAATGCTTGTTTTAGGAGAATATTCTATTTTACTGAAAAAATGAAGGGAGTTATGATAACACAGACTAAAAGAAAGTCTGGCAGAGAAATATAAGTTCATTTATTTAAATATCCATGATTTCTAACCTAAGTTCATTTGTATTTACTTATTGTTTTAGTGATATGTGCCTGTTTCCACATAAAGAATCTAAAGTAACTTTAGAGTTCAGTGATTATTAGAATTTTCTACAGGGATTTTACAGCTTCCCATTATTAGCAGAGACAGCAATAATGGGAGGTCTTTTATTCTCAGGGATTGCTGGAGCCATCACTCATATGCTGCTGATTTAGACATCAACTACCAAATATTTTATGCCTTAACAAAGACAGTGACATTTTAATTGAATCCAGTGCAGCATCTTTTTCTACCATTTTAATTGGAATTATATTATCAGGGTTTGATGGTAAGCATACAAGACAAATGCATTGCAAATGGGAGCATTTAATTTTAGATTGAAGTACAGGCTGCTCTCACTTAAGATGCACTTTAAAATGCTCTCTATTCTGGGAAAACAAATACTTGTCCAAATACTGAACTCGTCTAAATAAAAACATTAATTTAATTCCAGCATTAGTTAAATGTCCAGCTCATAATGCCAACATGTTTCTTTTACCTACAATCAAATATGTTCAGATGACCTTCCTGTGTTTAAATTTATTACTTAATTTCACAAACCTAAATATAATGACAAGAGTCACTGTGACCACTAGAACTAGATTAAGCCTTTATTAATTGTATCAATTAAAAGATCAGCTTGCTCACATTACCAGAATAAGGACTGGATGCTTAATTTATCTGGATTCCTTCTATTAGCTAGAAAGAAAAGTAACACACCCTTATATACTATATAATACATTCACTAAGCCTAAACAGCATATTAACATTATCTTATCATATCATTATCATTATCAACAATGGTATTAGCAGAATACTAATATGATCAGTGTATTTCACAAAAAGAATGAATAACCCACCAAATTCTGCTTCTAAACAATATCCAGCCTACTGTAAAAAATATGTTTTCCTTATGCTAAAAATATGCCAGGTCATGTTTTGATTATAAATGCTTTGGAATTACTCCAGCTTCAGACTGACATGATTTTTAGATAAATTTTAATGTGAATCTGGATTATTTCAATTATTATTAACATGTTTTCCCCTTTTCTGTAAAGAATGTCCAGTTTTGTAGAACCACCTGATATAGTTAAAAAGCTGTCTTGGGTGGAGAATTATTGGCCTGATGATGCTCTTCTGGGAAAACCAAAAGTTACCAAGTACTGCCTGATATGTGTGAAGGACAGCTACACAGATTTTCACATAGATTCTGGAGGGGCATCAGCTTGGTACCATGTGCTAAAAGTAAGGTTTTATATTGTACTATATATTTCATAACCAATCAAATGCTTACAGCTTTCTTAAGAACTTCTTAAAAGTTATCTGTTGTAAATGATGTATATTGGTGAAGCGTCATTACTTTTCTTTCTGACACTTTCACCAGCTGATGATATGGCTCACAACATGCTAATTGTATCTTCTGCTTCAGAGAACTTTATGCACCTCCTTCTTGTATTACATTTCTCTGTTGTTGCTAAATATCATTAGTATTCTTCTATTGTGGAGGGATAGAGTCTGACAAACTACAGTGCTCTTAAAGTCTGGGCAAACATCTGCTACTAGTGAATTGTGTTAGATTTTGTATATATTTCAAACTTTAAAACTTGCATAACTACATCACATTTCATTTAACACATTTCATTGGTCTGATACAGAATCAACTAGAAAATCTTTTAAAAATTGTGTTAAAATGTTCAGTCCAACAGAGAGACCGGAGTGGTTGTTTTTTGGTTTGGATATTTGTCACTAATTACATCTTTTCTAATGCAGGGAGAAAAGATATTTTATCTCATCAAACCAGCCTCTGCAAACATTTCTTTGTATGAACGCTGGCAGTCAGCAGCAAATCACAGCGAGATGTTTTTTGCAGACCAGGTGGATAAATGTTATAAATGCACAGTCAAACAAGGACAAACACTTTTTATTCCATCAGGTGAGTATGGTGTAAAGGTGGGCGCCAGTGTTCCCCAAAATGTTAAAAATAATGTGTTTCATAGAGCACTCTTTCTTGGCTCAGTTTTAATATCCCCCCCTCCACCCCAGAAATCAGTGTTCTTTCATGCATTTAGTTAGTGGACCAACACAATATCTTTGGTGACCATATGAAATACAGATTCGGAGGCCTTAATTTACTGTTGTTAAAGGCTGCAGATTGGATATTAATGTAATTTGAACCACACTTTCATGTCAGTCAGGGCTGTCCAGGTAGCCAGGGGCCACACGGTGCAAAGGACACAAACCTGAAGGCTGCTTGCCACACAGGTGCCCAGCCCTACGTCTCCCCTGCTGCATGAGCAGCCCAGCGCGCTGTGCCAGCAGCCCAGTTTCACCTCACCTCACATGGGCAGCCCAGCTCTCCTGCTCCCTTCCTTGCAATGGGCAGCATGTCTCCCCTCTTCTGCAGAACAGCCAGTCCAGCTCTCCTCTGATGCACACACAGCACCCTCCTCCTCTCCTGGTCATGTGGCCACTTACAGTGCCGGCAGCCCAGCTCCTGCTTTTGTTACACTGTGAGAGGCTCAACCCATTTCCCCACTGCATGAACAACATGGGCACCCTGGCACCCCAGCCCCCTCCCACTGCATCACCCAGCCCCCAGAAGCAGGGGCAGCAAGTAGGAGCTGGAGGAAGGAGGAGGATCCCAAAGAACCTAACTCTCATGGCAGGAGCCACTGTGGGAGCGGGGAAGTGGTGACAGCCTGCCAGCTGCATGCTAACCCTTCAGGGGCAGCATGTGGCCCATGGCCTGTTTGCTGGATAGCCCTGAGTTAAGTGATGTATTCTGTTCTCCCTGTGCTCTGTATTCCATGCTAAAAAAGCAGACCAGGAGAAGGAGGTGGCATTCAAGATTTTCAGGATGTCTACCTTTCTTAGGCTCTTATATGGCCTCCACTGTCATAGGGTCTGAGCAGCTCCTAGTCTTTCATGGAGTTATGCTCCCAACACCCCTGTGAGACTGATGTCCATTTTACAGATGGAAAAACTGAGACATAGAGAAGCCAAGTGCCTTGCCCAAGTCACACTGGAATTCTGTCAGAGCTGGGAAGTGAATCTTATTCTACTAAGCCCCAGGCTAGCATCCCAAGCCCTCTTCCTCTCAGAGAGGACAACACCTGTTCAGAACAGCATTTAAGCACATACTAAACTTGAAGCTTGCTTGCCTGACTTAGGGCCAGTGGTGTAGAGTCAGAGAACTTGTGAACAGCTATATAGTTTTTACTTCACTCAGGCTGCAGAGATACAGTGGGGAGAGCAAATATTTTAAAAGAAGTAAGCTCCAGGGAATGAAAGGGATTGTTTAGAGTTATCTAGGAGTAGTGAAAGTAAGCTGAGCAAAAGAATAACATCAGGAATATTTTTATAACTCAATTTGATTGTAAAGACTCCCCAAGGAAGTGATGGAAACCATGTAACACTTGACTGGACAAAGCATAAGAAAATACTCTTCAGGGAGCACATGTGCACTGTGAAGAAGTGGAGTGAGGGGATGGACATTCATAGCTGAGGGAAAGCTGCTGCTCTGGAGTGTGCAGTAACTGTTATATGTGTATGAGGCTGTACAGATACAAGGGAGCTGAACACCCCGACTTCAACTCTGGATGAAGCAGGGTTAAAGTTGAAGTAGTTTTGCCACATCCTGTCACCACAGGCTCATTTACCCATAACTGTTACAGCATAACAGCTGCTGCATGCTCCTGAACAGAAGCTCCCCCCAGTCTTTGTAGCAACTACAATTATACATTTGTCCATACCCTAAATCAGGGCTGCATGCCACACAGGCTCCACCAAGGTCCCCAGACCACATACCTTTGTGGACAGTCTGTCACTGTACTGTGCATCCATATAGACACCCCCCACCCCCTGGCCCCAGTGCTGTACTGCTCACCTATACGGGCTACTCCCCTGCTGCTGCACCACATCCCCACAACTGGTATGCTGTGTGCCCGCATAGGTCCCGCTCTGCACTGTGCAGCTCTTGAGTTGCTCTCTACTCCCCATACTGCATAGTACTGCCCTGACCCATAGGGCAGGGTCCAAAAGTAGCAGCCAGAGAAGGGAGGAAGAGCTTGGAGACCTTGGCTGTTGTTGCAACCAGAGCAATAGAGGGAGCAGTGGCTGAGCAGGAGCCTGGGGGCCACAACTGAATGCCTCGTAGGCTGCATGTAACCTGTATGCCTCCAATTGGACAGCCCTACCCTAAATGATCTGTTAGATTTTTTTGTCACTTGTTTCTATTGTTCTATAAAATCAGAACATAAGTATTAAAATATATATACTTAGAGGCCTCACTTTAATAAGGATTTCGATAAAGCCACCTCAGGTTGAGCAAAATGCAGCCTGGGGGCTGGATGCGGCCCACCAGGCCATTCTATCCAGCCCGCAGGGCCCCTAAAAATTTTGAAAATTAATATTTATCTGCCCTGGGCTGCCTGTCATGTGGCCCTCGATGGCTTGCCAAAACTCAGTAAGCAGCTCTCTGTCCAAAATAATTGCCCGCCCCTGAGCTACATGCTAGTTTTGCATAAACTTATTTTAGTATAAAAGGTAAAGGTAATCTTATTTTCAACATTCTGAACATGCTAAAATGACTGGTTGGCATCCTGCAATAAATTAAGACATCATAAATTATTCAAGGCAGCATTCAGATTTATAGTGTTTAAGGCCAAAAGGGGGCATTAGACCATTTAGTCCAACTTCCTGTATATCACCAATGCTTAATTTTTAACTGTGGTAGCCATGTATTGAGTTCAGTAGCTTGCGTTTGGTCAAAGCCAGTCTTCCTCAAAGGTGTCTGGTCTTCATTTGAAGACAGCAAGGAAAGAGAATCCACCACTTCCCGTGGTGGTTTGTTCCAATGATTACCCCCCGTCATTAGCAAAATACAGCGTCATATTTCAAAGTTTGAATTTCTCTGACTTTACCTTCTAGTCATTGGTTTCTGTTATGCCTTTCCCTGCTAGACTAAAGAGTCCATTATTACCTGGACCCTTTTTCCCTGTGAAAGTAGAGACCAGGGCAGGTATTCGAAAAAGGGCTAGGCAGGGTCCAGGATAGGATCTAGAGGCAAAGTGCGGTAAGACATCAGACAGAAACTGGCATAGCTCCAGCAAGGCCACTCAAAGCCTGAAGGAGAGGATTTGAATTATGCTTGTCAGTAGCCTGCAGAACCCTTTTAGGGCTGACTCTAAGGCATGGCCACAAAGGGGCAAAGCTTCATGCAGGCCATGGCCCAGCCTGGTTAGGCTGTGCTGTGAGCATGTGGTGCTACATGGGCTCCCTGGTATTCGCTCATCATAATTTTGTTATGGAGGCAGCAGGGTCTAGTGCATGGCCATCCACCTGGCAGCCTGCACTTAGCCTGTTAAGTTGCAGCTCTCAGGCTCCTGCTTGGCTGCCGCTTCCTCATCACCAGCTGCAACAGCTCTTTCCCCCTGTTGCCTCTTCCTGTCCCCACCCCAGGGTAGGGGGAGGGACGTGCAATCTGCAGTATGGAGAATGGAGGGTGAGCCAGGGCCATGTGGACACATGGTGCAGCAATGGGGTGGGGGGCTGTGACCACATAGTTGTGTGGTACAGCAGCAGGGGCATCCATGTGACCTGGGAGCCTGTGTCTCATCCTGGTATGGCCGGCCTGGCATGTGGCCCTCATTGGTATGGCCCACAGGGCATGTGGCCCCTCAGTCCCCTGGAAGTTGGACAGCCATGGTTTAGTCCAGTGGATAGGACACTGCATTGGGTTTCAGGAGAACTGGAATTTGCTGTTTTACTGACCTTCCTGTGATGTTGGGCAAGTCATTTCCCTTCTTTATGGCTCTGTTTCCCGCCTATTTAGATTGTTAACTTGTTGGGGTAGGAGTTACCACTCTCTGTGAATTTATACAATATGTGGCATAGGCAAGTGCAAACTGGATGTTAATATAAGTAGATATTAGTAATGTTCATCCTGATATTCATACTGTCCAGGCTGCACCTGCAGGAGCTGTGCCCTATTGGGGTCTGCCTTTGCATTCTGATGCTGAATTCATTACCCACTTGAATTTTACTTTGACCATAAATAGTACGAAGTGGGTGTTTTTCTCATGACCATATGTGAAACAGATGGTTGAGTAAACACTGAACAATTAATAGAGATTTGCTAATTTGTGAGGGGGCTCATGCGGGAGTAGATTTCTGTATGAAAATAAGTATTTGGAAAACACCTGTTCCTAGTGCTACGGTAAAGCCAGTATCACTAGATAACCAGCACTAAAAGTTTTTACGATGGTGGGGAAGCAGCATGAAATGAGTTCTCACTGTTGCTACTGCAGCTTTGCAGAGTAACAACAGTTAAATAGCAGCACTATGAACAACAATACACATACAATCTCTTCTTCTACATACACCTTCATCTCACCACACTTGAAGTTGGCTTCCCATGGGAGCTGAAGTTCTCAACACTTTACACAGTCAGGTTCTTTTTTATTTAATATGCAGTAGGACAAAATTCAACCTTATTTTAAGTATATTTGCTCTAACAGAGAAGATGTTCCTGACCCTAGGGCTGAATTGGACCTAGATGGCAATACAAAAAGTAAGAAGCCATGGGAATGCAGCCAGGATGTACTCACTCAGAGGACAGGGTAGATATGCACCTTATAGACAAACTAAATCACACACACACACACACACACACACACACACGTGTGTGTGTGTGTGTGTGTGTGTATAGTGTGTGTGTATATATATATATAGACTACATATATACTATAGTGTGTGTATATATATTGATATATCTCTGTGTGTGTGTGTGTGTGTGTGTGTGTGTGTGTATAGCATAAGCTTTTCTGAGCCCAAGCATACTTCATCAGATGCGGTGAAAGGACAGCATAGATCAGTGTATAATATAAAGTGTATAATACTTAAAGTATTTTACACACACACACATTTATACGGTGCATATCTACCCTGCCTTCTGCTTGACTTCAGATTAACATGGCTAACTAGCTCTCTCTTCTCATAAATTACTCACAATCATAGTTCCTGCTTTTATTCACCAGAGTCTCCTTTCTCTGTCTTACAGGTTGGATTTATGCAACTCTAACACCTGTAGACTGCCTAGCATTTGCAGGACATTTTCTACATAGCTTAAGTGTTGAAATGCAGATGAGGTGCGTTCACCTGTATTTTTAGTTTTGTCTGAAATTTTTAGCTACATTTTGTTTCTGGCTTGATGTGTTATTCGGGGGGCAGAATTGTTGTGTTGGGATCTGAAGTTTTGGCTGAGGCCCAGTTTTAGCTCTAAAGAATTTATATTTCCTTTGTGGGTTCAAAAGACCATGCATTTGCCATATTTCTCATAGAAATTAGCAACAATATTTAGTAATTATATTATTATATTATTATACTTTAAAGGCCTAATTCAAAAGGCATGTGTAAGTCTGGCCCCTTTTTAAACACCCTGAACTGAGAACACCCTGAACTGATGCAGTTAGAAGTAGCTTATACAGATTCTAATCATGTGTAAGTTTGCTTGAGTTCTTTTACTTCCCACGTTATAGCAGCAGCAGCAGATTTATGTTGAAAATTGGTGGAATGTTACCTTATGCTATCCATCCTTCTGAATATTGCCCTCTCTTTGCCTCCCTGGACTCCTTACAAAGTAATAGAAACTTGCAAAGTAATAGAAACAGTTCTTTATTGAGGTCTGACAAATAGTGCAGTAAGACCACTTTCTGTGCTTAATTTAATATTTCTCTTTATTTTTTAACACTTCTCTGGGGGATAAAGCCATCAGACATTTTCATTCCAGCATATTGATAAGCAATGCTTTTCACTGGGTAATAATGCTTGTGATCCATTACATTTAAAGTGTATTTTTGCTTTGTGTCACAGAGCGTATGAAGTAGAAAGGCGGTTGAAAATTGTCAGCCTAACCCAGTTTCCAAACTATGAAACTGCTTGTTGGTATATGGGGAAGCATCTGCTAGAGACGTTCAAAGGTAGAACAATGTTTCATGCACTCTTTGTTTACTCAGCTGTGGTTGTGTGAGAATAGTGTTACTACTATTTTCTGTTGATGTGCAAGACAAAAGGTGGACAATGGCCAAAACCACTAGTGTTAGTAGACTCAAGTCTTTTGAGGTTTGTCCAAGGTATCAACCAAAGGTACAGAGAATTGTGCTCAGCTGGTAATAAAACACCCAGATAAATTTGGAAAGTACTTGTTCTCTAAACCTCTCTCTCCTACTGATACAACTTAGTCAAGACATATTCTTCTGATAGAAGGGCTCCTCTGTATCAGTGCAAAGTGCCTTTGTCTTTTGTCTATAGAAAGGACCATAATAATAGAGCTGCAGACAAGACAGAGTTGAGGCCTCATCCACACTAGAAAATGTACTTGGATTGCTTCATAGGCCATGAATGTTGGAGCCAAATCTCTGACACTCATGGCCTATGAAGACAGGTAATATAGTTTTTCCACAATGTACCAAATTTGCACTTGTGTCCTATGTGCTCTCCAATTTCCAACCAATTTTGCAGACCCTTTTATACACAGAGCCTTGTTTCTCGAGTAGTATGTTGATTTGAGTATAGGACCATTTACCCTTGCAAAATAAAAAGTAACATGGTTAAAAGGAAAGCATAACCTGGTCCTTTCCTAATGTCAAGTATATAGCCTACATTGGCACTAAAAGTTTTCTGGGGAGTGTAAGTTCTTAACTTGTACTTCTTGAAAATTAGTCCATCCATTCATTCACACATGCATTGTATTTACATATTCATTTGATATACTGCAAGCATTTTGCTTTTGCCTTAGGAGCATCATAATATCTGTCCAGAGAGAGAAAAAACACATTTTTTAAAACAAATAAAATAAATGGCTGTAGTGAAAGAAGAGTAAAGATTCCTGAGACTTCAAAGAAAGGGAGGAGACCTTGTGAATTCACTATGAGCAAAACTAACAAGCAAAGCCATTGGGAACCCTTTTCTCAAAGAAAAGTAGGATTGTTTGTCTGGTATAAGCAGTATGTCATAGGATCAGTATCTGATCAGTGGCAAACCTTTGAATAGAGTGTTTTAGATACCAAACATTGTTTTCAGAGCAGCTAGAACTGTGAACAATTTTATTTTATTGTAGCAGAAATTAAAGAGATTGTCAAATATATCCAAGGGAAGGGTCTAATTTAAAGCCCACTGAAGTAAAAAAGAGCTCTAGGGTGCAATATGGATGTTTGGGTCCTAGAACCAATGTTTGTGTAGTGTGAAGCCTAGCATGTACAAATATGGGAGCTAATTCAAACTAAATGACAACTGACTCACTGACTTCAGCCATAAATTCCAGTGTACGCATACCTTATAAGAACAGAACAGTGTCGGGACAGGTTGAATGTATTTTATGGTGCAGTAAATACACTCCCTATTACTATAGAAGTTGTAGCTGTGACTGGTTTGGTTTCCACTCTATACGTCTTACAAGATCCAAACAATCACAGTTAGGTTTAAAAAAAAACCAACCAAAAAACCAACCAAACAAGTATTGAACAGAGAATTGCTGGCCACTCTTGAATGCCATCTTATCTTCCTTTTGTTTAGGTTTGCACAAAGCTGGGCAGCAGCCTCCTCCTCATTTGCTCCAAGGGGCAAAAATTCTCAATGGTGCTTTCAGGTCATGGACTAAAAAGCAGGTAGGAAAAGGTCTTGTTTTAGTGTTCTGTACCATTGGCTTGTGAACTAGCAAGAGCAAAAGAGCAAGACAGAAGAGGAATAATGTATCAATGTAGCAAAAATCAAGAATCCTAGATTCCCAGAGGAGAGGGACCTGTTAGTGGAATGACTGGTAGAAAAATTATTTGCTTCCTGAGTCCCTGGACAGATGTAATGTTTAAATTAGGGCTGGGTATTTGACCAGTCAAATAAACCTTGGTCAATTTACTGGTCAAATATCAACCAAAAATTACCAATAGGTCTGAATAATACACAGAAAAAGCACAAATTTTCCATTAAGAAATGTGTCAAAAAGCATTAAAAGTCATATTTATTTCAAGAAAACCACAAAAAAGTAGTGTTTTTGTAAAATTGCTATAATCTTTGACCGGTTAAAAAATATGTATGCAATTGACTCATCAATTGATGGTATTTGACTGGTTGATTGAATGGCTTGTCAACCCTAGTTTGAACACAGGTATAGCTGCAAATTTTGGCAGCCTGGACAGAGGTTGGGTGCCAAGCACTGACCTCTGTGCAAAGGACTGCTGCTGTATGGTGGTATGGGATGCTGCTGCCTTGGTGCAAGCTCCTAGAACACGGGCTGCTGCTGTTGTGCTGCAGGCTCCCTGGGGCTGTCATTCTGGCACTGCTGCCCTACTTGCCCACCCGTAATTCTACTGCTGGATTTGAAGTGCTGTATAGGGCGAGCTTACAGATATGCATGGCTGAAGAAGTGCTTCACAAATGGCTGTAGTGCTTCAAGGCTTATCCTCAGAAAATGAGAAGCATCTTCAGATCACTTCCTTTTGAAGTGCTTTCTCCAATTACTGTATCTCCATAGAGCATGGCAGGGTATTGTTCACTCCTTGGCATCCCACAGTGCATTGCTCACTACCCCATGGGTCTGCTCTCCTGTGCACTTGGCTGTCCTCAGGAGCCTCTAGAAGCCAAGGGGCTGCAAGGAGTCCTCTTCTTTAGCTATCTAGCAACAGGAATCCCTGCATGCCACATGGCTGCCAGTCTTCTGAAGATGACCCCAGATTGGAGGGCACCACTGCTGCATGCTTTGTAGTGAGTTTGAAGCACTCTGGCAGGAGAGTTTGATGGGGGGTGCACACAGAAGTGCTCCAAATTCAGAGTGCTTGAAACACATGCCTGTCCATGGCTTGATTTTTCAGAAAAGTCAGGCATGCAATTCTGTACACAAAAATGTGTAGATAAGCCACTGGTCCTTGCAAATAGGTCATCCAATGGGTGTCATAGAATCAGAAAATCATGGAAAAATAGGGCTGGAGGGGATCTTAGGAGGTCATTTAGTCCAGCCCCCACGCTCAAGGCAGGATCATCCCTGTCTAAACCGTTCCAGGCAAGCGTTTGCCTGACCTGCTCTTAAAAAATTCTAAGGATGGAGATTTCACTACCTCTCGAGGTAGCCTGTTCCAATGCTTGACCACCCTCATAGTGATTCTTCCTTATCTCCAAACTAATTTTCCTTTGCTGCAGTTTAAGAGTGTTACTCCTTGTCCATTCGCTGCACCCATAGAGAATAGTTTATCACCATCTTCTTTATAACTACCTTTCAGGTAATTGAAGACTGTTACACAGGAAAAACTTTAACAACTTACTTGGGGTAAATTCAGACCAGTGACAGCACTGCATCCCATTACCCACCCCTTGAACCATGCAGTTCCCAGCCAGCAACCTTTCTAAAGGGGAACCCTGGGTGAATGATCTGGTCAATCACTGTTTTCATTTAATTAGCTGGATTTCTTATTGTGTGCTTCTTTTTTTGGCTGGATACGATGATTCTGGTTACTGTCAGAAATATTTTGATATGGAAAAGACATCTCTTCACTTGGTATCATTTGGGCAGTTCTGCTACAGTCAGTGGTACTGTACTAATTTACACCAGCTTAGGATCTAGCATGATACCTTTAATTCCTATTCTAAAACAGTATTTGCCACACTATAGACTTGAGTGAGACAGAGGTAATGTGAGCATGTAGTACTCAGAGGCACTATGGAGATTTGGGCTGAAGTTAAAAATGTTTCCAAAGGGCCTTCTACAAAATTACCCTTCCTGAGGAACTGATGTTGTAACTATGCTAGTCTAGGAAATAAGTGAGAGGCAAGGATTTTGAACCTTTTCTAAAGAAGAATGCATTGCATTCAAAATCTTTCTAAGTCTATCCTAACCATTCAGTTGGTCCAATAAAAGATATCACCCACAAATAGCCTTGCCTTCCTGAGGAGGTTGTCACAACTGGTGGATGCTTCTTGGGGCAGGGGACTCCTCTGCTATCAGCTAGAAGGTCTGAGCACATCAGGGTGGTATCAGTAAAGATTAAATGGGATGTGGGCACATGTACATTTGGAACTGTTGTAGAAGCAGAACACTTCAAAAGGGCAGCAGCCCTTAGGTTCTAATTATTATGTCTGAAGGAGCTGAAAATAATACAAACATAGCAAAACTACTCCAAATTTAACCCTACTTCATGCTATATTTTACTAGCTTTTTGTGTTTTCCTACATTTGTGTCATTCTCAGCTTTTGTACTTGATAATTAGAACCTACCAGCTGTTCCCCTTTTGAAACATTCCCCTTTTGAAATGACTCCAAATGTACATGTGTCCACACCCTTAGAGGGATACAAATAAGAAAAGGAAATGGAGAGACAGCTTGTTGCTATTTCTAGCTCAAGTAAGCTTTTAAAAAAAATATTATTTTGTTAAATCCAAACTCAGAAAAGTAATAAGAATTGTAGTCAGAAATGGGCACTATCATCCACCTGTGCTGTTTTTTATATAGGTGTTATCATTAAAATTCTGTTATGAGCTATGTGTCATATTTCTTCAAAAGTTTCAGTTTCTGAATATTTCATAATGGGCTAATAAATGATTAATCAGTATTACAAGCATGCTACAAAAAGAGTAATATATTTTATAGGTGGTTATAGGCACATCAGTAAAAATGTTCCAGATGGTTTTAAGCTACATTTGCAAGTATCCTTTTGCATCTATAACAAATGATTAATAATTTATTAAAACATCAGTTAATAATTTATCTGTCCTTTATGAACTATTTAGTAACGGAACCAAATATATGATCATTTCATAATTGTTTACACACAGTATTGATATGCCTGCTAAATGTTTCTTAAGACTAGCTGCTGGATTTTCAAGCACATCATGGCATACCTGTAGAGTCGCAGTTTCAGAACTACGCTGTATGGATTTATAAATTTGGAATTTCAACATAGGCTTCTAGTTTTGGTAGAGCAAAAGCAACTGAGGACGGTTTTGCCATGTACGATCAGATCAGATAGATGTCTCACTTGGATTGATGAGGAGCCTGACTGTGATGTGCCTACAGCTAGAGAGAGCCACTTAAGGTTGAATTGAAAGTTTGGTTCTTGATGTCCTGCAGTCAGCGTCTTCTGGATTTTGTAGTAACTACATCATTGTGTTACGAAGAGCATATTGGTTTGGAAGTTCTCTCCTCTGTCACAATTCAGAAGCTCTTCTCACAATTAATTCACAATTAAGAAGCTCTTCTTAGATGGTCTTTTCCTGTTTACCTCAGTGAAGGAAACAAACTTAGCAAAGGAAAGCACAAAAACAGGAAAGCAAGGAGATATTACAGTTGCAAAATCACATGTTAATAACCGAAAAGAACTATTGATTTTGTAATTTTGTAATTGATTTTGGGCTAAAAACATTATTTGTTTTATCTGAAAAGAATTACCTAATGATGTTTGTGTTACTAGATTTGTGCACTTAGAAAAACATTGATGGGTCAGCTGACGAGTCTTTTCATAATTTGGAAATAATGTTATTTTCAAGTCATTATCAGACTTTTGTTCTGTTCTAGGCACTAGTAGACCATGAAGATGAACTCCCAGAGAATTTTAAACCAGCACAACTTATCAAGGACCTTGCCAAAGAAATAAGATTAAGTGAGGTTTGTGCTCTTTCCATAACATTAACTATATCATGCATTTTTCATAACGTGCCATAAAATGCAGGTTTATTGAAATAAATACTGCATTCCTATAAGAAACATGAATGTGAGATTTACAACAGGGTTGTTGTGAAGGCAGTCTCTCCCTTGTCTGCTCCTTTACTGTACTCCCTCCCTCTCTCAGTCCTCAGCCTTACCTCACAGCCACAACTCCTTTTCTCCTTCTCTTCCCACCTCCCCCCGCTCCTCCTTCCCTTTCTGTTAGCAAGCTGACTCCTGCCCACCAAAAAACTCCAATGTTCTCGTTGTATTGCAAGTTCTCTTCTGAGACAGGGATAGTGCCCATGCAGCACCTAGCACAATGGGTGCAATTCTCAGTTGGTTCTTAGGCACTACTAGCATGATTAATGTCATAATAATGATGTGGCATCTGGATCTATGGTTCCATGGCCCAAATATAAAGTATTCTCTTCACACATGATACTGATCATAGTTCTGCTTCAGACCAAGTAAGTGCTATATAGTCCTATATGTTTATGGATGGATGTACTATAACTCTGTTCAGTGTGTATGGGGACAGACATATACTTTTTATTTTATTTCTTTTCTTCTCTCAACCTGTGGCATTGACATTGGAATATATTTTCTTTTATGTATTTGATATAGCATATATGTATTTTTTCTGATTATCTGGATAGCAATTTAAAGAGAAAATACTTTCTTTTTAATTAGTCAAACACCATTCATTTTAATTGCTCATCTTTTTTTACTGCTCGTGTTACCTTGGGGTGTGAAACAAGATATAAAACTACTGCCTTCATCACATCTGAATTAATTTGAAATGTACTCTTTTATATCTGATTAACATTTTAAACAAAAGACTATTAAAATCATATGCATTTCCTTATGGGTTTTCTACAGAAAAAAAATCCAGAGCCAAATTGAGTAAATACAAGGGCTCTAATATTTAAAACATAGGTAATTAATATTTATTCTCAAGATACATAAACAACCTCTCTGTTTATGAAACTATGGCTCTTGTTTGACTATTTCTTTTTATGTGTAGGCGACTACCATTATATTAGGACATCAAAGGTAGTTTTACATACAAATGGTTATGATAGTGAGTACAATTATGTAGTCTGGACGGGGATAGCTTTGCATACGTCCTTGGGGTGGTGCAAAAGGTAGCTTTTTTAAAGGGACGTTTATAAAGCTATTTTTCCCCCCAAAAGGTTCCTTTTCCTTATAGATTGTTTATAAGGCCAAAGGGATGACTGTGAGCATTTGCCTGAGCTCATTCCTGGGCCCCTGCTACACATTACATATATTATGCAATTAACTGGTTAATCATGCAATAAATTTAGACCAGCCACACATGCAAAGTAATTATCACACAATAAAAATCACTATCCAGCTATCAAAAGAGCCAACAAGCTATAAAATTAGTGCTTGAAAATATGTAACAACTCCATAGCTAGTTTCTAAGCAGCTTTAACTTGAACATGTAGTGGGGCCTTTGGAGAACACTGTCCACTGAACTTCCTTGAATTAATTTTCAAAATTTCCAGTGATGAAGAATCTGCTACCACTTTTGTTTCTGTGGTTAATTGCCATCACTGTTAAAATAAATTGGGCTTATGTAGTTTTAGCTTTGAACTGTTCCTATTACCAGTGAGCATCAGTGAGGTCCCTGGTAAAGAGAAAAGCAGCTGCAAACTTTAGTCTGTGCAGGCTTTCAGTGACTCTGAGAGAGAGAGAGAGAGAGAGAGAGAGAGTGGGATTTTCAGAAGTGCTCAACAGTAGCTTAATTTCCCTTTTTTTGGAGTCCTTGGAAAAACTTTAATAGTGGCACAATTAAGACAGCACTCAGTTAAGGTGAGTATGTGCCACAGTCCACAGATTTAAGCTAGCTTGCTTGACTGCCAATAGCAGTGTTGCTGTGGTCGCATTATAGGCTTCAGCCACTAAGTACATACCCCTGCCGCAGCTACACAGCTTCCAGTATCTCAGCTGTCTGATTTGAAGCTAGTTCAGCTATATCTAAACATACAGCAAGCACATCTTGAGTACAGTGCAGACTGCCAACAGGGGTTTTATAGTGCCTTTTGAAATGGCTCCTTGTCTATGGATAACACTCCTAGACACTATCCTAATTTAAATAAGAACAGCAGTCCAGTAAACTATTGAGAATCCTGCCCAATGTGAGTTATGCTCATTACAGTCCAATATCACTTCTTTAAGTGTTCTGGCCACTCTGGCATCATGAATGACGGAAAGGGAGGATTTTAGGCAAGTAGAATGTAATTCCAGTACGTTGGAATGCCCTTACTTTCTTGCCCTGGGTACTTGCATACGTACCCAGTACCCCCACATATAAAAGAAAGATGTTTGAATTTTATTTCCTACAAGGAAAGAAAGAAGGGAAGAGGGTTCAGAAAAACTAACTGCATGAAAGTGGGGACTGAGTATGTTTCTTTGTGCCAAAATACAGAATGCCTCTAAAGCCAACAAAACAGAAGCGAGTGCCAATGTGAACGTAGAGGAAGTCTGTCCTGTGGAGAAAGAGGAAACACCATCTCCCATACAAGTAGCAACCCCTCCACCCCCCACAGAAAAAGTCCCTAAAAAAAAGACTCCAAAAAATGTGAAAACGCCCAAGCCACCCAAGGTGCCCAAGCCGCCCAAACACCCTAAGCCACCTAAAACTCCAAAGGTCAAAGGAGAAGGAAAGAAAAAAGGAAAGAAGGCAAAGGAAAGCCCACCACCGGCCATTCCAAATCTTGATCTGCTGGAGGCGCACACAAAAGAGGCTCTAACAAAGATTGAAACGCCAAAGAAGGGGAAGGTATGTCCAGGTGTTATGGCTATTCTCAGTTAATTTACCGGACCATGGATTAAAACATAACATATGTTCAGATGCCTCATGCTGGAGAAAGAAAACCACTTTGGGTGAAATCCTGGCTCCAGCAACATTAAATGGGAGCTCCGTAGTTGTACTGACTTCTTACCCATTTTAAATTAGATTAGACGGTTTTGCTTTTAATTCATGGCCTCTAAAAAAAAACCCCCAAAACCTCCCCTGCCCCCCATCCCAAAAAAGACCCCTTCTGATTAAATCTGACAAGTCGCTGCCATTTCCTTCCCAGAAGAAAGGTAAGGTGAAAATAACGAGCATTTTCTTTTACTGACCTTTGGTTCCCTGTAGTCTACGACGTTTTTAGCATTTTGACATGTGTATTACCTTATAAGTCATCATAGACCAGACAAATGGATTAATCCCACAAAGTCATCTTATTTTCAGGAAGATTGTTTCTTTAGAATGATTAAAA
Source organism: Alligator sinensis (assembly GCF_000455745.1). NCBI lineage: Eukaryota > Metazoa > Chordata > Crocodylia > Alligatoridae > Alligator > Alligator sinensis. The sequence goes on from NW_005841889.1 coordinate 4,258,754, forward strand.
TGATGAAGTATGAACGTATTTCATTTTTACCCAGTTAGTTGGTGCTATATTAAAGAAATGAAAAGAAAAAAAAAAGCTGAATGAAGTTGTGGCCTCAGTGAATTTTAGAGGGTGTTTTCAGAGTGGCCAGTATTTCACCCGCATCTAAGAAGCAATGGCATTAAAAGCAAATTGATTTGGTTCTATAAGAAGTAATATTAAGGCTTCTTAGCATGCTTATGCATTAGTTAGTGACTTGTATGAGTCTGTAAAACCCGTCAATAAAGCAGCAGGCAGGGAGATCAGCATATTTATACTGACCTTGGTAATCTATCAAGGAAAAATAAAATTAGTTTTGTCTCTAAAAGCATTATTTTTGATGGAATCTAGGCTTTTGTGATAAAAAGAATCAATGTCAGAAATATTTTACAAAATGTCTCACACTGCCAGATAATGCAAATATAAAGTAGAAGTGATGAAGACATGGCACAAACTCTGTTCAGTTTAAAAGAACCCACTGAATATTTTACAGGCTGCAAAGAACGTTTTAAATGTTCCTAATAAGGAAACTGTTAATAAACAAAACGAGGTGGAGAAATTTGAAATTCGAGAGCAGAATAAGACCAAAACAGAAGCCAAGTGGAAATATAAGGTAAGCTCTGTTGTAAACTTGTGTTGCATGGCAGCAGGAGGACAATAAAGGTAAAAAGTAGGAGTTGGAGAACAATGTACGTAAAAACAGAGCATAGCAGGAACAGTGTGCAAGTATAGGACCCAGTCTCCGCATAGCATCCCGGAAATTACTCATGCTTTATGTGAATGTAAATAAATGGAGTATCAGGTCCAAAATTACAGGTGCCAACAAAATGATTTTCAGTCAGAAAAATGATTGTAGACCTAGCTCTGTTCTCATTGATGTAATACTCAGGCCTCAATGAGAATGGGGCTGTTAAATATATGCTGATGTGTTCTCCTGAACAGGGAGGCTTTCCCAATTCAGTGGCCACATCCACACAAGATGCTGACTGCGCAGTAGCCTGAGAATACTGCGCAGTAGTGTTGCGTGGCAGAAACTGTGATGTGATGCTATTGCATGGTAAGGGTCACAAAGCCGTTTGGTGGCTTGTGCAGTCAGTGTCTCTTGTAGCCGTGGCCAGTGTGTAACTGAGGTGAGGAGCCGACTGTCTGTCTAGTCTAGTGTCTGTTATATCTGCATATGTATGTTCCATGGATCCTTATTATTTGATAATAAATACCACATTGTGATTAGAAGTCTGAAAACGTCATTAACTTATTAACTGAATGTTGTTGCTCCTTTCATGCTTTTCAGAACAGTAAACCTGATTCATTACTAAAAATGGAAGAGGAACACAAATTGGAAAAGACACCTTTATCAGGAAATAAGGACAATAAATTTACATTTTCTTTTGCTAACAAAAAACTGCTTGGGTGAGTAAAAATATGGCAATGTACATTGTATGAGGCATATGCCATACTGTTTGTCATCATTACACATACTTGAAATCCAGAGAATTACTCTGATGTGTAGTTACTGTAAAGTTTTTGTAAATCATTCATTTTGTAAATCATTCTACATTAATAAGAAATATGCTATGATTAGTACCTTTCTCTGTGTAAAATTGTGTTTATAACATTTTTCCAAGTAGGTCCAAGGGAGTCAAAACCCAGTTGAATACTACTGTGTTTGGGTCTCTCCAAAATTTCAAAGAAGATAAAACAAAACCTGTGCGTGATGAATATGAGTATGTGTCAGATGATGGTGAACTGAAAATTGATGAGTTTCCAATTAGAAGGAAGAAAAACACTACAAAAAGAGATTTGCCCTGTAAGAGTTTCTTCTATTTTGTCTGCATCTGTGTGATTAAATCTTATTTTTCAAAAATGCATTTAACATTATATTATGTTTCACAATAAAGATTGTGGCCTTCTTTATTTGCACTATCACATTTAAAACAAGTACAGTGGATTTAAACTTTATTCTACCTTACATGCTATACATGCTGTTTCTCTGGTAAATGAATGGTCAATCTCACCTGTAATTCTTTTTATTTTTAGTTTTATCAGATAAGAAAGAAACTCTACAACACACACCAATTAAAAAGCCAAAGGTGGAATCGGTATCATATAAGGTATTTTATTATTATTGTAGCTATCCCATCCTGTCTGAGTGACTTTATATTAATTGGGCACATCTACACGTCACCCTATGTCACTGTAGTGACACGGTGCATCACCGTATGGTGTGCTACAGTGATGTAGCAGTCACGTGAATCTACATGTGATCAGTAGCTACTTTGCTGTAGCAACGTGCTCCCCTGTTTTAACATGCCACTATGGCAAAATAGCAGTGACATCTAATTGTACACTGTGCACATGGCACAGTATGGGCAGTTATTGCGCGATGCTTTAGCACAGCAACATTGCCGTATGGTGATGTGTAGACACATCCATCGAGAAGTATATTGAGGACTTAATTATGTAAGGTGCCGAATGCCTATTTAAGTCCATGCTTAATTTCATGTATGCAGTAGGTCTTGTTGAAATTGTGCTTACATTTATGCCTTCATACATTGGGCCTTCACACAGCAAGAGTTTCATAAAAGGGGTTCAGTGTAAACGAGAATTCACCTCATAATTAGGTAAAGACTTGGCATTTCATTCACATCTATATAACTTCTTTCTAGTCTGCTAATTAGAGATGACTTGTCAGGTCTACTCTGGGTTGCATTCAAATATTCTGAGTTTCATAAGATCATAGAAAAGTAGGGCTGGAAGGGACTGTATGAAGTCATCTAGTCTAGCCTGCTGCTCAAGGCAGGAGTATCCCTGACTAAACCATCCCAACCAAGTCCCTGTCTCACCTGCTCTTGAAAATTGTCAGGGCTGGAGATTCCACAATTTCTCTAGGTAGCCTGTGCTAATGCTCACAGTTAGAACCTTTCTAACCCTTACAGTTAGAAAGGTCCTCCTGTCTCCAGTGTAAATTTCCCCAGCTGAAGCTTGAGGCTCCATTGCTCCTTGTCCTGTCCTCTGTGCTTATGGAAAAAAGGTCATCTCCATCCTCTGTAATTGTCCTTCAGGTATTTAAAGACTGTTGTGGCTTGACTTCATAAATTGTACTGACAGAATTGTATCCCTAGAACATTCTTTTCTGCTTCCTGTAGCCCAGTTCTCTTACCACATGGCACCTGTGGACGCTCGCTGACTTCCCTGTGGAGCATTGGACATCTGGTGTCCCATTAAGGATTGACACAGCCGTGCCAGAAGCTTGCTTAGTCACTCAGCTTTCCCACTGGACAATTAAAGAGCAGCACTAGTGGGCTCCAAACAATGTCCTTTCCATCTCTCCTTAGCCAGATGGTACCTACATATTAGGGGCTGGACATTGTGAACAATTAGAGCAGGATTTGGTTGGGAGGGAAGGAAAGAAAGAAGTGAAGGGGAAGCAGTAGTACAGGAACAGAACGTTGCCACTTTTCTTCTGCGGTGAAGTAAGTAAACATAAAAAATAAGGAAGACTGGAATTGAATGGCATGTAACAGCAAAGTAAGTAGGAGACTGGACATTAAGATTATTTTCCTTGTGTGAAGGATAGCGAGAGCGTTCTAACCCAGATAGTATTCTCCTGCTTTGTCCTGGGCTGTGTTTCTCGTGTGCTGTCATGGCCAGTGACTGTAAACACGCTCCCCCAGTCTCTCATTTTCTTTGAGCACTGGTTGCCATTAATCATTTTCCATATAGGACTTTGCAACACTTTCATTTCAAAGTAACTTTAACAGCTGATTAGCATTTGCTGGTGTATATTACAGGAAGCCAACAATACCATTATGTGGAAATTAAAGCCTTTATTTACTAGCATGTATGGGGAACCGCATTTCCTTGTTGTCTCACACCTGTAATACTCCTGATTTGGCAAGACACTGAAGCATATGTCTAACTTCAAACATTTGATTTCAGTGGGACTTGTCTAGTCTTCATTCAGGAAAGCTGTTTAACACATGAGTCTAATTCCCTCCTTTGGTGGGATAGCACTTAAGGATACACCTGAAGTTAAGTAAGCACTTAAACCTTTTTGCTGAATTTGGGACAATAAGCATGCAAGCTACACAGTCTGAAACACTGCAACAATGATGGTTCAAGGATATTTCAGGAGCTTCTCTTCCTTAGGTTATTGGGTAAAGCAGTGACTCAGCTGTGGGCAGTTGCTGCCATCTGATGCGTGCATGGTATGAAATGAGCTGATGGTCTCAGTGTAGTTAGTGGAGGACAGAAGTCCATAATACAGAACCAGTTAGCTATAACTGGGACCCATCCCTGGTGGTCTCAGTAGTGATGCCAAAGTTTGGGTGAACCTGGAAACTCTACACTTTTTTGGTCTGATGGGGATTCACTCAGAACCAGATTGGGATACATAGGCAAGTGACCAAAAGCCCATGTTGCTGTCTGGGCTGTTGATGAATAGGGAGCATCTGGCTCTGGGACTGCCTGGCACTCTTTCAGTAACATTAATATGACCCTGAAAACAAAACAACCTGTAGGGAGAACCTCTTTGCCCTAGGCCTTTTTGGGATGAAAAGAGCAGCAGCATGCTACAAAAACAGGCTGGTATCTTCTTTTGCTTTTCTGAGACTTCTTGATTTTGCAGAGTGATGACTCCTCTGATGAAGATTCACTTCACATTGACACAGAGGCAAAGCCAGGCCGCAACTCCAAAGTAAAGAAAGAGAGCGGAAGTTCTGCAGGAATTCTAGATCTGTTGCAGGCAAGCAAGGAGGTTGGGGGTTTGGAGTATAACACCAACAGGTAGGCACAAATGGCCCTCTCTCTCTTAAATCAACATAGTGTGTGTGTGTGTGTGTGTGTGTGTGTGTGTGTAACTAACAGGATTTTGCATTTCAGCAAACTCTTGTTTCTGTGATAAAAGAGACTTCTTCCTTGTCCTATGCCCTTGGGGTAAGAAGCTGGAAGTGGCATCCTAGTCCAGATGCCACCTCCTGCTTTGCTTTCTTGCCCCTGCCAACAGATTTCTTGCGCTCCCTCTCTCCTCCAGCTTCTGCTGCCTGTCCCCAGCCCTGGGGGAGTGCTGGAGCAGTGCAGCCCATGGAACTGAAGGAGCTCATGGCTGGAAAGCTCTGCAGGCCCCAGGGACCCAGCATGGGATCTCTGCTGGTGCAGGGCAGTGGGTGCTGATGCATGCAGTGGAGTGGGGTGGGGGATAGGGGAGCCATGTGGCAGGACCATGTCATGAGTTGCTGTAAGGGGCCTGTATGGTGAGGCATGTCCCAACACTGGGACTTGTGTGGTGCGGTGTGGGGAGGAGGAGGTGGCTTGTGTGGCAAGTTGGGACCTGTGCAGTGGTGGGAAGAGGGGTTCACATGGAGTATCAGTGGCCATGTAGTATAGGGGGCAGGGCTTGCATGACATGGTATGTGGCCCAAATGATATGAAGCCAGGGGTGCAAAGTCCATGTGATATGTAGCTGAGGGCATTAGAAATTGGCCAGCCCTGTTCTATAGGACAGCAGGCATAAAATGGAGACCCCTTGGGTCACCTTGGGGCCTGACTCGCCTACAGTTCTATGTATAGGCTTTAAGTGTGCTAAAATGAGAAATTTTTATGTAGAGTATCAATTTTGTTACCCAAAACTTTGGAGTCCTGGAAATAATGAGAACAAATCTTTTGCAGTGTAGGGCATAGCTGAAAACTGGAAACACTTCCTAGCAAATAGAAATGATTTAAAAATCAGTCACAAAATTGAGGCCAAACTGCAAACATTGGAGCTGTTTCGAACTGGGACATTAGCGTCAATTCACCTCTGTGGAAATGTAAGGGTTAAATGTCCAAAAACAACACAGGGAAAATCCAGTCTTAGCCATGATTCAGCAGGGTACTTAGCATATGTCTATTTCAAGCAAATGCAGTGTCTTTAGTGAAATTAATTAATGGAGGCTCCCTATGTACCTTTGAACAACTCACTCAATTTCTCTAGGCCTCATTTCCCCATCTATAAAATAAGGGTTATGATTGCTTGTCCTATCTTTTCTTTTCTCTTGTCAATTTTGGTGGTATGGTCTTCAGGACATGAACTGGCTATTATTATCGGAGCGACTAGAACGTATCTCTATAAGGTTTTGAGCTCAGTCGGCATTTCAGTGCTACTACAACACACATAACAATAGCAGAGGCATAAATGATGTCAGATATCAGAAATTTCTGATAGAATGTGTCAAAATTAGGAGTGCCAGGCAAATGAATCAGACAAGTCATGGGCTTCCCAGGAAAAGCCTTCAGGTGGTTATTCAGGCAACTAGGAATTTATGCCTGATTGAAGAATATATGATCTGGTTTTCTGTATGGGAAAATCCAGTAAGCTATTAACCCAGGCAGTTTCCTTTAGTAAACAGGATATGCTGGCACAGGGAAAGGAAACAAATCAGAACAGTTGGAATTCAAGGGGGCAAAAGGGTTCTAGTTACATAGAGATGCAGGATCCCTCCACATCTTGGCAATACAGCAGAAAAGATCTTTTCTGCCATTCAGTCAGAGCAGACCCATAATGTCACATTACCACTGTGAAACCTGTAGCTAAGGCTCTCCTTATTAGGCCTGTCTAAAGAGGTCACCCCAAAGTGCATACCAAACTACACTAACATCATTTCTGTTCCACCTTTTGTTAGAAGACCAATTTCATTAAGCCACCATTTTTGTCAGTTGTTAAAGCAGTGCTTAGGACAGGTTTCACTCTATTCATAATTCATATAGCTTATGGCACACAGTACTAGCAAGATTATCATAACATCTTACCAAGCACAAAAAACCTTCTCAAGCCTGACACATGGAGAAAATTGGCAAAGCCAGCTGTCACACTGGATTACTAGGAAACCATCCACCCAGAGCAGGGTCTGTTTTGCAGCCTCACCTCCCTCTCTAGTCCTTGTACCATGGTATGTGGACAGAGTCCATGACTGGGGTGGAAGTAGTCAAGCTGGACCCAAGACTCCTGGGAAGAGCTTGAATCTAGAGCACATGTATTGAAAGGTGATTTGTGATGTCACTGTTGCTCACTATCTCTTTCCACTGTGTGCTCCATTTTGCCTTGGCACAGAAAAGCTGCCATTTGTGGTTATGAAAGGAGTTTGGTAATGTGGAATGAACTCTTTACCTAGGAGCTTCCAGAGAGGAGGATATTATCTAGAGTAGACACTGGGAAACACTGGAAATTAAGCACAAAGTAGAGAATTCCAAACATGATCCTAATCCACAGTCAGTAGTGAATGTATGGAATGAGTTACTAAGTGAAATTACCAAAGCAAATTGTATCAGTGAGTTTAAAGGATAACTCATTTGCTTTGTGATGGGAAAGGGGATGGAAGTGGGCAAACATGGCAGGAGATCTAAAGATAAAGCTAAAAGAGGTAGACTTGTTGAGCTAACGGGCTTTTTGCCCTGGTGGAACTCATTTGGAAACTGATTAATTTGCTAATTGGATAGTTGTGTGGGATGAAATATTTGCCTTATTGGGTAATAAATGAACTGTTTACAGTACAGAAGAGCTCTCTCACAGATACATGATGCATGGATTATTTGAACTTTGGAACATTTTGCAGTGTTTCAGCAGATCTTTGTCAACTGACTTTTCCAAACTACATTACCCTCACATGTGCTGGACCAGACCCTGCTCTCCATCACATCAGTGCTACTTCATTTCCCATTATGGGTTAACACCACTGTTCTGTAGCAGAGGAGGATTTAAATTCTCTCATTTTTCTTCTCTTATCCCAGGCACTGGATCCAGTGCATTCATTGCCTTTGTGGTTTCAGAAATCAAAGTCCAAAGTGCAGTAATAACTCAACTCCACATGAATTACTACACTGTGTGTGGTAGTTTAGTGGGAATGTGTCGTATCAATTTTGGCTCTTGTATAAACAATCAGGTTTTGGCAGTATGTGCTGAGGCTTGATTGAGAAAATCTCTTGATAAATGAAATTACTATATTTCATTTCATAATTACTCTGGGCTGTTTTTAATGGAATATATTCATAAACAGCCATAACATACTTAAAAAAAATATGAAAGCAATGCAGTGCACAAACATGCTACAGTGCTCCATTATGCAAATATGGTTTTGTTTGTTTTTTCTACCATATATTAACAATTTCCATCTTTCTGTGGTTTAGTTCTACTACCCACAAGACAGCTAAAGGGGAAAACTGTTTTTGGATACTCAACATAACTTTACTTAGTCTAATTGGCCTCAGTCAGCCAATCCAGTGGGAGTCCTTCCGTTATCTTCGCTGAGGGTTGGATCATAAACTGGGCCACAACATGTGTCTACAGTAGCCTGGGCTAACTTTGAAATTGAAAATCTCTTCTTTAGTTTGACAATTCCCTCAAGTAGACCATTTAATGAGCTGTGATGTTACTGTATCAATGCTCTTTTGCCAAACTGAACATTTCCTTCGCGTATGGAGTATGCATTAGGTGAGCCAAATTTTACTAAATTTTACTGTGTCTTACAGATCAAGATTCTGTGTGAGCTGACAGTTTTCAGTGCAGTACTACTTTCGGTTGCTGAGATATAAGCAGCTGAAAATCACCAGATGCTTACTACCCAGTGAACAGTTATTGAAGTAAGCTAATCCCCCTCTGCTCCCAAGAGTGACAAGTTTCCAAGCACTAGCAAAGTATCTTTTAAAGGGGGAGAAAAAAAAAGTCCAGCTGAGGAAGTCACAAAAATGCTGTAGTCAAACTACTTGCAAAAATGTGAACTGAATCCATGAAAATTGCTAAACTGTCCTTTTCTCAATCCCTCCTTAAACATTCTTCTTTATTACAAGCAACACAAAAAATTGGCACGATTTGTTCAGTGACAAAGTAGCAACAGTCCAGTGATATTGCTAAATGCCATAATGCTGCATAGTTTAACTACCCTTTTAAAAGACCCCATTCAAAATAACCACCCAGTCCTGGGGCCAGCAGAGTTGTCTGCAAGCTACTTTGTTCCTGCTATACTTTCATTTTAAAGGTCTTTTTGTTCATGATTTTAACTAACAGAAAGTTTACTTTTATAAATGTTTTTTTTAATCATCTCTAAAGCTATAGAAAGAGGATATGGCTTTACAAAGCTTAATAATTGTTTCCTGTTTCTTATTCTACATTTTTTCTGGCTTAGAAAACAGAACCAGAATGACTGTAATACAAATCTGTAAGTGCATGGCCTAATGAGAAACACTTTGCCTTATATATAACTGTCTGTGTCTTTAAGAGGTTTTTACACACACGTTCAGTTTGTGGTTTGACTTTCAGAACCACTGTTTTTGATCAATTCCACAATTTATTTGTTAAAGCTTGTGTTGCTGTAGGCAGTTCCTCTCTAATTTTCCCATTTAGTGGTCAGTTTTTGATGGTCTGTTTCCACTGTTTTGAGGGTCTGGTGTTTGAGAAAACTGTTGAATAAAATGTGAAGAAAACATGTTAATTTCTCAGAGATGGTGTAGAATATGCATGCACTGGAGAGAAGGTTAAAGCATTTGGCATGGTAATGAGAGGATTAAAGTGTTACTTCACCAAATAAATGTCTTGATGTTCCTTTTCACTGATTCACTGCTGGCTAAAATGGGATTAGCTCATTTTCAGGCTTATTTATGAATATGACTAGTTTCTAGAAACTTACTGAATGTGTTGTGTGTTACTATATCCAGAATCTAAAATGATTTAAAGTAGATGAAGTTAGCACTGAATAAGAGAATGTGACATACTGTTGCTAATTTCCCCAGGAAATGTTGTGTGTTAGTGGTTTCTGTTGCAGGCTGCTTCAAAATATATTTGCCAGTGGTTTTTGCATTTTAGTTTTTTCCTGAGCTCTGAAGTGTTGACTTGAGTCTACAGTAACTGCCTTTTCAGAAACTTCCGTTTTCTGAAGAGTCAGGGTTTGTTCTGCATTCTCGGGAGCATGTTTTTCTTTTCTTATTTAATCATTGTGCTGTGTGGAACACGTCATATTTTTAGCCTGCTTATTTTCTATGGTTTTTATGTAGTCTTTGACAGCAGCCAGTGTTCTAGTAGTACGACTGCCGTTGTAAACAGTTGCAAAATAAATAGAATGAAAGGCTAATTCTACATACAATATTTAAATAGTTAGTCTCCATTTTCATAAGTGTTCATGCACATAGGACAATAATGGTTAAGCTGAGTCGCACATGTGACCTTACTAGGACTTTCACATGGATCCAAGGTCACATATAGTCTTTTCCTGTAGAGCGGTCCAATTTTACTACATGCAAGGTTTTTTCTTAGAATTATGTTTTGTTTAAAGGTAACCTGCAAAAAGAAAAAAAAAAAGATTTTTAGCTTTATTTTGCTTCTTTATCATGTCAAGAGAAAGCCCTTAAGGGTTTCTAGGGTTGCTGTGTTTCAGATTTTATGGATTTTGCCCTGCATGTTGTTTGTATGGACATCCAGGACTTGTCAGCCCCGGAAGATTCGGTTGTGACTAGAAAACTGATGATATTATAACATCACAGTCCTGGTCAGAGTCTTTAAATGTTGTTGCTGTTCTTGCTACTGTTTAACTGTACAGACTAATGAACATTTTAGAAAAAAAGGCACCTTCATCAAAGATTCATCACAACTATCCCTTCGAATAAGGCACAGGAACTAACAATAAATGAGCTCGTAATTTAAAAAAAAGTTTTATAAAAACCTTCTTGCCTGTCTTCATATATCATTTAAAAATAAGCAGAAAGGTGAAAGCCTTGCAGGTCACCTTACAGGCCATGCATACATATTAGGATGTCTAACTTTACTTGGCTCTTCAGTCCATCAGAGTGAAGCCTCCAGTAACAATGCAGAACTCTCATCATATTCCTGTGTTCCTCAACCTGTCTTTCCATTTTCCACGTATGCTATTCTTTGCCTTTGACAGGGTCAAATTAAAGCTCTGATTACTGCTTCTGTTTCCTGAGATCCTGCCTTTCTAACCAGAACACAAGGAAGAGGTGACAGGGTACCCAGCATACCAGAATACATAGCACTAACATTTGGACTTCTTTAGACCTTGCTATAAAATTCCTCCGATTTATGCCAGAAGAGATGATTTAGGATACTCTTTATATAAGCAGTTTCTGTTCCTCTCTTGGGGAGAGGGTCTGGTTCCTTTCTAACTAGATGGGCATAACTAGTTCCCTCTGCTGCTAGTAGAGGATTGTATATTAAGTAAGCCTGAAATTGTCACTGAAATTTACTTACAGATGTTTACTATAAGAGATTTCTGATCTAAAGTCAGAGGATTTCATCGCTTTTTTTCTGCAATCAAGCTTTACATTTTACTTTCTTTCTGAATGTTTTGTAGCTTCCAACTTGTTCTTATTTCATTTTTCTATAAAGCAGAGCTAACTGCCCTAGACACTATAGAATTTTGAAATAAAGCACCTACAAGGTGTTTTAGTTCCAAAGCGCGCCGCTGCCATTTTCTCAGCACTGACACACATATTGCAGCTTATACAAATGCGTGCATTGCAGCGTCAGGTGCTTTTCAAAGCATCCAGCGCTGCGATGCATACATGTGTAAAAATGCCCTTTGCTTCTAGGGAAGGATATAAAATGTATATCAGGGTAATCTCTTGTGTTAGAGGAGTAAACTGTGGGAACTGTCCTGAATATAATGAAGCTGTTGCTGCTCCATGGTTGGAAAGTGAGTGACTTTAAATATTTACACATGTGGATGAATGCTGGTATGTGACACCATCACACATTTTTTAAGAATTCTATGACCATTCTTCTGAGGTGCAAGGCACTTTCCAGAGAGCAAGTGCTCTCAAGTCCTAGTGAAGTCAGTGGGACATCTTGTAGGATGTCATGTCATACGCCTGTCTGTTGGTGCTGTTTTGGCTGATGGATGACACTCTATCTTGGATGGTATTTTTTTTCCATCCATACTGTTATCTCCAGAAATGCATTGAATCCATATTGACATAGCTGAGGTTAACAGAAAAGGTAATTTCTTGCCTGGAGACTGTTTCCTGTTGTCAGACCTACCACTTTCAGAGGACCTCCTGATGTAACAGACTCTCAACAGGCACTCTAAACTAAAAGCAGCCCTTCCTTCCTTCCTTCTCCTTTCCAGATGACTCTAACCTTAGTTCCTGGAGCAGAGGCTGGGATCTGGGGAAATTCTTTTTCAGTCTAAAGACTGCAGCCATTTCTAATTCCTTATTTTGGCTACTGTGAAGAACAGCAAGTGAAAATGAAGAATAACCTCTTAGGTCTGGCAGGCCTTCCCATAACTACCATTACAGGATTGTTCCAGACTGTTGTGACCTGTAGTGAAAATAGTCACTGCTGACTTCAGTGTCTTACTGAATATGTATGAGTTTTGGCTGAAGATTGAACCCATCAAATGCCTTTCTATTATGTTAGCTGGGTATTGTGATGCCTTTAACCATCTTGCTATAAAGTATACTTGGTAAGGTTCCTCAATGTCTCTTGTAAGTGGTGGTGATGAGCTTGCTTGAAAAGCAGCTTGAAAAAGTCTCACGTTGTTAAAACCCCCATTCCAGTGCAAGTATTTGAGAATAGGTTTTTAATCAAACACACAGCCAAAATACCTGAAATTTACCAGTTCCTCCATGATGGAAATTAGCATCAGGTCTTAAACTTCATCCCCCTTGCTTCCTAGAGTCCTGATCCAGCAGAACACATAAGAGCGCAGGCATATAATCACTGAATTGGTATCAAATTATAGGGATAGAAGCTGTTACAATGTAACTGTGACATCTGACCCCTCCTGTAGCCATGCAAGTGTGGTTAAACCATAGTAACTTTAACTGTTTAATCCAGGGTCAAATGTAGGTCAATTTTGCTAAATTACCTTATCACTACAGGACCATGTAGATATAATAGTTATTTTGTAACAGCTGTTACACCCTCCTCAGTGGCAGCTTCCCTCCCCTTTTAAAGTGGTTAAAAGGCATGATTGTGCATAGCCTTAAAAATGTGCATAATACTGAGGAGTGAAATCAACAGGACTTCTCACATACTTGCTGTTGAGCATATGCTTAACTATTACTGGCTTAAGATCTAGGAACTCACAAGATGGGGCCAATATTTATGTAGTAAAAAAATACCATGTTGAACATCGATAATTAATGGTTTCTGCTGCTAAAGAAGAGCCAAGATGTCTACACAAACCTTGCAATTCAGAAGCCACACACTATGTTCTAGTTCAATATCAGTTTTGAAGATAAGGTGTAGTCCTCAAAACATAGAAGAGAATGTTGTCCATCATGGTCATAAGGATGCATCTGCATAATCCTCTTATTCTTGCTACATACTTTAATCCTGCACTTGTGATCCACAGGATTTAGCAGTGGTTGAGATTTTTGTGTGATAGCTGTGTATTAGATTTTTGGAATGCTGTTGTAATTTAGTTGTTTGATTAGATGGACTCAGATGCTTGGTTACCTGTGTTTGATGCAGTGGTAGTGAATGAAAAATGTGTCCGCACCAATAACAGATACAGATAGTTTTTTGTCACTCTGGCTTGAGACTAAGAGGAAAACTTTCACAAGTGCTTACATAACTTGGGCTCCTAAGTCACTTTTAGAAATGAGACTTGGGCTCCTAAATCATTGAAGCACATTTGAAAATTTTACCCTTAACCATTTTGTTGCCCTAGTCTGCTCTATCTAAAGGTGAGGAAATAAAACTAGGTGCAAATAGGTGAGTTGTGTTGAATCTAGCAAACACTCAAAGCCTGTAGTGTGTACCTGAAGGCCAAGTGATCAGAAAGCTGGTACTGATCACCATGCTTTCAAGGCAGCGCAAAATAAGAGCAGAGAGCTTATTGAAGAACATAATAGTAATGGCGCTATTTTGCTTTTCATTCTGTGGTGGAGCTATTTTGTGGTGGAGCCTGGTCCACTCAGTCCAAAACTAAATACAACACAGCTGATAGTTCTTTTCTAAAAAGAGTACTGGGGAATTACCAATTGATAAAAATGTTCTAGGCTCATCACTATATTTTGTTCAGGGGAATCACATGGCTGCTCTTTACATCCAGTGGTGATGGAATTTGTGAAGAGGGATATTATTTATATAATTACATTTTGGAAGATTTCCTTATTTTCATCTCAGTCTCAAATCTCTGTTTGGCTATCAAACTTTCTGTGCTTGATTATATCATTGGTATACCACAGTCCTAGGCAGTGGTGAGAGCATTAATCAGAAAAAATCAATTCTGTGTGTATTTACAGTGAAAGTAATAAAATGTTACATGTTTTTTTTCCTAATTAGCTGAAAGCTTTTTATTTGTTAATGTTTTCCCTCAGTCAGCCACCTGCATCTCCTAGCACACAGGAAGCCATCCAGGGAATGTTATCAATGGCAAATCTCCAGTCTTCAGACTCCTGCCTGCAAACTTCGTGGAATACCAACCAAGCTAAAAATAACTCTATCTCAACCCAGAACTCCAAAAAAACTGGGAGCAGTAACAACAAAAATGCAGGCAAGAGGTTACTAAAGAAAAGCACAAAAAATAGCATTGATATTGAAGATTATGATGACCAGGACCATTTAGATGCTTGTTTTAAAGATTCTGATTACGGTAAGAGACAGCAAAGTGATCTTATGTCTGCAGTCTTGGTCCTGAAGTGATTTATGCATGTGCTTAATTAATTATACACTTGTAGTTATTCACACTGAAATCAACAAGACTACTTAGCAACTAAGCTAAGTGTCCACTAACTGATAAGTAAAAGTCCATATGACTGGGAAAGCCTATATTGCTAGATTTGATTAGGTAGACTAGGTAAGATTAACTAGGGAGAGTAGGTTAGGTAGGCAAGATAAAAAGATTGAAAAGAGGAATTAGATGAATAAGAAAAAATGGACCAGATTAACCATATGAAACATAGGAGCGTGGGCAAGCAGATGTTTGATATTTGATTCTTATTAAGCTAAAATAATTATATAACATGGCAAATATATTTTAAGAAGCTTAGGAATACAATTAAACCATAATAATTAGACAGCTATTAAATCATACAAACGAGAGGAGTCACCTGTGTCACTATCTTAATTTTTTTACTTTATACTATGTACAGATTTTATGCAGCCTAACATAAAACATAATGCTGATAAGGGAGTGCTATTCAATAAAGTAAATAAAAAGCAGAAAAAATGGGTACAAGGGTGCCATATGTTTTTATGCATATGTTTTAGGCATGTATATCAACTTCAGTCTCGAAGAGAACTTTTAAATAATGTAAAAAGGTGGGAAAGTGGAATAAGTAAAAATGCTAAGATTGATAGAAAAATAAAACCATAACGTCATGTAGTGCTCAAGAAGTGAATACAGTTGTTTAGCAACTTCATAAGAATGTTACTTTAAAAGGTTGCTGCTGGCTGGTTTAAAAACATAATTTCTGTCTGGAAGTACTCTGTGCTTTCACCATTTGATACATGTAAAGTTTAAATTGAAAAGTTATGAAGTTTAATGAAAACAAGCCATTTTCATTTTGAAAATATTGTATATACGTGTTCAAAAGAATTCAAGTGCATGTTGCTCGTTTGCAGTTACAGCACCTATAGGCATATCAGTCAAGATAAATTACATTAAAAATCTTGTGAAAGTATAATTTACAGACACGATCTCCATGTGACAATGTGAAAGTGGATAGGGCTATATTTTAAACACTAACATTCTTGTTAATTATATATTTACGCTACTATTTAATGGGTTTTCTTTGTTGTAAGTGAGCTTCGTTTACAAAGACTCCATTTGTACTGCATCTGGCGAACAGATTTTCAGTTCAGTGGCTGAGTTATGTTTACGTTGAAACCATATACTGCCTTAACAAACAGAAACTGAAATAAAAATTAAATGCACATTTAAAAAAATCGATCAGGTAATCTCAGGACTGGATAAAATTTGATACTATACAGAACTGGATAAAACTCAGTTTTGTTATTATGTACCCAAAGGACTATAAAATATACAGAGAGAACAATTTGGATGGCAAGTGGCCACTTTTCATATTTTGAAATGCAAAGAAAACCATTCTCTACAGTTTCCATGAATACCATCATCTCTCTCCACCCAGCATCCATTTATGTCTTACCAAAGATAGATTTGTAGAAGCACTGGAAAGATGCAATGCTCTCCAAGCTAATAATGAGCACTTAAAATCATATGCCCTCTTCTTCCCCGCCTCATGTGAAGTGAGCCAATTATAATTATTATTCCCCGTCTACTGAAGGAAAAATGAAGAACCAGAAGCTTAAATAATGTGCCTAAAGCCACCCAGGATGGGAATGGTCATGCAAGAATTAGTACTCCAAAATTCCAAGTTTCCGTTGCGTCCGGTTCAGTAGGCCTTGCTGCCTTGGAATGCAGCACAACTGGGCTTGTCTGAGCTAATTCTGAATTTAGCAGAACTCAAACAAAATGTAAGAGAGAGAGCATTTTTATAGTTTTTCACACTCCATGACCAGTTAAGCCAGATGCGAACCAGGATTTTCTTCTTCAGTGTTACTATAAGTCTGATTTTCAAGCTAGTTTAATGAATAATTAAAAGACACCAATAAAATGCATTGGTGGGGCTCCAAGACCAGGTCTTTTGATTTAACATGCCACTGCCAGGAATAGGCCATTTCTCACCTCAAAAGCATCTGCAAACTTAGGCCAGTATCACTTCCTTGCTTACACTATGATCATGTCTTCAAGCATTTTTCCATAACCAGGAAAGCGAGTTTACTTTTTTTTTTAATGATAGCTGAGATTTTGCTATGCTCTTTATGCTTGGGACTTGACAGTCCCCTAAAGTGATCCAGCCTTGTTTTTCCTTTTGCTCCTTGTTCTGGTGTCTGCTGCTTTTTCTATATCAGGTTCCATGTTGAGTAACACTCTGCAACCCCCTGATCATAAAAGAGTGTCATAGATGAGAGGAAGAGAGAGAATCTCTCTAGTTTGGCTTTTAAATGAGGCCCATTCATTGTTTAAAAGCAGACGCTGTCCCTGGGGAAATGGAAGGAACATTTTTTCTGATTCATTAGTAGTACCAGCAATTGAAGGAAGGTCCCCAAACATATCAAGAAGACAAGAGGTTGCCCTATCCCTTGTCCCTTCTCCACTTTATGCTAGAACGGTGTAAGATCAGGGACCCGTGAACCCAGGAGGAGCTGGCAATGGGGTTAGGCAGAAGCAGGACCCGGTGAGAATAGAGCCAGACTCTCTCTAGGTCTCCCAGGGCTCTGGCACTGATCCTGGGACTACCACAAGCAAAAGGGTGACAAATGCTCTACTCATTAAGTGAAGGACAGACCCTTCCTCTGACAAGAGTCCTGTTAGTGGGTCCTCACTATGTTTCCTATCTCCTAAGTAGTATTTTCTCTCACAACAAACAATTTGGCCCTTCTTTTATAATATCTCAGTAAGATATTTGTGGCTAGGAACGAGCAGGAAAGAGGGGAAGATGTTCTAAGGGATTCCACATGGTTGTACATATGTTACACCCCAAACAGTATTGTTTAACACTGTATAAGCAACTGATATATTATAAGTATACTTTTTTTCCTGGTCTAGTTTACCCTTCCCTTGAATCGGATGAAGATAATCCAGTATTCAAATCAAGATCAAAGAAAAGAAAAAGTTCTGATGATGCTCCGTACAGCCCGACAGGCAAGTCTTTGATGTCTGTAATGGTCTGACTTGTGGATAAGGGGTGGGAGGTGGGTGGAAATATTTCAAGTGGCAGGCCTACTAAAGAACAGCGTGGCTTGTTATTTTATCATAAGGAACGTGACAATCTAGATTGGGGCTCTCTTACAGGTAGCCCTAGGGTTGTATGTAGCCTGTGAGGGGTTAATTTATGGCCCCCAGGCCCCCATCCACTATTCCCCTATCACTTCAGCTGCAGGGCAGTGTGGAGAGCTGAGGATAAGTCCAGGCCATGTACAGTCAGGGCTGTGTGGAGGGGAGGACCTTGCCCACGTGGGACGGTGGTGGGAGTGGAATCGTGCCTGCAAAGTCCATCAGTGGGGGAGGGAGCATCTGCTGTAGCAGTGGGTGTGGCCCTCCCCAGACATATGGGCCCCCTGGAGATTTAGAAGTTGGACAGTCCTTGTTAGAGGGGAAGCTCCCTTTTAATGGTATGTAACTGTTCCAATTTTGTAAATATAGTAGAACATTGACTTTCTGAAATAATTAGCATCACCGCCATTCTGGAGAAGCAGTTTTTCTGGATAATTAAACGCTGCAGTATAAAGTGCAGAAAACTATATTTTAATTACTGTATTGCATAGCAGATGTTAAAAAACAACAAGACATAAGCAGATGGTTCCATGCAACATTTTAATATCTCAAAGTGTTAGTAAATAAACAACGTGTAGTAGTCTCATCAACAAACACAACCCACCTACCAGAGAATGCTTTGCATAAAACCTTCTGATTAATTGACTATCTGGATAATCCACTCTGTACTGTACTACATTCAGACTAACACATCCGGGGCATTGTGCATCTTTCATCCACTTTTTAAAAATAAACAACAGGTTTTGGGTAGCCGTGCATCCTGTTGGTAAGCTTGATGATGTGCTCCCACTCTTAAGGTGATGCAAGGGTGAAATCTCAGTGTCAAGCAGCTCATTGCTATATGCAATGAGCAGTTTTAAAGAAAACAGAAAGAGAGAGAGAGAGTGTGTGTGTGTGTGTGTGTGTGTGTGTGTGTGTGTAAAAGCTGTTCAGTAAGACTGAATAACCAGTGGGGACAGTTTCTGTGCTGCATCTCACAAAAAGTGGGAGAAGACAAATGCCACCTTAGACCACCTTTTACAATGGCCTGATTCTGCACCAAGTAGGAGCACTGCAAGCCCTGGCATAAATTAGAAGAGCTCTAGGGGCTACTAAAAATTTACAGCAGTTTTACTGGGGCTGTCCGTGAAGCATTCAGTACATATCATTCAGTGCTGCCTGGCACCTTAGAAGCTGAGGATGACAGGGAAGGGAAGGGGTGCTTATGTGGACCCTAGCATAACTCCTCCACTGGTTGAAATCTTCTCTGGCCATTTATGACACAAACAGTTTGTAAAAATCCCTGTGAAACATCTGCCCAGTTGATTTGAAATGAATTCAGGTTCCCTAATTTTTTTTATATTTTACTAAATGTGGTAAACCAGTGACATCCTAGAGGAGAAGGTAAGTTTCCTCCTGAAGGCTACACAGTTTGGTAGAATCTGAGTTCTTTCTCCTCATGTGCCACTCCATGGCCTTAATAACCCTTCACCATTAAGGACACTGGCACCACCTCCATCAAAGGACCCTAATGGATAAGATCTTTCCTGTACTTTTCATGCCCTTTCCCTGCACTCCTTAGGACTATAGTTGCCCCCTCTGCACAAACACTGTTGCAATTCTACTGTAAATTGATTCTTCTTTTGATTTGTTTTTTACATATAGCAAGAGTTGGCCCCTCAGTACCTCGACAAGACAGACCTGTTCGAGAGGGTACAAGAGTTGCATCCATTGAAACTGGACTGGCAGCAGCAGCTGCCAAGTTGTCCCAGCAGGTGAGGTTGCTTGCTAGATAGATAGCTTTCTATTAAAATTATACCATATTTAAAATGGAGCTGTATGCTTCTTGAATGTTAACTGTCTTGTCAAAATAGTTCATGTTTAATTCAAGTACAAGACCAATACTGTATTCCATTTAGTCAGTGGCACAAATCCTAATGGCCTCAATATAGATGGATTTGGGCCCCAAAGCACACTTTCAGACATCTAGCAATGCTACAGTGTAGAGGAGGCCTAGTTTATCAGACTAAATGATCTATGAATTCAAGAAATATAAGGAAATTAAGCAATTTAAGGAATGCTACAGAAATGTTCACAACACATGGCTACACACTGACAAAATTACCAGTAAACCTAGAAGACCTATCTACATCTTTAGGTCTCAAGAATCTAAAACTCACTAAAAATGAAAGGAATGGCATTTTAGCATCCATAGATATAGATAAACACCTTGCAGACTTTCAAAATAGCCAGGTAGACTAGATGCGTAAATCCCATTTGAAAAATGGACGTAGGCACCTAAGTCCTGCTTTTTTTTTGAAGTATACCAGCCATTAAACCTATGCCTTAACAGTACAAGGCAGCTCTGTCCTGAAACACCCCAAGTGCTCTGAGCACGCCACCTCCTGACCCAGAAGTTGTGTAGCTGTAGTAGTGCAGTAACACATGACAGCAGGTGCTGCCGTTTAGCATATTTCTAGTTTGAGAGCTAGTACTCATGTACAAACCCATAGAGTCGGTACTAATGGAGTGAGTACAGGGTTTCATAGCTCTGCCTTGTGCTGTATAGACAGTCCCTAATTCTCAGTGAAATCAATACAACTTTGATGCCTAGATATCTTCTTGAAAAATCTGGCCTTAAGTCACTTTGAACCTTTAACCCTAAGTAATTCAAAATCAAGGATTATACCAGATTTCCTCATAAGTACTTTCTTATTTTAATTATATTTGTTAACCTTTTGAGAGTTGCTATAAAACTCTCTTAGGACACAGAAAGACAAACACATACCCCAGTGTGATGTACACGAGTTTTGTCCATCAGTGCCAGTTAGACCGGGATGGACATCTACTTTGGGGTATCTCATCCAGTAGTTGGTTGTTACTATGCCTTGCAACAGTGGAGCAGGGTGAAGCAGGCAACAGCTTGTTTGCTTTTAGGAAGAGACTCGCAGTATGGACACATGCAGATGAAATCTAAACTGGTTTAATTTACAGGAGTAGATTTTTAACTGTGGTTCTTAAAAAAATAATTGTCTATCAGACTGGGTGTAGTTATCCCTTATAAGTCCATCCCCTTATACCAGAAACTTTCATTATAAAAATGGTTGTTATGCCTCCGTGTCAGATAATCTGAATTTATGGAAAATCCAGGGGAATAAAGCTATCCAAATATCCCATCCACTGTTTAACACTGCATTTTCTCTGCGGCCATCCAAATATACCATCCACTGTTTAACACTGCATTTTCTCTGCAATGTGATCTTTAACCTCCTTTGAAATACCAAAAAACTCTAAACAGCAGGTGACATGACATAGCACAGAACTGAGGAGCCAGTTTAAACTTTTTTTTCATTGTGAGTGAAATTTGGCCCTACACAGAGGGTCAGCACAGGCCTAAAACCTGCTTGAGTCTCAGTCTTGGCTCATACTCTGAACCTGTGTAGTCTTGATGCTCTAGAGGCCTTCCTTGCAGCACAGAAGAGAATGTTATCATGTGAGATGAAAAGAATCTAGCCCTGGTTCTCAGTGACTCTCTTCCTGCACTGTTCAGCAACAAAGGGAGAAAGCATCAGTTGTTCTCCTTGTGAACTCCTGAATCCCTGGCCCAGTCCTTGGTATATATCAGAGCAGTCTCAGAGCTACTCTGATTTAGCCTCCATAGCCCTCTGTGAGCTGTGGAAAACAGAATAGCCACAGTGTAGGGTACACTAACCAGTCCCCTGACAGGCAGCATATACAACAAACTGGGGGCAGAGCCCAGGTATCATTGTAATTTTGGTGTAACTGAGAATCAGGCTCATGATATTCGCTTCTTTTGTTGTTATTTCTATTACCATAAGACACATAAGTCATACATCATGCTAAAGCAGTGTACCAGCCTGCAACAGAAAAACAGTCTCTGCCACAGAGATCTTACAATAGAGACAAGAGAGACAACAGGGGATACAACTAATAGGCCAGCAATCGATAAAAGCGCTGTTATGAACAAATTGTGCTTCCTAAACATTTAACAGTTCTGGTGACTCTGTTGTATTATCAAGTTCTGGCAATATTTTGATTTCTGTCTTAAATCAAAGTCTAACAAAACAAGTAAATGTTTCAGGTTATCATAGTAACTCAGTATTTTCTGGGACTGATGGGAATTCAATGCTTTCTTGAAAGGAGGAACAAAAAGGCAAAAAGAAGAAGAATACCAAAAAGAAACTGTCTCCCAACAACACAAACAAACTCTCTCAGGAAGGCAGCTCTCCTGAGCCGAAATTAGAGTCCCACAGCAGTACTCTAACAGACCATGAATATACTGCTGGGGCAAGCACATTTGGAGTTGCCCAGGTAAACAGAGGTTCTCAACCTATGGCACCTGGAGTTTTCCTCACACAGAAGAGACCCTCATCATCACCGAACAATGCAGCTGCCAAAGGTAATATCAATCTTCACAGGCTCACAGAAAAATAGCCAAAACCTTATCCATCACCTAGTCTGTGCACCAGTGAGGGCAAGATTGTTCTCTAAAATACAGTTCTGCATGCCTGCTCTATTGTGTCTCTATATGTTTCAGTGGCTTTAAGCTGAATTATGCCAGTTCAGGATGTAACTGTGCATACTGAGTGAGGCGAGCATTATTGGCCTATGTTTCACCTTGCATAAAGGGGGCTTATTTGAATCCCCTCAGAGTGAAAAGCTCTTACTTGTGTTAGGTGAGTGCTCTGAGTGCAAATGTGATGCCTCCCAAAAAAAGATTCTGGGACAAGTGTTCTCCTGACCTGTTTGTGAACCTGTGCCACTGTGCAGACAGGAATGCAAAGTCTATGGGGCCAGGAAGACTACAAGAGGGAGCTTGGCTCCATAGCCCAATGGGCTAACATTTCTGTTGGGAATTCCAGGTTCTTATTAATGCTCCCTGGCTTCTTTCAGTATTTTAACCCTGAACTGCTTGCTGTTAAATGCAAAATCCATCCAGCTTCTAGCCTGCTGGTTAGAGCCCTCGCCTGGGCGGCGGGATGGGTGACTTTGAATTTTCTCAGGCTGAGGAGGCTAAGAAGCCCAAACATCCAAGTGGCTGGGTCAGTGCTCTGAAAGGATTCAAACCCACTCCTTCTACCTACCCAGGGCCATGTGTGAACCACCATTCTACAAAGGAAGCCAGGATGACCGCTTTCTCCACCCCTCCACTAGAAGCTGTGCCATTATGCAGCCAGAGCGGTAAGATGCATAGGGCCAGGAAAATACCCCTGCCCAAGGAAAAGCCAGTTTTGCTAGCCTGGCTATGTTAAGTGTTTGGTTCAGAGCTTGGTGTTCTGGGTTCTCACTATAGCTTGCAGAGTTGTTTGGTTTTTGATTTTTTTTTTTTACCAATGACTGTTTAATGTAAACTAGAGAAGAAATCTAGGTAACAGGGACCTGAACCCAGGAGTCCTGTCTCCCTTGTAAGCACCCCAGCCAAGAGGCTACAAGATCTCCTGGGCAAATATATTTACCAGCTCAAGGCACTGAAGCTGTGCTGTTGTGCAGCCAGGAATACCGGATTCATTGGGCCAAAGCTCTGAGGGCTGCTGGGTCTGCAGTCCATGGGTGCATTGGTTCAGGTCAGAGCTAAAATATCTGTGTTCTCCTCTCTGAACTGTAGTAGTATTTCACTTTTCAGGGCAATAGCTGCTCAGTGTAGAAAGCCTGACTAGTCCTGGGGAAGGGAACACAGTCTCTACATATGGCTCTTATCTGAAAGTGCTTGCACTGTGCATGCAGTAATTCAAGATTCAAATGACAAAGAGAAGAAAACATGAGGCAGTTACTTCTGCTCAGTGTGTTGGGAGCATGAGATGAGGGTTGTAGGGTTTGGTCTTTGTACCTCCTGGCTGTTTCTGTATTTTTAGCCTGTGGCTATTTAATTTGAAATGCAAACTTTGTCTTGCCTGGGGATAGGACATGCTTTTGGAAGGCAGGAGGTGGAGTTTTGAATCCACTCAGCTCCCACTACTTGGGTGGATGGCCTAAGGAGGAGCAAAGCACTGACCCAGAAAGTCAGAAACCAGTGGTCGCTGACCTGTACCACTAGTAGGGCTTCAGACCCACATGTTCTGCTTCCCAGGAACATGAACTGTTCCTGGGAAGCTACAGGTTGCCAGCAGGTTCCCAGTAGGTTGCCTTTTGTACCCCATTCTTGAGCCTATGGCTCCCTGCATCCAGAAAGGCAAGATTCAAGGAGCCAGAAGAGACTCCATTGTCTTCTCCATTCTCCTTTTGCTGCTGTGCAGACAGGAAAGCAAGCTGTGTGGGGTAAGGAAAAGCACACTTGAGCAGCAGTCTGCTTTTGAAAGGTAGTGGTTCCCCTGAGCTGTGGGACCTGGTTATACTGCTCTATGCACCCTGGATTGTTCCAGTTCTTTTAGTTCACCCGGGCACTTGTGGAATTCTCCTGGGAGGTGAGGGAGGTGCATTTGAAATGTTCTTGGAAGAAGTGCTCCTAGAGAAAGGGGGGCTTTGTCTTAATGGGAAGAGACTCTGAAGCATTTCTCCTATCTCCCAGGACAATAACCTTCAAGTGGGACCCTTCTTTTGTAGCTTTGGTATTGTGCACAGATAGGAATGATTCATGGGCTTGAAAGAGAAAACCTGAGCAGGAGCCTACCCAGGCCACCAGCACTTGGTTGGGATAACCTGAGAAGTAGGTGCTGTAGGTTCTGATCTTCACATTGCCAGTTCATGTTGTGAGGGCTATTCTGTTGCAGAATACAAAACCCCTCTCACCGCCTGCCTGCTGATTTGAACACACTAATGGGAAGTGGGAGATGTGGCTGATAAGGTCATGAACTGCTGGCTCTTTAAGCTGGCAGGGATAGAAAGCAGGTGCCAGGGGGTCACTAACCTCTGTTGCCAATGGGAAAGTTGAACACATAGCTCTGGTAACTTAGGCAAGTGCTCAAACTATAAGGCTACAGTAGCCTATGGAGGTGCTCACCCGGCTCCTCTTGTGGCTATGCCTTTGTGCAGGCAGGAAGGCAGGCTTCATGGGGCCAAGAAGAGAGTCCACCAGCTGGAGTGTACCTCTGCAGGTTTCATTATGTCTTGGAGATAGAAGGCCAAGGGGCTGATCTCTGAATGCTAGATTGCATTTAGTACTTGTTTTCCTTTCTGGCCTATGCCTGTGTAAGATGCATCAGCAGCTTGGATGTTCTCCTGCCAGGCGTGCATTCAGGGCTAGAAACTTCTCGGGTTGATGTGCTCATTGTGTGGAGGTCTGTCATGGGGAAAAAGAGAGGCCCAGAAGGAAAATGAGCTTAGAGCTTTGACCTCCCAGGGACACAGTTTAAGCACCAGGCTACAGGCTAGTTTATCAGGTTGCCGTTTCTAATCATCTCTTTAGGCTGGCCCCTCTGTGGCAAAAAAAGCAGGTTTGAAATGAGACCAGGAAGACAGTTTTCAAGAGAGAGCCTAAATTTGTAGAGCAGTGGTCTGATTATCCATACCAGACCAGAGAAATGTAGTTTAAATCTTTGCTCCCCAGTTTGCTCAGTTTTTCTAGTCAAGGACTGATTAGTGTAGATCCATAACAAGCTGCAAAGGAGACCAAAACCAAGGACTTGCACCTTCTTCTGGGGGTTTTAACCATTTGCGCCTGTTTGTATCAGTGCTCTCCCCCTCAGTGTGTGCCTACTCCACAGCCAGGACAGCAAGATTTCTTGTGGCTAGCTTGAACTGTGAATGAGGGTGTTGCCTGGGGGGAGCTGCTACTAATTTCTTTTTTCCCCTCATCTAAGATTATTTCAAGGGTCCCCCTCACACACACACTATTTAATGTAATATGCACAACTCCTATTTCTACATCCCCTATGACTGCCTCAAACATGAAGCCAGAGGCATTGCTAGGAAAAATGCTGATACTGCATTGCTCTGAATTTAAGATCCATGGGGTGAAGAGAGCAATCAGCAGGCCCACAGGTTAGGCCTCATTTGTGGCTTTCCCTTCTTAGGAGCTTGCACCACTGGGCAGCCAGGACAGCATTCATTGGGCCAGCCAACGTTCATTGGGCCAGGAAGAGGGTGGAGAAGTCAGGTGTTGTAGCTTGGTGACTTCAGTCTCATGTTTTAGGTTTTATTCTCTGCCCCAGAGTTACCTCTCTCCAAGATTCATGGAGCAGGAGAGAAGGAAGTGAAGGGGACCTGCCTCCAGAGTTATTAGTTCAGCTGTTGGCTTAATAAAGGGAGCCCTAGGTGCACACCTCCTAACTGTCAGAAGTGCACCCCCACCACCAGACTACCTGTGGGTGCATCTTCCACCTGTTCTGAAGGACAACCTCTAAAAAGGTTTGCAGGATAAGACGGCTTATGCATGTGAATGGGTGTCCCAGGATTGCATCATTGAATCAATGGCAGAAAAGAGGCAGTGCATTCACTAACCCTAATCAGAAGGGTGATGGGTGTACATGCCAAGCCTGTGACTTTCTCTTCTGGGAGACAGATGTAAGTGGTCTTGGGAAAAAGCAACATCTAGCCTCAGAGGCAATATAAGAGCCTTTGCACTTTTTGGAACTGGCCCAGAAGTGCTGTCATTTCCCAAAGTGTTATACTTATTGCAAAATCTGGGTTCACAATATGAAACCAGAGAAAGTTACTAGTATGAACAGGAATTTGTGGTTTTATTCTTGTGGCTGTTAGCACAGAGGCCAAAAAAAACAGTTCATCCTAAGCTGCATATTGATATGTTCAAATTATGACACAAGTAGATCTGTTGAAATAAACAGGGTTATATTATGAACTAAAAATAGCTCAGAAGCTGCCCCAAGAAGGTGTGCAGCCCTGCCAGGGCTTTGGGCTAGAATGCAGAGTGCGGCTCGGGTCAAGACTCCCAAGCACCACTCTCAGCTAAGTGAGCAAAGGCTTTGCCTCTCTGGTGAGAAAGGAGTGCACTCTGATGTCCTGGGTGGCTGGTTATTAAAAGGAGTGGGGGTTGTGATACCTACTAAGGTAGCTGTGCGATAGATGCCAAAGTGGGGGCTATAAGGTTGGATTTAATGGGGTCTTAAGAGTGGAGGGAGCAAGGTTAAGTAAAATTATGTAGCTTTGCTGTTGCTGGAGATGTGTGCAAGAGTTCATGCTTGAAGACTGGGAATGTATGAGTGGGGAGAAGAAAATATTTTTCAAACAGCAGCATTGTATTTTTCTTAACCATGTAACCAACTTTCAACTCCAATTACATTGAAGTAGTACACTGAGGTTCATGGCCTATCCCTTTAGGCATCCTCCAAAGCCTATTAAAACAATTGTAAGACTCCAGTTTACTTGGTTTTGGATTGGATTCTTAAAGTAGATGCATAGTTATGAGAGCATGGCTGTGTCCAGTTGCATGTGTTTTACAAAGACCCACATTATAGAGAGTAAAACTAAGTGAGCATTCTGGTCTGTTTACTTTGTGTAGTCTAACGTACTCTTCAAACCACTTGAATTTGTGACCCGAAGTTATACGGTATTTGGCAAGCCATGTAGCTAAGATCTTAGTTACACTTCAGTTGCCTCCAGAAACCACAGTGAAGACACGTGTCTAGGGTAGAAAAATGCTGGCAGCATAAACAAACAGCACCTGCAACTTCATACATGAATAGATTTTTAACTGTAACTTTTAACACGTGATTTTTCATACCCTGCCTTCATGGTATTTTTTAACTTTGATAGCACCGTAAGTATTCAGCTGTTCACACTTTTTTCAAGGCTGTTGTAAAGTGATGCAGAATGGTTGATTGTAGGAGAAGAAAGGAAGGATCTGAAGGGTAGGTTAGTGCCCAACACACTCAGAGAAGATACTGATGATCAAATTTCAGGAGGTTTAATTGCTAGAGAACATAAAAGGATGAGCAAATGAGTGTTGCATTTTTATTGATATAGGGAACAATATTGTTTGGTGGACAGAGGCTCAAGGGCTTAATATATAGCCAGCTCTGACCCTGGCTCATTCTCTAGCTGTCAAGCAGCTGCAGATAGCTATCTGCAGGATTGCAGACTGTATGTTGTCAAAACTTGCCTCCTTCAGCTCATCAGCACAATTATCCAGTAAATGCTATTTTCAGAATTTTTGTGCCGTATGTTTTACTCTCAGTTAAACTTGTTTAAGATCCATGCTGAATGAGTCATCGGGATGGTATATGGTGCACATTCCCTTTTTCATTAGAACATTTTGATTGTTGTGATACTTATCCATAGAGCAGCATGTAAAAATAAACTGTGAGAATCTGTAGTAAATGTACAGTTAATTCAGGTGAGAATCAGATATCAGTATGGTTGCAGAAGATACAAATTTAGCCCTTCTACTTTGGATCTAAATATCTTGTTCTGTTGTTTCTGCATAGCTGTAACTGCTGTTGCTTAAACTGTCTTTTTCCCCTCCCCTTTCTTTTTACTTTCAGGAAAACGTACAAAAAAGGGTATGGCTACCGCTAAGCAGAGGCTTGGGAAGATTTTGAAAATCCATCGGAATGGGAAACTTCTTCTTTAATAGTTAGAAAACTGGGACTTGATCAGAGCTCAGTAACTCCTGAGCTGACACTAACTCTTCAACTCTTGAAGGACTTCAGTAGTATTGTGCATCATTTTAGGGACAATACCAGTTAACTTTTTGCCACCACTTTAATAATTCTTTTTAACTTTCAGCAGTTAAAGTGTACAGAATACTGCTATAAATATTTTTTAATATAGATGTCCTTTCTCAAATTGCTGAGAGTGACTAGTTCGCAAAAAGTTAATAATAATCCAAGAAATTGAGGATCATTCCAGTTTTAGGAAAGTATCCCTCTAATTTGTTCATAAGTAAAAGCCAGGTTGTTTTAGCAGAATGCACATCCACTTCAGTTACTCTTCACTTAAGAAAACATATACCAACATTACAGAGGTATTTGGTCAAGGAGAAATAGACCTGAGTTTTAAAATTAATTCTGCATTGAAATTCTATTTAAAAAGGGGGATATTTTCTGTGTCTGAGTTCCCAAGACATTTTAAGGTGCACTTATAAATGCAGGAGGCAGTCTGCATAAGGCAGAACATGATGGTTTCTCCCTGGTCATGACAGAAGTATGGGCCAACCAAAAGAGCTGTCTCCACACCTGAGCACGATTCCACGCCTCATCCCGCTGACGGTTGGACAACCCTGGGTGCACAAGACAGCGTGTGTTTATGCACAGTGAAAGCTGGTTTACAGCCCACTTGGGACTGGCAAGGCCCACCTCTTTTAGGGGGTTCAGAACTGATTGGGAGTTTTAGCTAAACCTTTGCGTTTCCTCTCTGCTTGAGGGTCAGTTTTCTCAGGCAACTGGTATACATGATGGTATAATTGCCTGCATCCGTGGTGAACTCCACAGCATGCCAAGATGTGTTGCAGACTTTGCAGTCATTTAACTGCAGTATATGAGGTCAAGCTCTGCTTCTTCATGTGCAGCTTTTGATGCTCATATCAAAGCACTTCTTATCAGATACATGTAGGTAACCTTGGGAATGAAGGCTGCATGTACCCAGGTGTCTGATAGTGGGGAAAGTGTAGCTTATTGACAATTTGACTGGATACTTTTTTGTCTTTTAACTCTCTTAGTGTTTGGTGTAGAGTGCATTCTTTTACATTAAACTGCTTGTCTGCATATAAACACTTGAGGGGTTAAATTTGTTTCTCAGGCAACCCCGTATTTTAATTTTTTAGATGTGTTTACTAAGGCATATTTTTCATAGAATGTAGCTTGTACATAGCTTTTTAAATAACTTCTTTTTTATAAGAGTAAAGTATCTTTAGAAATTTCTTTCTATAGAATCCTTCATTAACATTTATACGAGTTTTGGCTGAGTATTATCAACCATTGTATTTTTAGTTTGATTCTAAAAGGGTTTGTTTTGATTTTGTTTTGTTTTTCATTTTCCTTTCTTTCTGGATTTGGGCGTTGCCTGAAAAACAAGTAAAACTTTGTGCAGCCTTAGAAAACGTCTTATACAGAATCAAATCAGAGTACAAAATAATCTATTTAAGACACATTTTGAAGAATAATCTTCAACTTTAATACCAGCTCTTTGTTTTAATTCTTGTATTATGAGGGGGATACAGTTATTTTACTAGCACCTTGTGAAGTGTTTCTGTGTTTTGTGATGATGTAATTTATTAATGTTTGTAGCTTTTTATATTTGTACATTTCTTATGAGCTTTGTTTATATACACATTACCTGGATGTGATGTCCATGAAAAAAACAGCTACAGGAAACAACTGAGGCCTTATTAACTAACCTTTATACTGTTATAGTGTGACATAGATTCTGAGCGCTAAGGAGTCTAAGAGAGTTAGTTGAATAGGGCCCCAGACTTATGCAGAGCAGGGTTTTTAAGCTTCCCTAGTATACTGTTCTTGTTGAGCATTTATATAATATAACCCAGACATCATGCTGTTTTTTTATTATTATTTTCGCAACATGTACATTTCTAACAAAGTTTATTGTGGCTATCTATTACAGTGTTTTATTTACCAATTCATATCAAATGCTCTTGTATCAAGTTCATGAAATCTAAGTAAACTTAGATCAAAGTTTAAAAAAAAAAAGTAAAATATTTCAGGTTTTGTATACAATTGTGTTTGGTGTTTTTGTAGGTTTTTTTTAAAACCTGTTAATAGCTAGTGGCCTCTTTATGCCTTGTTAGACACATGCCATCATAAAGAAGTCAATGGGCAGTGTGGTATCAAGCAGAATATGATTCTGTGTCTTAGTCCATTAAGCTAGGGAGGCACCAGTAAGAGAAGGCAGCTCTAGGTCTAGGTGTGGTGAAGGTGGTCTGAAGATTAGGAAACTGCACTGGTGAGAGTTCTCAAAGTTGAGAACTCAGTTTCCCTTCTGAGCTGCATACGACACTATCCAGCCAAGTGCTCCACGCAGACAGACCCCTATGTATGCATAGAGCACTAGTTGGGGTTAAGTGGGAAGGTATCCCATGTATGCACAGAGACTCCCTTGTGGATGCTCATGATAGGATCAGAACATAAGTCTGCAAAGCTGAGCTTCAAGCCATCTGGGGACAGGCTTTCTAAGACCTTCACTAGTCACCCAAGTCTAAGAATGACTGACAGCTTGGACACAATTCGTCTGTCCCTGGCTGAGTGCTAAACGTGTCAAACACATTTCACTGGGACACCAGTTTGAATGGCTAATTATATGAATAAAACGCAGAGACCAACGTTAAAAAAATAATGCAAAGTTGAGTGCTGAAGTGTACAGCGCTATGCAGACTTTGGATTTGCTTCCAGCATAGAAATAACTAACTCACTTCATACACATTGAGACAAGGCTAAAAGCCAGGAAATGGCAACCCAGGAAATACACTTTTCCTTTTTACTCCATGGTGAGTTGATAATGAACTTAACAGTTTGCCTCCAGCGGCACTTCAGGCTGTTTTCTCACCTGTCTTCACTTGACTGGAACTATCACTGTGTTCATATCACAGCTTGTCCTCAACTGCTGATTGATCCTTATTCTCCTCCGACTGCTCCCCTCCCCCTCTCCTGCTCACACATGCTAACAGGACTTCTCTCTCCTGGCTGTGCCCTGGCCCTGTGTGACAGGAGGAAGGGGAACTTCTGGGTGAAGCAAGTTCCTGTTCTGTGCTGCCTTCTACTCCCAGAAACCCTTACACATCCCTGAACTTTGTCCACTGCATGCCTAACTGCTCTGGATTATAAAAAGAAATGGGCAGGATATCTGCAACAATTCCAAACAGAAATTCAAAGCTCCTCTCACATCATAATATTAGTATTAGTGTTTGTATTTCCATAGTTTGCTTCATTGTTATGGGCCCCATGTGATGCATAAATAATCATAGGATTGCTTTGGCTCTAGCTTCTCAGCAAGAAATGCATCTCTTCCATCATTGCAGTTTCTTTTATTTATTTATTTATTTATTTTGGAGTGTGCAGGCAAAATAAGCAATAAGATTTATAGTTTGTTTGCTTGTTTTTACTTGTAATTTAAAAAAAGTACAAACCAAAATATCCTATGGTATCTCAGCAGATTCCATAGTTAATAATTAACCTGATTTAGAATTCAACACACTAATTATATCTATGGACCATTTTACTAGGTTTTGCATAATCAAAATCTGTTTTTTCCACCTTTTCCAAAAGCTCTTCCACCTGAGTAAGCTGCCTTTGTCTTTCAGAAGAGATCTCTATGGGCAAAGGGTAATGAAATTAAGTAGTGCTGCCTTAAGAAAATACAGGGCATAAACATAGAACTCCTTTAGTAACCATATTGCACTTGCTTGAACTTGAAGAAGTTTGCATGAAAAGAAAGGTTGTTAACAAGCTGATGCTGTTCTGTGGGACGACAGTAATAATTTGTGGTGCTGATTTATCAAGGACCAAACCACATGCCTGATATTGAGCAAAGGTATTGTCACTACTCTAGATGTGCTTAAACCTAGGCACATATGTAAGTACCTTGATAGTGCTGGACCTAATGCAGCATGCATTAAATTACCTTGTCATTCCATCATCAGAATGATCTGTAACAATCTGATGCCAGCCACTGAAATACAGTTAAAAATCTACTAAAAATTCTAACTAGTAAATCTGATTCTTCTAGGGTCAGGACCCTCTCACTTTATTCACATGGTTAACTCTAATAGAATAATTAAAATATGTGTTTTCATGTTTGTGGAATAATACTCTTGTTAGTTTCACAATAATTCCTTAAAAAATAATTGATCTATAAAGGATTTGTTTTAATTTTACTTGAAAATTACTTAAATTATTTCTTGGCATAATGCTAAAATGGCACTAAATTGCAGAGAATTTTGGTCCCATGTCCTTTCATGTTAGGAGGGTACCAGGAAAAGTGTAAAGATATCATTGCATACATGCCTCATAAGGACAAAAAGCAGCACTGTTAGTTTATATTATTTTTAAAAGTCTACATTTGAAAAATCTACATTAGGTGTTACTCAACACTAAGCTGTGTGGCAGAGAACAATCTTTAAACATTTTGCTACCATTAATTACCTTTACCTCTCAATTTTTCTGTGAGATGAGTTTTACCAGGTACCAGCTACAGAAATGGAATTGCAAAGAGGCTGTGCGATGAGTCCAATATTACATCCCAAGTCAGCATTAGATCTGGAGACAGAACCACCCAGTTCCATCTCTAAACATGAGATATGAAACCTTGCCTTTATGCAAAAAATAACTTAAAATGTCACTACATTTAGTATTTGCGGTTGTGGGCAATTAAGTAGAATATTGATGTTAAATGAATAAGGCATGACAATTTGGCCCTATAAGAGTGGCCCTCTCTTCTTTTAAGAGGCTCTAATTTTTATAATTTTTCTTTATCATATTATTTTTGCAGAGGTTGGGATGAACTTGTGCAAGGCATGTTTAGTGTAATGGGCTACCTGGCAACTGCAAAACTATGAAATATATGTAAAGTTGCCATGTCACATATATCTTGTACCAAAAATGCAACCAGATACAACAGGAGAAAACTGGACTTATTATAACACGTATATTTTGTTTTAAATAAAATAAAAATTGAAGGAAGCACAAATCATGCAGTACATTGGCTAAATAGCAACCTAATTGTCTGTCACAAAATTTAAATGACCACCAGATGGCACCCTACATCTTCATTAGAAGCACTGCATGACTTACAGTGACCCATTTCAAAGTGATGGGTAGGATAAGTTATTGGAATGTTATGTATAAAAGCAAAACTTGGTGGGTAGCCAGCTTATTGTATCTTTTATTGTTGAACCTTTTCTTCTAAAATAGACAAATAGGCAAAAAATGATAAAATAAATTCCAGCTTCAAGAAAAAAGACAAAGGTTTAAGAAATCCAGAAGTGAATGTCAGTCAAATGGCATTTTATATCAGCAGAAGGTATACTGAAATGAATGGTTAGATCACAAACATAGTTAGATTTCATCTTTGGCAGAAATGATCTGTTTGTTTAATTTAATTCTAAAATGGAGTCTTTTAAGAGTTAGGATTTCATTACTGC
Source organism: Alligator sinensis (assembly GCF_000455745.1). Taxonomy (NCBI): domain Eukaryota; kingdom Metazoa; phylum Chordata; order Crocodylia; family Alligatoridae; genus Alligator; species Alligator sinensis. The sequence continues at coordinate 4,292,549 of NW_005841889.1, forward strand.
CAACCTCAAATCTTCAAAAATCCTGAGTCAGCCCCTCCTTCCAAATTAGACTGGGTTAAAAAATCATGAGATCTGTATTAAAATAACAACTTTGGGGTTATTTGCCTTCTGAACCTTAGGGAGTTAACTTGCTTCATGATTTCAAGTTTCAATATGAGAGCTATTCTTTTTACTCCTCAATGAAAAATAAGGTTTCCATGCAATTGCTTCTTTCCAGTAGCTGAATGTCTAAGAAAAATATAAAATGTCATGACACTTACATGTAAAATCATAGGGGTTGGCAACACTGATTATGCTATAAACATTTGTCCAATTCAATAGAAGGACCTGGTTACTGGGACACTGGGGTTCTGACTTCTGAAAATCAGCAGTCAGCATTCAGGACCCGCTTGCTTTCTCTTCTGTCCTTTTTACTCCTGGTAAATTGTATGCCCCTTCCTCCTGTCCGTCTTACTAACTGGTTTACATATGCAAAGCACAGATGCTTGTGCCATACTCCCACATACTGGACAAAGTGGTTTCTTTCTGATCATTCATGATGGGACAACTTAAACTGTGGAATTAGGGTCTGGATAAGTATTGGAAAGAATAGCTGCTCAGTTGGACATCTCAACTGACTAGCCAGACAGGTCAAATAAATAAATATTTATTTCTCCAGGGAATTTTGTCAAAAACCCAAGATCTGAGAACATCTGAACTCTAAGGATGTTAAGGTAGAGTCTCAGCTTGAGTCCATTTCTCATGAGATTCCTCTCTAATGGTGGCCTGGTTGGAAGAATGGCAAGCCGCTGCCTCCTTGGTAGTACTTTGTTATTTCCAATAGGACCTCACAAAGGAAAGCAAGATGCTCAAAGGAATGTGGGCATTTGGAAATGCCAAACAAATGATAGCTGAATTTCTGCACAACTACTGAGAAAATAATTTTGCACCTGGGGAAGAGATTCAATTGTTTGTTATTGTTGGGCTTCTTTTGGGAGTTTTGGAGGTTTTTTCTTTACTTTATCTGAATGGCTTCATCCATCCTTGTTCTTAAATCAAAAACAGGCCCATGGGTTTTATGCAGTTTATAATGAATGAAGGAGTGAAACTCAAGTTGACTGTTGATACATGTGTAAACAGCACTGCAAAAACTCTATAACCAATAGAATGCTCTACAATATAAAGTATGCCATTAAGGAAAGGAAGAATAAGAAACACAGTATGTTGATAATTAATAAGGAAAATGTGCCATTATGTATGGAAAGAAAAAAACAAAACCGGGATAAGCTGATGACAAATGTGCCCAGTCTTAATTGACAAAAAATAATTTTAATACTTGGAAATTGTAAGGATCCTGAGACCAGTGCTCAAGGGAATAACTTAAAGCTTGTTAGCAGGTGTAAATCCCACTAATAAAGAACAATGTGTTGGCAAAGTAATAGATAAAACATCAGCTATCAGTACTACACACCACCCATTATCATTGTTTGAGTTCAGCTGAATCATGATCCAGTAACATACTTCAGTACTGGCTAAATTATAAATACCTATGAATACTGACTTCAGTAAGTTCTTAAGTGTAAGCACCCAACTGCCTAAATGAGGTGTGTTATTAGTTGAAAGTCCTGATACTTTACCAAAAAAATTGCTGCAGGCATTCTATATTACTATCATAATAATACAAATTCTGACAATGAGTCCATGCAACCTAAGTCTTCGATTAAACAACAAAAACACATCAACATGACAAGCACACGGCAGATCAACACAACTAAACACCACACAGGTAATATCCACCTTCTCCCTCCCCCCAACACTAAAACAACTTTGGAGTATAGAATATGTTTTTATGGTAGTAATGAAAACAAGAGTGAATTGTCAACTACAAGATTCTGGCTCTTTTCCATCTTCAAACAGAAGGCATGGAAGGCAGCACAAGCCTTACCTTCAACATACCTCTGGGATTGAACTGTAACAGACAGGAATATATGCATGTCAAGATAGAGAAAATTGTACTGAAGACAATAAAAGTTGCTACATTTGCTATGGAAGTATGTAGCCTGCCTCTCATGGCCTGAATCACACAACATCACTGAATAAAATTATTTCCTAAGGGAGCCTGTTTAGAAGATAGGTAACTAACTATCAACCCAAGTGTTGTGGTTTTAAGGTATGACTCTAAAGTACATTTTTTTCCATTCAACATCCCTGGCCACTGCCAACAGATCAACAAGATGATAACACGAGTACTGTTTGTTGCCAGTTATTACTAGAAGTCCTTCACAGGCCTCTTTTGTACAGTATTCACCATTTCCTTCTACTTGGCTTTTACAGCATATTGGCTTATATGACACAATAGCCAGTCTCACAGCTTAGTACAGAGACCTTAAATTCTGAATTAGAAAAGCAGTGAGAGAGTAGATACCTTCATCTTGGCAGGATATATGAAAGAGAACATAGTTAAGAAGCCCTAGCTGTGTTTCCTTTTAGACATTTTGAGAACAAGAAGGAGCCCAGAGGGGCCTCCTTGGGCTGAAGGCATGTGCAGAATGTACAGGAGGGTTCTCTTGGCTCTGCAGAGATAGACTGAATTTATTTTTACAAACATTAAGGGTTAGCTTCATTTATGTGCTGCCAGCACTCTTGGCCCATGATCTGAGCTTTTATTCAAGCCTTATTTGCTTACTTAGATTAGCCTAAATGAGTGATCCTCATCTCCTCTGGGGATTCCTATTCTACTGTCTCCTCGTCAATAGAAGTTACTCGCACTAGACTGAAAGCTATAATGTTTTCCTGTTGCAGAGGTTTTACAAAACTCCACATTTACTCTGGCCACATGAGGCACTGGAATAGAGGGCTGGAAACAGTTCCAACTGAGCTCCAAAAGCTAGAGGGAGCAGAGTCCCAAAGTGCCTTGTGCAAATTACAGCGTAACAAGGAACAGGAGCTCAGGATTCCCCATGCCTGCTGGGCTGAGCCACCATGAACCACCAAAGATGCTGACAGACTGATGGGAGTTTCCAAGTGTCCCAGGTCAGATGCTTGATGTTTTTAGGTATTTACCACCCACTGATGCAGCAAGGGTTGGGTCAATACAGTTCGCCTCCTGATCTTGGGTCTGCCACTGACAAAATAAGCTCTGCTTAATTCAAGTGCACCACAGAGCAGATGGCTTAGAGCAGTTCCCAGCATATGCTCCAAGGCCTGCACTCAGGCTCTGTGCCTAAGGGGAGGAAAGCGGGTTGCCCAGGTCCACTCTGAGGGACTTGAGGAAACTCTGGAGCCATCTCTTTTGCTTACCTGTCAGGTACAGCAGGGTGGGACTTACTCTTTTAGCAGTGGACCCCAGATTAAATGGGATGGTGTAAAACTTGCCTTAAGTACCTTTAAAAAAAATATCTCAAGCCCTCACTGAGTTTCAAGGGGCTTAAGTATGCAGGTACTTTTGGAAAAGATGGATTCATCCACTTCTTAAGGTACCTAAAATAAAAAAAAAACTTTAAAATTTGTCTTCTACTGTTTTTGGGTGCTTCAATTTTTGAGTGTGTGCTCAAGTTAAGAAAGGTTAACCCATTTTATGAAAGCACTGAGCCCACTGAAACTGAAGGGGCTGAGACTTGACATCCCAAAATTAGCACTTTTGGCACCTTTGGAAATGTAGGCCTTTGAGTTTTTGCTTAGTTGAGGTGTTACAGTTAGGAATGAATGAACTGCTTGTATTAAAATAAGACCCCCAAAGGAACCTGAGTCAGCGATCAAAATGAACCAGAACTGAACCTTTTCTTTTCTTTTCATGGGTTTGTTTTTTAAGTTAACTTTTTTCATTTTGTGTTAATTTTTATGGAAGCACTCTGCAGCTCAAGCGCTGAGCAAGGCTGTTCTCCCAGCATTTTTCAGTCCAGCGGGGGGCAGGAAGGACTGGAACATGAAATTTGCCATCTTATTTTAAGGAAACTTTACATAACAAACTGTTTTTCTTAGGATGACTGTCTAAATCAAGCCTCAGAACCCTCTGAATTTTTCCTCAGCATTAATTACAATGTAGGACAATATTGATAGTACAAGGGGAGAATAAACAAATCTTGCTACCTAAAAACTTACTAATACGATTATTTTACTTCTGCCACACTTTGATTTATGTTTCAGGTTCCTGGGCTCAGGAATTTGAGCTGCATTGATATTAATGACTTCAAAAGTTATTAATTTTTCACTGACTGGTAGCATTCTATACCTATTACTAGGACAAACCTTACGGCATTCCCTCCCCCTGCCAAGTGTTTTCAGAAGGATCAAAAGCAGCTCTAAAGTTGTGGCTCTCTGTACTGCACTGTGGGATAGCTAAAAGCAAGAGACCCTTCCCTACTGGATGCCACAGAAAATAGACAGTAGTTCACTGCAGACAGAGCGACTTTGGCAAATTGGGGTAAGCTAGTAACATGGTCAGACAGCCCAGTCACATCAAAAAACTACTTAGCTACAAATCTTTGGGAGTAGGGGGAGGATGGAAAAGATGATGTCCCTACCAGTAACTATATAGCACAGGTGAGCTGTTGCCACAGGTCCTTCCCTTGGCTAAGAGAGAATTCACTACCTCAGTTCCGTATTGTACCCATGGTCATACCCCTTCTACCTGGGCTTTACTCACAGGTTCAGTACTGGGTCTGTAACCAATGCAGTTAATTAGTGTTTCATCAGTATGTCTCTACAGCATTTGAAGCTGGGTTTCATGATAGCCAGCTGTCAGGATCCACCTTGTTTGCTGTCAATACTTGTGCAGCCTTGTTTCTAATTCAGAAGTGGCTCCTTTGCACCCTAGCAGAGCTAAGATTGGAATGTAGTCAAAGTAGTCACCAACTGCTACAGACTCTTGACTGTAAAAAGGACACTAAGGAACATTCTCATCTTGTTAATTGGCAATTTGAGCCTTGTCCACAGGAGTGTTGCAAAGAGTGTGCTGTCAAGGCTAGCAGACCTAACATTAGATTTGCAACTGTGCTTTGGTATGTTGGCACATGTTTGACATGCTGAGCTTCTCTCTTCAGCCCTTGTGCTCTGAAGGCAGAAGTCTGGTTCATGCATTAAAACATGCCTAATTTCAAAGAGGGATGTGACTGTAAAAATCTGCCACCCTGGAGTTGTTATTGTAGGGTCCCTCAACAGACTAGCCTGTTTATTTTGCAGGAGTTGAAAAAAACCTTTCTTTTTCAAGTTTGCCCATTTAAAATTGGGAGCTGTCAAACTCCATAAGAATCTCTTTTTAAAAGGCATTTCATGCAAAAATCATTGCATATCAAAAATACATGCAGAAGTTCCTGAATATGAGATGAGAATGCTTATAGCTGTATAGTAGGGAAA